>NC_138202.1:141012152-141427152 GCF_964194415.1 Vipera berus
CCGGCAGTTGGTTCCAAAGTGCCGGGGCAACCACAGAGAAGGCCCTCCCCCTGGGGGCCACCAGTCGACATTCCCTGACTGGAGGCACCCTGAGGAGGCCCTCTCTGTGGGCACGCACAGGGCGGAGGGGAGTTGACGCCGGCAGCAGGTGGTCCTCGAGGTATCCCGGACCCATGCCATGTAAGGACTTAAAGATCATAACCAAGACCTTGAACCTCACCCGGAAGACAACTGGTAACCAATGCAGCTCGCGGAGCAAAGGTGTAACATGGGAGTACCGGGAAACTCCCAGGACAACTCTCGCGGCCGCATTCTGTACCAGTTGGAGCCTCCGAGTGGTCTTCAAGGGAAGCCCCATGTAGAGAGCATTACAATAGTCTAGGCGAGAGGTCACGAGCGCATGAGTGACCGTACACAAGGCATCCCGGTCCAGATAGGGCCGCAACTGGCGCACCAGGCGAACCTGGGCGAAGGCCCCCCTAGTCATGGCTACTATATGGTCTTCTAGGGTAAGTCGTGAATCTAGGAGGACTCCCAAGTTGCGAGCCCTGTCCACGGGGGGTAAAAGCTCACCCCCCATAGAAAGGGATGGAACATTTTGAATGTCCCGGGATGCCGAAATGTACAGCCACTCAGTCTTGTCAGGGTTGAGTTGAAGTCTGTTCCTCCCCATCCAGACCCGAACCGCCTCCAGGCAACGGGACATCACAGCGAGGGCATCACTGGGGTGGTTTGGGGTCGAAATGAAAAGTTGGGTATCATCAGCATATTGATGATACCCAACTCCAAAACCACGAATGATCTCACCCAGCGGTTTCATGTAGATGTTGAACAGGAGAGGCGAGAGAACCGACCCCTGAGGAACTCCACAAACGAGAGACCTAGGGGCCGATCTCTGCCCCCCTGCCAACACCGACTGCGAGCGTCCCAGGAGATAGGAGGAGAACCACTGAAGAACTGTGCCTCCCACTCCTAATCCCCTGACACGCCGCAGCAAGATACCATGGTCGATGGTATCGAAAGCCGCCGAGAGGTCTAATAGGACTAGGACAGAGGAATATCCCCTATCCCGAGCCCTCCAGAGATCATTCACCAGAGCGACCAATGCCGTCTCTGTGCTGTACCCGGTCCTAAAACCCGATTGGTAAGGGTCCAGATAATCCGCTTCCTCCAGGACCAGAGGGAGCTGATGCGCCACCACACTCTCAACAACCTTCGCAAGAAAGTGAAGGTTGGAGACTGGACGAAAGTTGTTCAATAAAGCTGGGTCCAAGGCAGGCTTCTTGAGGAGAGGTCTCACCACCGCCTCCTTCAAGACGGTGGGGAAATAACCCTCACTCAAAGAAGCAGATATGACCGCCTGGAGCCAGCCTCGTGTCCTCTCCCTAGCTGCATAAACCAGCCAGGAAGGGCACAGATCCAATAAACATGTGGTGGAGCTCAGCCTCCCCATAATCCTGTCCACTTCATCAGGGGTCACAGAATCAAACTCCTCCCAGATAACATTGACAAGACCGCCCGTGTCCTGATCGCCAGACTCTGCCCAGCTGGAGTCCAAACCGGTCCGAATCCGAGCGATTTTATCCGACAGATGTTGACTAAATTCCTCGGCACGACCCTGCAAGGGATCCTCCCTCACCTCCTGATTAAGAAGGGAGCGAGTCACCCTAAACAGGGCGGCCGGGCGATTATCTGTGGACGCGATGAGGGTGGAGAAGTAATTACACCTCGCCACCCTCATCGCTGCGAGATAAGACCTAATATGGGTTCTTAACCGCAACCGGTCGGATTCAGAACGGCTAGACCTCCAGCAGCTCTCTAGGCCCCGTTTCCGACGCTTCATCTCCCGGAGCTCCGCGGAAAACCATGGAGCTCGCTGGGATCTGCACCGGGTCAGGGGCCGCAAGGGTACAACCCGGTCAAGTGCCTCAGTGGCTGCCCTTTCCCAGGCTTCCACTAAGGCATCTGCCGAGTTGTGAGCGATGGAGGCAGGTGGGGACCCCAGCGCTGCTTGGAATCTATCAGAATCCATTAAGCGTCTGGGGCGGTACCATCTGATTGGCTCCGTACCCCCACGGCGGGGGGTGGCAAAACGGAAGACCATCCGCAGGAGGTGATGATCGGTCCATGACAGGGGCATAATAAATGGAGAGCCCCCACCAAGATCATCCAACCACCGTCCAGATAAAAAAATCAGGTCAAGGGTGTGGCCTCCCTCATGAGTTGGTTCAGAAATTACTTGCGTCAGGTCCATGGCCGTCATGGAAGCCATGAACTCCCGAGCTAGCTCAGATGAACCTCCCAGGGATGGTAGATTGAAGTCTCCCAAAACTATAAGTTTGGGAAACTCAACCACCAACCCCGAGAGGATATCGAGCAGCTCGGGCAGGGCTGCCGCTGCGCGACTAGGCGAAATGTACACCAGCAGCAAGCCCAACTGCGCCCCAGAACCAAATCTCACAAAGAGAGACTCACACCCGACTATCTGAGGAACGGTGGTCTCCCGCGGACATAAGGTCTCCCTAATAGTCACCGCCACACCCCCACCCCTACCATGAGCTCGTGGCCGATGTAGCACCCGGAAGCCTGGTGGGCAGAGGTCAACCAAAGGGACCCCACCCTCTGGGCCCAACCAAGTCTCCGTGATGCAAGCCAGGTCCGCATGCTCACCCTCAACTAAATCCCTAATGAGGGGAGCTTTGTTAACCACGGACCTGGCATTCAGGTACACCAGCCGGAGCTCAGGAGGCTGCACATCCTCGCTCCCGGAGCCTCGGGGAAGAGGCAGAGGGTCGGAGCATCTCACTGCTTGCAAATAGCGGAGACGGCCCTCCCGGTCACGATACGGCCCTCTGTCTATCCACCTGCTGCCATTCCCCGTCGTGGGAATCGGTAATCCCATGACCCACTCATGAGCCCCAGAGACAACCACACCCCGTTCTCCCCCCGAGCGGTCGGACCCAAGTCTGGCCTGGGCCATGGTTGATTGGCCACCCCCCATAGCCAGACAACCCCTATCTCCCACCCCTCTCCCTAACCCCATAAAAATTTTTGATAAAAAAGTAATCAGAGGCCTTCTATTAAATTTGTGTTGACGGCCCTTGCCCCTGCCCAGCCATCTCTCAGGGTCCCAAAACTTGGGCCCGTCATCGAGGTTAAGAGTGTTTAAGGAGGCGGGTCGCACCCAGGAGAGGGGGGCACCCCTGAGGGCGTACAAGTCCGTGCTAGTGTATTGTCGTATGAGTCTAGGAAGTCCAGGATAGGCATCCCATTAATTGTCCATGGGAGGATCGAACATGGAGACAGATATCTGGGTCCCCACCCAACTTCACTGCCACTCAGTTGGGTGCCCCCAGAGACAGGCCGCCCCCCGCCCTCTCACGACGGGTTGCGACTCTGATTCCTGGGGGTGGACCAGATATCCTCTGGGTAGGCAAACCCCATAGAGCTCCCACCTCTATGGGGCTGCAAATGGAAAAGTCAAGCCACTCTCCCACAGTGGCCAGTACCCAGGTATGTCCAAAATCCAAGGGGAGAGGGGGGAGGGTAGGCAGGCAGATGATAAGTATATATGTCCAAGGCAAAAAGGGTAGGCAGGCCAGGATAGAAGGGATGGTCTAAAGTCACCGTCGTCACTGCAGAAGCAGTCCAAAGGCGATGCAGGAGCCCCATGTCGTCCTTGCTCCAGTAAGATGACCCACGGTCGTCTTCTTCGCCACCAGAGCGGCCCGAAGACGCCGTCGCCGTAGAAGGCGGCCCGAAGCAAGGATAGAGACCACCATCGCCGCCGAGATGAATAATAGTCGCCCTCTCCGCCGCCAAAACGGCCCGGTTAGAATAGGTTAGAACTTCTAGTATCATGCACAATGCTTGTTTTGGAGAAAGAAGAGCAACGCTCACTGGAATCCCTGATAGTGAAATCGCAATTCTTGGCTTGTACTACACTTGTATAATTGGTTTCCCTCTGCTTGTTGGGTGATGTCTAGAAGTACCATGGCTCAATACTATGCAAATGCTTTGAATGAGCGCCTGTGCTGTTAAAGTCATTGAAGCACCTGCGGTTTTTCCAAAGATGCACGAATGCTTTCTTTGCAAGGTGGTCCCAGTTGTCTTCATCAGTGAAATTAGTCATTATGCCTGCTGCTTACAGAGCAACTACATGAATCTGGAAAAAGTAGCCAAGCTTCTCTGAGTAGCAAAGCACATCTTCGAAGGATGTGCCCAACCTTACCATATAAAATTTGCATGTTAATTAGGTATGTGCCGGATGTCAAGCACTAAGACTGAGAATTGGCTTGAAAACAATGCTCAATAATCCTTATCAGACTATACTGAGAGATACCAAGTGAGATATAATGGAATTTGGCACTGGACATGGTACTCATC
The DNA here is from genome assembly GCF_964194415.1 of Vipera berus. Taxonomy (NCBI): domain Eukaryota; kingdom Metazoa; phylum Chordata; class Lepidosauria; order Squamata; family Viperidae; genus Vipera; species Vipera berus. The sequence continues at coordinate 141,016,539 of NC_138202.1, forward strand.
AAGGTTGTTTTGTTTGTGTTTTTAAATTAGTTGGATGCAAGAAACAGAGAATGTTGACCTCAGATGATACAAAATTAGATACACGGGATAGTTAATACTCTAATTTAATTTAATTTAATTATTTAATTTTATTAAATTTATATACCGCCCTTTCCCGAAGGACTCAGGGCGGTTTACAGGGTATTTAAAATCAAACAGTACAAAATACAAAAGTTAAAAAAACAATTAAAAAAGATTAAATTATCCCTTAACTAAAAACCTCAGTTAAAAATTCGCAGCCTGGGCCGGAGAGCTCAAAGAGCCAGGTCTTCAGGTCCCGACGGAATGAACAAAGGTCAGGGGCGGTCCTAAGCTCCATGGGCAGCTGGTTCCAGAGGGCAGGCGCACCCACAGAGAAGGCCCTCCTCCTGGGTGTTATCCGCCGGCAATCTTTTACCGGCAGCACCCTGAGAAGACCCTCCCTGTGCGAGCGCACTGGACGAAGATAGAAGATAGAAAGACAATTCAAAAGGATATTGATAAATTAGGGTTGCAGGCTAAAAATGACAAAAGCAGTTGAAATGTTCTTCATAAGAAAGACACATGAAATGTGTAAAAATAGGAGTGGAAACACCTGCTTAATCTGTTTGAATATCTATATCCATATAGATTTTCTATACCTAATTAACAAGGCAAAAAACCAAGCACAAACAGGAAGAAAGAAAGGATAGGGGGAAAAAAATAGGCATAATTACCTAGAACAGAGAAGCTAGAAACAAGACTAGCAGCAAAGCACATCCACCAACCCAAAAGAGGAATTTTCAAACAACAAACTCATGGAACAGGTGACTGATACTATTGTGGCATGCAATACGTGTTCCATGTATGTGCTTATGCCCAAAGAACACTCAAACTATACATGCAATAGATGCAAGCTATGTAAACTACTGCAGGAAAAAGTAAGGAACTTAGAGGCAACTCCAGCCAAATCCCAATCTACGAAAGAACGCTCTACCCAAACCGAACCAATTAATGACAAATAACTCCCAGAGGATTTGACCCTACTGATAAACCCTTGGAGGAAGTCAAATGGAGGTATGTCACACATGGAAGGAAGCACAATACTCAAAGAAGCAGCATACAACTAACAAACCCTTCTGACCAATCCAACCCAACCAGAAACAGCCCCAGTAAAACTGAGCAATCGTTTTCTCCCCTTGGATGGAAACATGCAGACCCAGAACTTCCCCCTCAAAGAAAACATGCAGATGCCTAGCAAAGAAACAACTTCAAATATCCCTAAAAAAGTCACTTCAAATATCCCTAAAAAAGTCACATCAACAAGCACACCAGAGATAAATAGAAAAGAACCACAGACTGCAGCCCCCCCAAAAGGAAGGCAAGTGTTAGTAATAGGAGTTTCTATCCTCAAAGGAGCAGAATCATCCATCTGCAAACTGGACATACAATCCAGGGAGGTATGTTGTCTCCCTGAAGGAAAAACCAAAGATGTGGCTGAAAACCTAACCAAAATAATTAGGCCTACTGATTACTACCCTTTCCTCCTCCTCCACATTGGGACAAATGACACTACAAAGAACCTGAGTACAATAGTGAGAGATTACAAACAACTAGGCAATAAATTTAAGAAGCTAGGAGCACAAGTAGTGTTCTCATCCGTATTCCCAATGAAAGGCCAACACCCATTGAGGGAAAAATGAATTTTAGAAATAAACCATTGGCTAGGGTTGTTGTCATCAAGACAACTTTGGTTTCCTGGATCATGGACTGCATTTCCTATGTGAAGCACTCCTGGGGGGGTGTCCCCCTGGACTCATAACTCTTGCTGGAAGAGCAGGGAGCAGCTGGGGCTATAGGGCCTTTGCATAACTTAGTATTCTGTGGCAGTTGTGCCTGTTTGTGGATCAAGGAGCCATACTAACAGCCATACTAACATGCCCTGGTCACCTCCTGATTAGACTATTACAATGTGCTTTACATAGGACCACCTTAGAAGTATATTGAGAAACTTCAACTGTTGCAAAAATGTAGCAGCATGAATAATTATGTATGTCTGCAATGCTTACGAGTGTGTTTCTGGGTCCAATTCAAGGTCCTGGTGTTGACCTTTAAAGCCCTACGTGGCTTGGGACTTTGGCCAGTCCCTCTCTTTTAGCCCAACCCAACTCACAGGGCAGTTGTTGTGGGGAAAACATATGGAGGAAGGTGTGTGGATATATTCACCACCTTGAGCTATTTGTAAAAAATAAGGTAATCAATCAATCAATCAATGGATTACCTCTTTCAGATTTCATTTGCCTATCCTATCAGATCCAACAGAATGGTATGTTATAAGTTCCTTCATCAAGGGAGCTACATTTGGTGAACTTTAGGTTGCAGGACTTTTCCCACATTGCTCACATTGTGGAATCTTCTTCCCTCACAGATGAAATTAGTTCATTGCTCCTTAGCTTTTGAAGGTCCCTCATGATCTGGTTATGCCAGCAGGCCTGGGGATCCCAAGACACAGGTGAACTTGTGAGATGGTTCTGTTATTATTATCATCCAGCCATCTAGTAGTCTCTTTTTTATTACTTCTGCTTTTATAGTTTTTAATTTTTTAAAATAATTATCACATAATGGTTTCAGTTAATGTTTGTTTTACATTTATTGCTTTAGAGGATTGCTGTGGGTTGCCCAGAGTCACATGGGTGACCATATAAATTTACAAATTTAAAATAAATAAATAAATAAATCCAAAAAAATAAAGAGAGAAAGTTTCTCAAATCTTAATTTCTAAAGCATAATTTCTAAAGAAATATAATGAATGGGGATGAATGCATAACCTATTCCATGGGTTTCAGACATGAAAGGATCAAAGAAAACATTTCATCTGACATCAAATGTAACCTGTCAATCTAGATAATAGTCAGAGACAATACAAGCCTGGAAAATGAATTTCCGAGCAGCCCGTCAAGAGTGGGAAGGTTTACCCCTCAAGTATGCTTTTAAAGGAGGAGGAGGCGCTTTCCTTGTCTTTTTGTCTTTACTTTTCATGAAGAAAGTGGATGCATAAATTGCCAAACTGGCTCAAAACATGTAAGCAGAGCCTTGAGCCTTACTGAGTTGGAGGTCTAGGTAAAATACAATAATCTTGGGATTCACAAAAGCTAGAAGTGTGTTAGAGGTTCAGCTTTGTTCTAGGCAAAAATATTTAAATGATGGTGCCTTTGTTCCAAGTAAATATGCATGCATAACTGGCAGTGCTAATACCCTCAGAAGACATAGTTTTTTTTTTTTTTTGTCTTTTTGGCATCTCTTTAATCTTATAATTGCGTATACATAATAAAAGACTTGCATTCTTATTGCAACAGTGACTCATATTCTGAAAGGAAGCCATAGTACACATAAACAGGTTCTCCTTTGTAGATCTGGAACAGCATGAGGATTGTGAGGTAAGACTTAGAGATCCCCAGAAGGGCCAACAAACCATGTCGAGGTGAGCATGTATTTGCAAATGTCCTGTAATTCCAAATGATTCATTTTGAAATAGGCAAAATCAGTGTATTTTTCCCCTCATATTTTTATTTAGATCTTTGCTCCATAATCAAAACTCAATAAAAATTAAACAACGCTGGTCAAATATTTTATAGCTATCTCTCTAAATGTTAAATGTAATTTTGTCTGAAATGGTATAGGGTTTCCTGCCTGAACAGGGGGTTGGACTAGAAGACCTCCAAGGTCCCTTCGAACTCTTGTTTATTCTATTCTATTCTATTCTATTCTATTCTATTCTATTCTATTCTATTCTATTCTATTCTATTCTATTCTATTCTATTCTATTCTATTCTATTCTATTCTATTCTATTCTATTCTAAATGAACTTTTAATTATGCCACAATTTTCCCCCTCCCCCACCTCTACTATGCTTACCAGGTGCCCTGTGTTCTTAAAACATGCATCCAGGCCCCTTTGAAATAAATGTTTAAGGCCATGGAATGGGAGACTGTAGAAACAAAATCCCTTCCCCCACTTTTATGAGAAACCAGAGAAAACAGCTTTGCATTTTACATACAATAATTTTAAGTGTTGCTATTTAATTTAAGTGTCGCTATGAAAAGAGGAGAGGAGACAAACAGCACACATTAAGAAGAATGTATTAATATTTTGACGAGAATGTTGTACTGGAAGCCAGTGTAGCTTCATTATTCCAAACTATTGCTATTAATAACACATTTAGAAATATACTAGTACTATTAAATTTAACTTCCTTATATTTTTTATTCTATGAAACATTTGGAGAGAGTTTCAACAAGGAAAAAAAACACACACAAAACAACTGTGTTATTGTATAAAAATCATAGGGCTGAGGTATATAAAATGCAGAACAATAAGTAAAAGTATATTTTCCCTGGAATTCGGAAAGATCAAATAGAGGTCTCACCAAATAAAGACAAAACAGGTTAAAGCATAACCTGTTCTATAATGTATACTGAATAAAGTAAACTATTGATTGTAGTAATTCTAGCATTATATCTATTGGTTTCAATAAACAGTAGTCTTTATCCAGCTGTAATAAGCAAAAGTTGTATCTAGGTAGCTCAAAAAGACACATGTTTAGAAGCTTGTTTCTGCAGAGGAATTCATCTTCATTGATGAGATGAACATTTACTGAAGCAGTCCCAAGAGACCTGTTGTTGAAATGCGCTCAAAAAAGTAGAACACATCTTCCTTCAGAATAGCTGTTCTAGCAATTTGATTTTTCCTGTGCTTCCTTTCGGAGGCCTATATGGTGGTTTTGAAGGCTGTTCCAAATTGGGTGTCTCTTTTTTTGACAGCAGGCATCAGAATGTCATTTTAATGTGTGCCATTGTGTACGCAGAAAAGCGACTGTAAATCTTATCTTATTTTATCTTACCTTACCTTACCTTGGAAACTAACCAAAGAGAGAAGCAACCTAGAACTAAGGAGAAACTTCCTGACAGTTAGAACAATTAATCAGTGGAACAACCTGCCTCCAGAAGCTGTGAATGTTCTAACACTGGAAGTTTTTAAGAGACTGAACAGCCATTTGTCCTGCTTGAGCAGAGGGTTGGACTACATGATCTCCAAGGTCCCTTCCACCACCACCACCATTATTATTATTATTATTATTATTATTATTATTATTATTATTATTATTATTATTATTATTATCATCATCATCATCATCATCATCATCATCATTATCATCACCTTAACTTTAACCTTAACATTAACCTTAATCTCATCTGTGCATGTACATATTTCTCATTGCTCACTTGCTTTTTCTCTAATTGGATAATGTAATGGTTTGTAACGAAACCACCCTCTGCATAAAAATAGCATATTTAATAGTCATTCATGATTCTTACTTGTGCAATTATTCACATCTAATTATTCACAGCAATTCTTCTTTTTTGTCCATTTCTTTGGGTTCATTTATTGAAAATTACACGGCATACAGCCCTTTTGAGGTTAGTATGTTATAGTAAATATGTCACAAAAATAACAGTACATTTATTCTCTACTTCTTTATGATCAGCATAACTTATCTCTACTCTGGCATTTTCTCCATTTTTGCTCAAAATCATTGAGCACTGTGGATGAACAAGGCAGTAGTGAAAAGATCTAGTGGCCATTAAGGAGATAATTTTTTGAAAAGCCACATATTTATCCTTAGCAGCATGCTACATTTGCAAACTTGTAACCATGGAAAACATACTTACAAGCTGTGTAAGTGTCTCATTGTTGCTATTAATTTCATTCTGCAAAGTTTATTTTCAACTATTGTGAATATTCTAGTTAGTATGAAGTGACTTTGACTCAGTCATCTCATTGGATATATTAATGTGACTATTATTAACAGATTTGTCCCATGCTACTTTAGTTGGCTATAATTTAAGTAGTATCAAATTATACAATAGTAGTCTAATGGAAATCTGAATTATTAAAGAAAAAATGTAGATGAGCTCTGTGCTGTGTACATCTCTTTATGGTACAAAAACTGTCATTCAAAAATCACTCATAACTGCCAGCTGAAATCAATGATATTTTTCTTTAACTTTTTGTAATGTTAGTATTCCTAAAAAAAAAAAAAAAAGATGAAGACCCCATTATTTAAAAGATTGCCGGCGGGTAACATCCAGGGGTAGGGCCTTCTCAGTGGGCGCGCCTGCCCTTTGGAACCAGCTGCCCGCGGAGCTTAGGACTGCCCCCAACCTCCATTCATTCCACCGGGACCTGAAGACCTGGCTCTTCGAGCTCTCTGGCCCAGGCTGAGAATTTTAATTCTAATTTTAATTGGGGGTTTTTACTTTTTCAGGGACTGTTATAATCTTTTTAATTGTTTTTAATTTTTGTATTTCTTGTTTTAATTACCCTGTTAACCACCCTGAGTCCTTCGGGAAAGGGCGGTATACAAATCCAATTAAATAAATTAAATAAATAAATTTACTTTCTCACAAAATACTGAAAAACCTCAAAGTATCTTCCCTTAAGAAATTGCTACATAAATTGCATGCAGAAATATAATGCAAAGTCAGAATTGACAAGACAGCAACAGGCAGCAAAAACCACCTCTGTAAAGAAGCTGAAGACAGAGTGGATCACCTAGTTAGCTGCTGCAAGAGGATCACACAGACTGACTACAGAAAACAAAATAACAACCATGGTACATTGAATATATGCAAGAAATATCGCTTGCCTCCCAGCAAGAACTGTTGGGACCACAAAATAGACAAAATAATAGAGCACAAAGTGACCTGGGACTTAAGAATTCAAACAGACAAGTATCTGCCACATAACACTCCAGACTTAATAACTGTCAATAAGAGAGAGAAAAAGTCTGAATATTGGATGCAGCAGTACCTGAAGATAGCAGAACAGAAAAGAAAGAACTGGAGCAAAATCACAAAATACAAAGATCTGAAAATAGAAATAGAATGGCTGTGGGAAAATAGGTGCCTTGGGGACAATCCTAAAACAGATGTAACGCCATATGAACACCATCAGCACCAACACAATCATTATCAATCAATTGCAAAAAGCTTTATTTGGAAGAGCTTGGGAAGGACTCAATTAGTGGATAAAAACGCCAGATCAAGTCTAAATATCTGACTGATTATATGACCAACTATAATAATAAATATCTAGTTTGAAAATCAAATCTTTATTTCAACTATAATGTATACGACGATATGAAGTTACAAGCTTGTTGAAGAAATGAAAGAATGTAATTCACTCAGTCAGTCACCAAGACATACATAATATTATTAATACAAAATTGGATGGACCATTGTGATTTAATCTTTTCATTAAACCCTGTAAAATTCTTATCTTCACTGAAGAGCAAATATGTTGAACTTCATTAAACCCAAAGTTAACATCCTAATCTTAAATAACAAACAGAGCATTAAATGATTACAATTAAGATTTCTGGTTGCCTACCTGTAGGCTGTGTTCTCTTGTGGTAAACAAGGATATCTTTAGCATTTTCAAGTCTCATTAAAAACTTTGTATCTCTGCTGTTAAATCTGTTAATTTGTATGACACTGAAGTTGTCAGAATTTGTTCCATACAAATAGTCTTCAAATATTGCTAAACCATATAGATGAGTGACCTGAGGGAAAAAATGTACACACATAAATATATCCATATATAATTATCCAATTTTACTAGTTTGTTTTACTCGAATAGTGATGCAGGTTGTACATTAAGATTAATAATAGAAATCATAACTAGGATGTGACTATTGGCTAATGAGAAACTCATTAAAACAGAAAGCAGAAATGGATTTTGCTTTTTTTTTTTCATTTGAACAATATGCATTCATTTTAAGCTTTGGAATGAGAAATAACATTTGCCATTCTTATAATAAATACCACAAGCCAGAATTCTTGGATTCTTATTTTTTGTGTTTCCAATCCAGACTGCAAGGATGAAAGTCTGACAATTATGTTTTTAAAAGGGTAGAAAAGTAACAATATTCTGACTGAAAGGATATAGAGGTACAATAAGCTAAATTTGGGAAGTATTGCACAATTTTATGCCAGTTAGGGGTATATGGATTGGATCATTATTCTTCAGTAGATCAATGAGAACTTTATGAATGTAAGAATAGAAATTTGTTCTATGTCCACTGATTTACAAAAAGAGCATGATGAAGTGAACAGTTTGAATTATGGAATATTTTGTATGACTATGAAATTGAAGCTTAGTTACTGAATGGCTGGCAACTAGTGGTATAAAGGGAAATAAAAGGATGCATAATAATAAATGAAATGCTTAGTGAATATTTCAGCATTGAGCAGGAAGTAAATAAGGATGTATACTGTCCCTTTCATTGTTTTATGTATTTATGAACAAATGGGTAAGACATGTTTGTGTTAATGTAAGAGTTATGTGGGTTGGGGGGTACGGATATGTGTATAGTTCTATGTGGAGTATGATGCTTAAGAGCAACAATGTGAATGTCCAAGTACTTTTGTCTATATTGTTGGCTAAAAATCCAAATAATCTGAGTGAATGTGAGATACTTTTTCCTATTCTACTCATATGAAGTGAGAGTTGGATACAAGAGAAATATAAAAGGAAGTTAAATGCAGTTGGAATTAATTACTTAAGAAGAGTAGGTGGTAAAACAACAAAAAGATCAAGAATTAATGGGTAATGGATGAATATGGATCAGATATAACAGCAAATGATCAAAATGAAGGGTATGATTGTGTGGTTTGATCAAATAGCGAAAATGAATGACAAATTACAAAACAAGTAAAAAAAGAAAGTACCAACAGGTGGAAAGAAGGGTGAAAGAAAAAATTTGGGGTTGGATAAAGTTGAACAGAATCTCAGATAGGAGCAAATGAGATGCAGAATATCAAAATGAAATACTGGTGGATAGATCTGATAGGGGCAAGGATTATTATTTACTATTTCTTACTCCTTTCCTGTGCACTGATAATCTTGCTTACCCCAAAAAAGGAATGCAAATGAGAAATGAAAGCAGTTCAGGATCCAGCTATATGTTTAAATTAATAATTTCTGGATAGAGGTACTGTATTTTGAACATAAAATCATACAGTTGTTTAATATCTCATTGAGGTCACCCTTGATAGTTGACTGTGTATGTTCTGTCTGAACATTTGTAGTATTCCAGTGGTCATCTTCTCCATCAGTTGCTTTCATTTCCTCTTCTTCATCAGTTGCTTTTATTGTCAACACATTTTTAATGTAATCAATGTTTTATTTACAGTATTTCATGTGTTTATTTACAGAACATTTATGACTGCCTAGCTAAGTGGCTCACAAGTAATTCTAAGTGGCTCACAACAATCCATAAAAAGCATAGTTAAAAAAAGACGCATAGGCAACAGACCAACAATCCTTACAGCTGAAACCCACCCTAGTCCAGAGCATAGGGAACAGCCTTTGTAGACTTCCCAAGGGACAGGTGGGAGGTTGTTCCAATGGGGTTGGGGTAGCCACCAAGGAGATGCACTTCCAATGACCTGCTTCATAGCAACACCTAAGGGAAGGGATAGGGAGTGCACCATCCTATCTAACCTAGTAGAATAGGCAAATAACCTGGCCCTGTGCTATTTAAAGGTGATAACCAGCATATTGAATTGCACCAAAAAAGCATTTGGGAGCCAGTGCAGCTCATGCAGAAGTGGTGTTGCTCAAATGAACCCAAAATTGGATGTCCTGCTGCATTGTGAACCAGTTGCAGCTCCTGGATGCTCTTCAAGGGCTGCCCTATGTAGAGAGCATTGTAGTAGGTGGTGACTAATTGTCCTACTATTAAACTGAAAATCATATTCCTGTTAATTTATTTTCCAGCGTATAAGATGACTGGGCGTATAAGACGACCCCCTACATTTCCTGTTAAATTATAGGGTTTGGGCTATACTCGCCATATAAGACTACCCCTCTTCCAACGCACACCAAATAAAAATTAAAAAAACATCAGATTTGATTTTAATATGGTAATTTTAATTCAAATGCTTATGACATGCAGGTACTTAGTAGGAAAACTGTCACTTATAAACATAAGGCTGTTTGTCATCAAACATGTAAACATAAAACAGTGCAAGTGGATTAAAATTAATAACAATAACAATAACAATAAGTTGGAAGGGACCTTGGAGGTCATCTAGTCCAACCCCCTGCTAAGGCAGGAAACCCTATACCATTTCAGACAAATGGCTGTCCAGTCTATTCTTAAAAACTTCCAGTGTTGGAGCATTCACCACTTCTGGAGGCAGTTTGTTCCACTGGTTAATTGTTCTAACTGTCAGGAAGTTTCTCCTTAGTTCTAGGTTGCTTCTCTCCTTGACTAGTTTCCATCCATTGCTTCTTGTCCTGCTTTCAGGTGCTTTGGAGAATAGCTTGGCTCCCTCTTCTTTGTGGCAGCCCCTGAGATATTGGATCGCTGCTATCATGTCACCCCTCACCCTTCTCTTCGTTAAACTACACATACCCAATTCCAGCAACCGTTTCCTATTTTCCTAATTCACTTTTTCACTTTTCCTAATTCACTCTAAAGCTTTCCCTGCGCAGAGCCTTAAGTAACACCAGCTGCCTGCAATTAGTGCAGATTCTCATCCCACTAGGCTCAAGGTTGAGTCAGCCTTCCATCCTTCCGAGGTAGGTAAAATGAGGACTCAGATTGTTGGGAGCAATAAGCTGACTTTGTAATAATGCTGCTTGTGGGGGTGTGTGAAAGCTCTAATAAGCAGGCATATACATAGAATGAAGGCTATTGCTAAGCACATTGATTTGTGCTTTAAATTGTAAGCCGCCCTGAGTCTTCGGAGAAGGGCGGGATATAACTGGGATTTTAAAAAAAAAGACCAAATGGGAGATCTGCTCCAGGTTTTCCAGCCAGCCCGCCCAGTTCCTGAGTCAATTGTGTCCTTAGAGCTAAGCTGCTGCTCTGGCTATGCATTCCCCACCTGCCTTTCAAGTTGCTCTTGCATTCCCCACCTGCCTACAGCTGCTCTTCAACTTTAGAAGGAAATAAGCCCAGACCCCAGCCTGTAAAAAATCACAGACTGCAGCTTCTACTCCAATTGGTCCCGCTTTCCCTGCGCAGACTAAATGGAAGATCCGCTCCAGGTTTTCCAGCCAGCCCTGTCCCTAAAGTTTCAGCACCCGGCATATAAGATGACCCCTGACTTTTGAGAAGATTTTCATGGGTTAAAAAGTCGTCTTATACGCCGGAAACTACGGTAGTATCCTGCATACAACTATGTATTAGATGTGGTTTTCTTCCATTTGACAATTGTTCAGGAACTTGAAAACTGCTACCAATCACCAATCAAATGTTTCCAAGTGTAATTAAAACCAGTTGCCTTTATCTTTCTTCAAATAGGTAAATTTCTAATCTCCTGGCCATCTTTCTTTCTCTTATCTCAATCTATTCTATCTTATTCAAATATTGAGCCTCTTCTCATTTAAATTCTAATAGAGAGAAAGAAGGTGAGTGAATCCCTTTTCATTAAAATACTTGTCCATGAGCTGATTGACCATGTTCTTTTTGAAGTTAAGCAATAATCTACTCTTTTGAATATAACATTGTACAGAAAAAGAAGCCTCATTATTAATTTGACATGATAGGGTTGTTGCTGTTAAAAAAAATAGTGTTTTCTTGAAAGATCTTTCCATATTTGAAAAAAAAAAAACCAAGACATAGAAAGAGAGAGAGAGAAAATAAATAATGCACAGTATTTTGGATTTGTACAATCTTGGTGTTGTTAAAAAATATGCATTAGTAATATTAATGGATTATCTGTAGTCATGGTGAACACCATTTAGATTTTCGCATACCTTCAGAAACCACAACAGACCAACAGGCAACATTAAGAGATCCTTACCAGTTGGCCTTCAATTATAGTTTGCCTGTTACGTCCTTGGTAGTCAACCACTCCTAGAAAGTCAAGATAGACATCGATCCAGTAAACGTATTTGTTGACAAGGTCAAGTGTAAGAGCAGTCGGTTGCTCTATTTTAGATATTACTATCCTTGTTCTGTTCATGCCATCCATATCACATCTCTCAATTTTAGCAACATTTCCATAATCTGTAAAGAAGAGCTTTCTGTAACGAGAAATTTCAGATAGATTTTAATAATTATGCACAATTAATAGCAAGGACATAAAATGCAATCTGTAATAGAAAAGTTGTGTCTTTCACTTATGTTAACATCTTACACATTAGCATCCACAAGAAAATCATTCTTGCTTTATTATAGAAAAACATAAAGACAAATTTATGGCACCTGAACAATAATAATGTATTCATAAGATTATCTCATAATACATGTGCTAGTCTTTAAGATTATTACCTCATTGTTTTAAGCATTTGATGCTCATAATTTTTTTTCCCAAAATAAAACTAGCTAACTAAAAATGGTTTTATTCGCCCATCTGTCTATCCTTAGTTGCTAGATTTTATTAAAATGCTGAAAAAGTAAATAGTAAAAAAAATAAGTTTAGATATGTGAAACAGGAATTTGAACTTTTATCCAGGCACTTCCATCTCAGTAAGGTCCTTGGTGCTCTCTCAGCTTGGTTGTTTTCTTGCAGACATTTCATTACCAAACTAGGTGACATTATCATCATTGATGCATCATGTCCTGTGCACTGATGGTGTTAACCTAGCTTGGTAATGAAATGTCTGCAGGAACACCACCAAATTCAGAGAACACCAAGGACCCCACCATTCAACCTTGAGCTACAAATAGTCTCTTTTATTGGAATGTTCATTTTCATCTGGTAGAGTAACTGTAAGGAAATTGTCTATCTATAAACCAAAGCAATACAAGTAATAAATACAGATAATAATAATCAATCATTTAAAAAAACAAGCAATGGTATTCATAAAGGAAGGAATATTTTAGTTACATATACAGAAGACATATTTCAGACCATGATGCTTTATTTGGGGAGGGGGAGGTATCAAATGCCTAGTTTTTTCCCCTTTTATCAAGGATATCCAGAACATAATAATCCATGTATGCCTTTGTGAAGATAGTTTTCAATAGCCTGAAGCAACACATTAGAGAAATAATTAAGCAAATGGAAAGTAAATGTGAGGTATCGACAAATAACACATAGAAATAACCCAGACTTCATGACTAACTCATTTATCCTAAAGCATATCATCTCGTGGAAGGTAAATTATTGACAGATAACTGTTATCCATTTTAAAAAGAGAGCGAAAAAAATGTTCCAGTGCATTTATCTGTCCATATATTTGACTCGCTGATTACATTTAGTGGAAAACTAATAGGAATCTCTGAAACCACCAAAGCTTCTAAGCCTGATATTTGATTAGCAAATACTGTGTTTAGTAAATCACAAATCAATTTCAATTAACCTGACAATATTTTAACAAGATTAATTTCCCATGAGATTAAATTACATTTGTAAATGTAAGCCCATCCCACCATGGCTCTAGTGCTAAGGGAAAAAAGCATCTGTTTTCTGGAGACTAAATTTTAAACATTGCTTAGAAAACTAATAAGATTATTTTCTAGATTTAGTAAAACTATTTAAGTTCTCTCTCTCTCTCTCTCTCTCTCTCTCTCTCTGTGTGTGTGTGTGTGTGTGTGTGTGTGCGTGTGCGCGCTGAGCAGCACAGAAAAATCAAGACAATGTACAAAAGTGTAAGATTTGGCTACTCTAATTGATGGCTGGGTTTATCCATCACACTAAGCCATGTATAATTTAAATAATGACATTGACCATTAAACTATTGGCTGAATTCCTAAAACATGCTAACCATAAGCTGTGGTTTATATATAAATATTGCTCTAAGCCAGTTAACCTACACACACCATATTAGTCATTAATAGTAAGAAACTAATAAAGCTAAACATTTTTATCTGCTGCTATATCAGTTAGAGAGTACATCATTATATTTAGGGTCAAGCAATTCTCCGGCACAGACTACTCTCTGGGTTTCACTCGCTCATGAGATCAGAACTAATCTGTCAGAACCCCAATTTATTTTATATTTCTTTATGCCTTCATTTTCGGGTTCTGCTATTCTAATGGGGGAGGGGGGAACCTAAGGGTGTTCTGCAGTATACTTCCTTTGCTTTGTTCTATCCTCTTTGAAGTATCTCCCTTGAGGTATGAAAAGAATGTGCCTCTGGCCATCTGGCTTATCTCCAGGTGGAGGGGAAGAAACTGTGGAGAAACCTAACAGCCTTGAGAACGGTGCCTTGTCCATTCTTCCCACAACAATTTAACACCTATGGATTGGCTCAGTTCAAACCAGCCAGATGGACACTTGGGGTGAGGTTTGAAAGGCTTCTTTTAATGTAACGTTTCATGTGGGAAATCTTCAGATCCTGCCTACTATCTTGCTATCAATACCTTCCAGTAAAAGTTCCTGTTGAGACAATGCAAGTTTCAAGCGTTCTGCTTTCTTGGGAGGTTTAACTGACGCAGGTCCTTACGTAATCAGAAAACCAGTCAATATTGTCTTCTCTTCCCTTGCATTCTATAGCTACCCAGCAGTTAAATCCTTCTGAGGAAAGTTGCTGGGAATTTGTCCAGATATATCCCGAGTGCCGCGTAACAGAGTGAGCGCCTGTTACTTGTCCCAGCTTCTGCCAACCTAGCAGTTCGAAAGCACGTGAAAATGCAAGTAGAAAAATAGGGACCACTACGGTGGGAAGGTAACAGTGTTCTGTGCACCTTTGGCGTCTAGTCATGCAGGCCACATGACCACGGAGACATCCTCGGACAAGCGCTGGCTCTTCAGCTTTGAAACAGAGATGAGCACCGGCCCCTAGAGTTGGAAACAACTAGCACGCATGTGCGGGGGAAACTTTACCTTTACCTTTATAGCATGGGAAAGAGGATTTTCCTTTTCTATAAGTTCCAGGCTATGGAACATACACTCTTGGGAATTGGATATGTCCCATTCTCTTTTAATACTTTTAATACATTTTTCTGCCAGGACTTTAAAGAACTCATATTTGTGTTTTAATTTGCTGTGGCTTTTGGTTTTCTTTTACTGCACTTATTTTTAGTCTGTGCCCATGTCTTTTGTGTTTATTCCACAAGCTGCTTTGAATATTCCCCCCACACAAATAGAGGTGCCTTATAAATCTAATTTATTAAATAAAATAAATATAAGATGTGTACAGTTTGCTTTAATGGATATCAGGCTATACACGTGTGAGGAAAACAGGTGGAGGAATGAGTATTAGCTATGTTCACTGCCTTGAGTTATTATAAAGGTTGGACAAAAATCAAATAAATAATTTATTATTTAATGCATGGCAAAGCCAAGGACAATTGCTAATGTTCCAGATGAATGAATTATAAAAAAGCAGACTGTTTTGCCATGTTCTTTGGAGAAACTGGGATCCCAGCAAACAAGTGTAAAGGACTCTTGCTTTTTTTAAAAAAAAACAACTGTTAATGGGATGTGAGGGAATAGAGGAAATAACATATTCAGTTGATCTTGGTAGAACAGAGCAGAAAATAGTGATGGAATGGAAGCTGGATAGCATGTTGCCTTTACATCCTCTGAACTGGAAAAGTGTTGAGGCAACAGTTCCAGCCAATGTGAAACCACCTGCCCCAGGCTTGCAGGAAACCTCGTTGCATTTCCTTTGGAGCAGCAGCAGAACTGATGAACTTCATTGGCTCAGCAACATAGTTGGCTGGAGTCTAGACAGCACCACTACATTGTGGGGAGAGGCAGGGATGCCACTGATTAGCACAGTCATTATGTTGGACAAGTCCTCTGATGAACTTCAAATGCATAAATTTTATATTTGAAAAGTTAGAACACAGGAAATCAATCTGTCAATCTGTTCTATGATGTGAAAAGCACTGAGAAGCTTCTATAGTTTCAGTAACAGGCATATTCTTCTCTTGCAAGGTTAAACACTACTAGTAGTAAACCTATTTCCTAATCAATTCAACCATCTCATCTCAGGCAGTCTAACACTGGCATATATGAAAGACTGTTTTCTCTCATATGAAATATTGATTTCTGTAAGGTATATTTCTGTAATCTATTCTATGATAATGGCAGCAGTGGAGATATTATATTTCACCATCACTACCTGTAGAAAAATCCCTACAATCTCAGAAATGTCAGTTCAATTATCTCTGCTGCATAGAAAAGAGAAATGAAGTTCAATTAATCTAAAGTACATCAATCCAAAACAATGATTATGATAAAATGTTTTTGATTTAAGTAATAGTACTGACACATTCCTTTGAAACTACCTTTTTAATTCTACAGCAGAAATATATTGTACTTAAGAAAAAAAAATAAGACAGGAACATTGGGATAAAAAATGGAACTGGAGTAAACCTAACATCTATTCTGCAATAATTAAAATATCATTAACTTAAATAAAATAAAGGTGGGAAAACTGACAAGCAGAAAATGTTTCCCTCATAGATCACATACATTTTCTTATTCTTGGTTATTAAACATATATTTCAATAAAGCAGGGACAGTAAGAATTATTTTCTTAGAATATCCCTGTCTGAATGCCCATCAAAATCCCTAAGTTTGGGCAAAATAACAGTGCATTATACAAGGGAGCTGTTCTTGAAGTATCAAGAAGCTTACCGTATATTGGTGTAATATACTGTATAACAGTACTCCAGCCAGCAAAGGAGAGCCTTTACAGCAGAGGTGGACATCTATGGCTCCTTTACATGCTGGCTCAGGAATTCTGGGAGTTGAAGTCCACAGGTAATAAAGGAGCCATAGTTGCCCACTCATGCTTTACAGCCATATACCACCAATTTTGTGGGCACTGCACTGCCTCCCCATTAGCTTCTCAGGACAATTTAAAGTGTTGATTTTAATATATAAAGCCATTTGTGTTTCAGTACCCAGGAATCTCCAGGTCTGCCTTCTCCATCTGATCTTCTTTCTCAGAATACAGAAATATAGGATTCCTGTTACATGAGATTTGGTCTGGGGAAGACAGAAGACAATGTTTTTTGTCATGGTTCTATTCCGATAGAATAGCCTGTTCCCAGAGGTTAAGACAACACCTTCCCCAATGGTGTTTTGAAAGATGGTAAAGCAGAGTTTTTCTGCAAAGCTTTAATACTTGATGGAATCATTTTGAACAACAGATGCCAAAGTAGATTGTTAATTATAATTTTCAGTGCTGTATTCTGATTTAACTGATGTCAATTTGGTCATATTGCAAATTTCTGAGAGTCTTTTCGGAGTCTGGAAGAACAGTATATAAAAATAAATAAATAATAAGCTCAAATTTATCTGAGGGCTATTCTGTTTTTCAACTTTTTTAATTAAACATTTGATTTTCCCTATTTCTACAAGTAATGTATTCTTTTAATTATGTTAAGTAAATGTATGCAATTCCATACCTAAATATCTAGGAGCAAATCAATTAATCTCAATGGGTTTTGTTTTTGAAGAAGCTGAATAGCTCTGTATGACTGATTTAAAGTTTCCCCAACTCATGTTTTCTTTTGTTCAATTATTACTTTGAATATCATATTGAAAATACATATTCCTCTATTATCATAAGCAGGTGTGTGATACCATATAATATTCTGAAAGCATAACTGTTTCCATATTGTCGTGGGGGAAGGGAAGGTATTTCCCCCAAAGTATTATTTCTTCTACAGAAAATTATGCAGCCCCCTTCCCTCAAAGATAATATTGCCCAGTCTCCTCTGAAACAATGCCAAAGCTTTGTATAGGTTTTTTTTTTGCTTCTCTTCTAACATGTACAAAAGGGGACAAGAAAGCTAAGAAATAGTGAAATCTGGACTACTTAATTATGATATTTAGTACTCACAATCTCTCAATCTGTTATAATTCAATCAGTTGTCTATGTGAAGGTAAAAAGGGATGTGTATTAGGAACACTGCTCAAGTTCCGATTTTAAGAGGGGAAAATAAAAACCAGAATATAAGTTTTTATTTATTTTTTATTTTATTTTATTTTAATTCCATTTATATCCCGCCCTTCACAACCTGTGATCTGTTGGGTCATCCTTTCAGAGGTATTTCCTTATCAGATTCCTTATCAATGTCTTCAACAACGACAAAGCTTCCATTGTACTGCTTTCACTGGGGGTATATCCAGGGATGCATCTCCCTTGAAAATGGCCCGTATTGAACTGTACAGCACAAATATCAGTATAGAAAATGTTTTATGACATGTTGCATTATGTCATAAACTGCTTTATGATCATTTTTATTTCATCAAATGTTTTATAAAATTTACCAAGTTTCAGTTGGACATGAGTTATGGATCCCAGATTTTGGATATATTCTGTAAATTAGTCCATAATAAGTTAGCCAAATAATATGTAAATGAAGCTAAAGATATGAAATGTTTAAAAGGGAAACCTAGTTAAATCTAATTTAATTTCTATATTTGTAAATTATCCATACTTCTCCCATGGTCCGGCTTTCTAAGATGGCGGACGTGTCGAGCTGAGCTCCGTGAGCTCCGTGAGTTTGGCGTGGATTGGTGGTCTTGGGGGGCGCCCTTAGGAGTGCATAATGCCTCCATGTTAGGGCTGGGCGATCAGACTGCCTTGCCATCCCTGCTTCTTGGGGCGTCAGTGCCCTCCATGTCGGTGAGAGGCGACTGGAGGTCTTGCTGGGAGATCATGGCTCTGGCTCCATTTGAAACGCCATGGCTTGAAATGCCCGATCAGCTGTTTTTCGGGGTGGATAGAGCCGCGCCTTGAAATGATCAGAAACGGCTTGTAATGGCTGTAGGAACTGCAATGGGAGTGAATGCTCCAGCCTGGAATGCTGGAGGAGAAGCCGGAGGAACTGCAGCAAGAGTGAATGCTGCTGGAGGAGCCGGAGGAGCCGTGGCTTGAAACGCCCCAGTCAGCTGGTTTTCGGGGCAGATAGAGCCATGGCTCCGAATGGCTGGAACAACCGGAGGAACTGCGGCATGGGTGAAGACCTACTCCTCGCTTGCTCCTATTTGCTACTGCCGCTATTTACTCCCCACTTGTTAAAGCAGCCATTGAAGACCATCGAGGAGAAGAGTAGGACGGCTCTGGTCTCCTATGTTGACTAAGATCTTCTGCCTTTAAGAGATCCAAGGCAGCTTGGGCTGCTTTCCAGGTTCTTGACTGGCTGGGTGGTGTATTGGCTGACTTCCTAGCAACAGCCTTTCAATCATGTCCTGGAGTTATGGCTTTCAGGTTGGGCTGGGCTTATCACCTATATGGAGTTGGACTCTTGCATGCTGTTTCTCTTGTCCCCCAAAGACTCAGGAGGACCCGGGGTGAAGAGTCACTGTGAGAGGGCGGCTCAGTTTCTTCTCCATCTACAACCTCTCGGGATAACTACCGTCCGGTCTTCAACCTTCGCTTTTTGGCGAAGGTTGTTGAGAGTGTGGTGGCGCATCAGCTTCCTCTGTTCCTGGAGGAAACTGATTATCTGGACCCATACCAATCGGGTTTCAGGCCCAGGTACAGCATGGAGACGGCATTGGTCACGCTGATGAATGATCTCTGCCGGGCTCGGGACAGGGGCTGCTCATCTGTCCTAGTCCTTTTAGATCTCTCAGTGGCTTTTGATACCATTGACCATGGTATCCTGCTGTGACGTCTCGGGGGGTTGGGAGTGGGGGGCACTGTTTTACGGTGGTTCTCCTCCTACCTCCTGGGCCGTTTGCAGTTGGTGTTGATGGGAGGGCAGAGGTCCACCCCGAGGCCTCTCGTTTGTGGAGTTCCTCAGGGGTCGGTCCTCTCTCCCTTCCTGTTCAACATCTATATGAAGCCACTGGGTGAGATCATTCGTGGCTTCGGGGTGGGGTATCATCAGTACGCTGATGATACCCAACTTTTTCTTTCCACCCCCAACCAACTCATTGATGCCCTCGATGTGATGTCCCGTTGCCTGGAGGCGGTTCAGGTCTGGATGGGGAGAAACAGGCTCCGACTCAATCCTGCCAAGTTTGAGTGGCTGTGCATACCGGCATCTCGGGAAAACCAGTTTTGTCCATCGTTAACTATGGGGGGTGAGGTGTTACCCCCCGTTGATAGGGCTCACAACTTGGGCGTCCTCCTGGATTCACGGCTCAGTTTAGAAGATCATATAGGAGCTGTGACCAGGGGAGCTTTTGCCCAGGTTCGCCTGGTGCACCAGTTGCGACCCTATCTGGACCGAGATGCCCTACGCACAGTCAGTCATGCGCTCATGACCTCCCGTTTAGACTACTGCAATGCTCTCTACATGGGGCTGCCCTTGAGGACCACTCGGAGGCTTCAACTGGTGCAGAATGTGGCCGCACAAGTTGTGATGGGGGCTTCTCGATACTCCCATGTAACACCTCTACTCCGCGAGCTGCATTGGCTTCCGGTTGCCCTTCGGGTGAGATTCAAGGTGCTGGTGATGACCTATAAAGCCCTTAATGGCTTGGGTCCGGGTTATCTGAGGGAACACCTGCTGCCGGCATCAAGCTCCCTTCGTCCCGTGCGCTCCCACAGGGAGGGCCTTCTCAGGATACCGCCGGTTAGGGAATGCCGGCGGGTTATTCCTAGGGGAAAAGTGTTCTCTGTGGGCGCGCCTGCCCTCTGGAATGATTTACCCATGGAACTTAGGACCGCCCCCGATCTGCGTTCGTTTCGCCGGGACCTGAAAACCTGGTTTTTCGATCTATCAGGCCTAGACTGAAGGGGTTTTAGCTTTTTAAATGTTGTTTTAATTGGGCTTAATTAATTTAATGTATTTTAATTCTATATTATTTTTATATTGTATTTTATGCTGCCCTGTAAACCACCCTGAATCCTTCGGGAATAGGGCGGTATAGAAATTTAATAAATAAATAAATCACACCAAATAGAAATAAAATAATTCTAATAGATAAAGAAGCAGCAACAGAGTAACTTCAGTAAATTGCCCAATAATATTTTTTTTTAGTTTATATAACCTTTTCTGTGCTACTTAGAACAATCATGGCATCTTAAGTAACTAATTTTCAGAGAGGTATTTCTAACACTAACCATTGATAACTGGAATGAATTCACACATTGTGAAAAACCCTGATTTACTTAGATGTAATTTGATAAAAAGCCATGGCTGACTGGGTTCAAACAATAGAATAAATTACAAATCTTAGCTTATTAAATGCAATGACTGTCTGCACATCTTGATAAGCTAAAGTGAAACCAGCCTGTTAAGTCATAACTCTTGCTTTTCTTCTAGCTCATGTGGTCTTCAAATATATAAACTGGCAAAATGATAGCAGATGGCAAAGTTGCTGCAACATTAGCATGGTGTTTCCTGCCATCCATATGAGCAATTGCTTCTGTATAACCTAGTTTCACATTAACTCACATTTTAGATGGCTGCTGTACTTGTAAAAATGGGGAGGGGGTGTTTATGCGATACTGCTGTACCTTCAGCACTCTGTCTGCCTCCACACTTGTACTAATTACTATTCCTCTGTCACAGATAGCTAATAAAACAAAACAAATTACACAAAAGCATAGTGTGTGGCTTTTGCTGGAGGCTAAAGGCATAAATGAAACAAAATAGCAGCATAGTATTTTCTTGCTGTAATAGATAAATCTACTTGTCTTCTATTTGCTGGAAGGAGATTAAGTATAGGTCATAATCCTGAAATATTTTTTTGCTTTACCAGTGTTCAGATTTATTCTCACTTAATCGGCTAATCTCTGGAAATGTAAATAAACCCTGTTTAAACTTAACTAACTATAATTAGCTTGAGCAATTCCTGGTTTAATTCACCTATGTTTTCATAAACTTCTATCAACTCTGAATAAAAGAGGAAAGGAAAATATATTTTCTCAGAATTATTTTAAGTTTTACATTAAAATCATAAAATGTCTAACTTTCAGGATAGAAAATGATATTATATTATTAATAATATACAGCCTAGAGTTTTTTCAGCAATTAATGTAGTTAATATGTCATAAATAAAGCTTTTCCAAAAGAATATAAATTAACAAAGTTATTCAGTACCAGTCTCTTATACTAATATTAATAAATGCCTACTTTGTTAAATACCGATTATTTCAGTATTTCGTTTATTCAAAGCAGAATCAATTCACATTAGCTACACTTGTAATTTTGTCTTGTGATCCACAAAAACAAACAAAAACAAACCATTCAATACTGCAACAGCAGTAGGTTTATATATATATAAAGAAGCTGAGTCGACCTTTATTATTTCCTTAAATATTAGTAAAAATTAATAAATGTTCTATTCATAGGTTAAACCCCACAAGTCCTACCATGCTGCCTTATCATGGTGACATGATATTCCTGAGAAGGGTGAACAAGGAATACTGGGAGTGGGTGCACCAAGAATATATTGTGTCAGCTAGAAGACACCCAAACTGTTTGGGGCCAACCCTTATAATATTTAGGAAGTTATTAAGAGACCTGGTTGTTCTTCCAGCAATAAGATGATGATGGAACTATTTAGTTACAATTAATTTACAGCTGGTATAATGTTTTTCTGCTCATTTGTGACCTTTTGTATATGCTTTTTCCCCCCTTTTTAAACTACCCCCAAATCATGAACGAGTTGTGCAGCCTCAAAATGTATTAGATAAATAAATAAATATTTTCCCCAAACAGACAAACTCAACATTATATGGCTAGAAGCCAAAACCTCTATAATCTGTTGTTAATTAGAGTTTGGGGAATAGAAGACAATTAGTATTGAAAAGAAATTGTGTACATCTAAATGCCTCAGTTTCTGCCAGGCATGTTGAATCCTCTTTCCTCTTCTATTTTGGCTGTTGGCATTAATCTCTTGAGTTGATTATCAGGAGTAAGAAAGGGGCAGATCTTTTTGTCTATTACTTTCACCACACAAATTCAACAATAGTTTTATAATTAGAATGTAACATGTTTCATCTTTTTGTAAAAAAAAAAAGTCCTCCAACTCATACTTCATCTAATTAGGGAAAGATTTTTTTTACATAATATAATTATTAAGATTCTTGCACTGCAGAGAGTAAAGAGATTTATGGTATGGACTTCTTTTTGGATGATAATTGGACTGGAAAAGCTATCAAAAAATGAAATGCAAAGCTATCACAAAATAATACAAGATTGCATCAAACTTTACAACATAAGAGGCAGTGAGGCATTTAATTGTCACTTTTTTAACCAGAAACAAGAAAAGGCCAACATATTTTAATTTGCAAAGGTTCAATTTATGCAAGCGTATATTTGCTAATGTATATACATCAGATAATTAGGACATAACAGTATGACAATACAACACATTGCCTTGTCAATTTGCAAGGTAAATCTTCCATTCATTTACTTTTGTTTATGTCCAAACGACAAAACAGAACCAGTCAAGCTTAAAAAATATCTCGCAGGAACCAAGCAGTCACATTTACATTTAGGAAACAGTGAGGTATCATCAGCAGTCTAAAAACTGTTGCTGGAAAACTATAGTACAATTTGCACTAACTTGTCTGCATGATTTACATGGTTGTCACAACACAAATAATTTTGATTAGAAAAGAATTCAGTACAAACCAAGAACTGTTCAACTGAGTCTGTATTGGTGTTCTTTAGTCACAGAATAAAGATAACAAAAGGATATAATCACATTTCTTGATCATTTGTCACCTCCATTTATCTTGATGTACTTTCCAAGCTCTGATAGAAAACATGATTTGATTTAAAATACATTTTTAATATTCTCTTGCCTGTCAGCATGCTTAAACATAGTTTCAAATATCACTAGATTTAGTGATGGTTTAAGATTAATAGCAGTTAATTCACTTTTCTAGGAAGCTAGGTGTAGTATCACTAGAGACTAAAATATTTGGATACACTCACTAAATAAATAACTTAACACCAATTATATATGAACATATTATGCAAAAGAGGCAAAAAACTGATTTTTTTTAAATCTGATACTGGTAAGTTACAAAAATGGCAAATAAAAACACTGGAGGATAAAGACCAGTTGGCTGAGAAATATATGAAGTCTTCATGCTTGCTAGGGAATTCTGGGAGTTGAAGTCAACACATCTTAAAGTTGCCAAGTTAGAAAAATCCTGGTTAAACTATTTTCACTTAAGATCAGGGGTCTTCAAACTTGGCCCTTTTATAACTTGTGGACTTCAACTCCCAGAATTCCTCAGCCAGTGTGCCTGGCTGAGGAATTCTGGGAACTGAAGTCCACAAGTCATAAAAGGGCCAAGTTTAAAGACTCCTGCTTCAGATGGAGGGCAGTAGCAAAAACACAGCAGCCTTTGAGTCAGACTTCACTTCTGGTAATTACCTGGACAAGACCCTGCAATTTTCTTGGCAATGTTTTACAGAAGTGGTTTGCCATTGCCTGCATTTTAGGACTGAGACAGAGTGACTTGTCACCCAACTGAGATTATGTCTAAAACAGGACTTAAACTCACAGCCTTTCTAGCTTGATCCCTTATCTACTATACATACAGTAAAATACAGAAACAAACTCTTAATAGAAAATATTCTACCCTATTAACTTAAAATTATCTTTTACATAGTTTTTAAGTGGGCACAAAGTGAAAGCACAGCTGTACTTCTTACTTCAGCTTTCCTTTGCTTAACAGACTATATAAAAGAAAGGATTGGCCATAACTTTCCTTTTTCATCACTGTCATAATTACAGTCTATAAATGAGAACTAACTGCACCGGTAACTTGCTCTGAAAAGTTTTATACCTAAATTTTCTTGGAGATCCCCCCCCACACACAATCTCCCTCCCCCATTCCATGAATTAACAATTCTTAGAAAATAGTCTACTGATAGATTGCAATCCTTAGAAAAGTTGAGACGGAAAGTTCTCCTACAGATATTTGGGTTACTCAAGTTTTTTTAAAAAAATACAAACCAGTAACATAAATTGAGTCATTGATGAATAGGAAGAATAATTATTTTCACATTTGATATGACTCCAAAGAGCAAGTGATTTCTGAACTCATGGAAATTTCTAAATTGTCTTTAATAGCAACCTCATACATAACACAATGCAATAATCTGGACAGGAGAAGATGATACAATTGATCATAGCTCCATGACCCATATTCCCCAACCTGGATTCTTTCCAGATGTGGGGACTATTTTCCAACTAGGCTGCCCATTCCTGAAAATTATGGAAGTTGAATTTTACATATTTGGATGGCAGACTTAGATGGGAAACATAAAATAATAATAAATTAACTTGTATTATAAAGATTACCATTTGAGAAGCAACCACACATATTGTATCTATTATTACTGGAATATTTGGCTCCAATAAGAATGGCCCAAGGAGAATTACTATTGATGGAGAACTTTAATCTACCAGCCTTTTTTCATCAAATCCACAATTCAGAATTGCTAATACTGTGATTTGTCACTTACTTTTATGTCACAAAGTAGATATAAAAATCAGGAACTTTTTCTCATCAGCAATATATATATTATATAAATAAATTATAAAAACATTATTTTGCAGTGATATTTTATGACCTATGCTTGACTAAATGTCAGCAAACGTTGGTATTTGAAAGCTTGTCTCATCCATCTTTTTTCAGGAAATGCTACAATAAACATCATTATAATGAATTAGATTAGATTACTCTCAAATTCAAAATTTGCTACTGCTTCGAATGTCACATGCACCATAGGACTAATAAAAAGTTTATATAGGTATTAGGACATGGATACATATTCTTCATCAAATTATTACACTTACAGCTTCTTTAAAGCATAATTATGTATGTATGTATGTATTTGCTTATATACTCCAATCCAATAGAACTTTAAGTGATTTACATTCCTTTTTCTAAACTAAAAGGATTAAAATGTAAAAAATGATATCATAATATGAAGTTTGGAACATAATCAAAAGGCCTTAAAAGTTTTGGTCAATGAATGGGATCCAGACATAGAGCAATAGTTTAAATCAGTGGAACTTAACTCAGTCTTCATTAAATAATGTCCAATTTATTTCAGTGACTGTATTCCAAACAGGATGAAGTTTAAACCAAATTAGGTATTTTATAGATACAAAACTGTGCATATGATAACAAGACAAAATGGTTTAAAGGCCCCTTGGAAACAATCTGTTGTAATTTTACATAATCACTATATGATGGATTCCCTTTCTATTATGTGATTCTGTATAAAAACTCATTTGCTCATAATGTTAGGCTGGATTCATAAAACCAACAAAACCAAAAACTTTTGGCTGGAAATCAGACACTGGGGTGAATATATACAAACCCCTCTAATTATATTTATTTGTTTGCATTGTAAAAATGGACGAAACACAATGTAAAACATGGATAATATACAGGACTCTTTCTGTCCTTGAGTAGCTGCACCTGTTTAATCATTAATTAAATTCATACTTGCCTGATGAAACTGTCACATGATACAGTTAATAAAGCTAGGCTTATAAAAGGATGCTTCATTCATATTTACTACAGGAAAAGTGACATTTTTTCCAATAGCAAACATTTTACACAATAAACAGTTCCTACGGGTTTGGTGGGATGTACTTGATATACCAGAAGGAAGATCATTTTAAGCAACAACTGATAGTATTAGCCTTATTGTTACTCCAAAAATGAATTACCTGTAAATTATTCCAGAATATCAAGTAGAACAAATAAAAAGTTAGAATAAAGTATATCCTCCATCCTTGGAGAATGAATTGCACAGAAAAGTAACTTAGCAACCCAGTAACTAAATAGAGGCATGACTAATGCCTTTTTATATTCATCAGCAAGCCAGAACAAAATAATAGCCCTAAAGGTGGAAGAAGTACTGGGAAGTTAGTGGTTTAAAATGAAATGAAGAAAATCAGATATAGAAAAAAGGAAGTTAATTGGTAGTCTTCCACTGAAGTAATCATCAAGTCTTAGCTCTCCAAGCATCAACAATTCTTACTTCTATATTGCAACATCTCTAATATCACTGAAGTAAGAAAACGTGGCCATAGGGAATCTATTTGTAGAAGAGAACATAATATTTCAAAATTATTTTTTTTCCTGCAATATTTAGTGGATACTGCTTTTAGTATGCATTATAGAATAGTAAAGGTAAAGTTTTCCCTGTCCAGTTGTGTCCAACTCTAGGGCACATTTTCCCAGAAGTATTACGAATTCTGATTATACATATTTATTATTTAGAAATACTGTATCACTCAATCGTGAGAAACTCAGGTGATGAAATGTATTTACTGACATTTTTTCTGCCAAATCTAGTCTCTTGTTTTTCATTCAGTGGAAAACATTTATATAAATTGGTTGTGACATCCATGAAATTGTTACCTCTGATTGTTTCATGGCTCATTTGTATAATCAAGATTTATTATAAGTATTGTCTAGAAGTCAGTCACAAACAGGAATTGATGTTCATGCTACAATTCACTTATATCTAGCTATGTCCCACCCTGAAAAAAAAAAAATATCCACTTCTTCTTGTCAGTTGCCCAGAGTTCTTTTTAATTATCAGAATAGATTACTGCCTGCATAAAAGTTTTTTGTAAGCCTATTAGCAATGTGAAGGTAAATATGCTCAAATGGAATCATTTAAGTTGATTGTAGGCCAATTACCTTCCAACTTATTTCAATTTCTGGCCGGCGACTCATGTTAGCATAACTAAAATTGTTCCTGAAATGATCTATTCCCCCCCCCCCAAAAGGAAGTTTGCTGATTTTCAGATGTCCACAATTCACATATTTAGAAATCCCTTCACCAATGTACTTCTATCTCTGAGGGAATAATGCATGATGTATTGCTTGATTGCCCTGTCACCAGAATAGACCATCAACCATTCTTTAGGGACAGGGACAGACCACTTTGCTTCTAGAGTTGCTCTTTATTTCTAGATATAATTTTATCAAGAATTTTAATTACAACAGTGTAAACTAATACAAACTAAGCGTAGCAAATGAAAAGAAAGATTAAAAAGTGTAGGAAAATAAGAAAAAGAAAAGAAGAAAAAATACAATTTAAAAAAAAAGACGAGACAATTTACTTCCTTACAGGATAATCCTCAGGGTTTACTGGCAGTTTGTAGGGGAAGAAATACCTCCCTCTTCTTTTTCAAAGTATTTCTTGAAAAAAAAATCCTTTGCTGCTTTTCTCTTAATATATTAATAGTTAGAATGAATGCTTCCTAAGGGATGAACCCCTACATTCAGTCATGTATTCTTAAGTTTAAAACTGTGTAGATCAACATAGGCAGAACTCAGTGAGAATACAAAATCAATCATTCAATCAATCAATCCTCTATCAGACAGTTTCAGAGAAATATGCATTACAAAGAAAGATATTGAGAGAGTCAGCATGATGCAATGGTGAAAGTGTTGCTATGATGTAACAGCTGAGGTGTTGGTCAAGGAGCAGAGATACCAAGTTTATAATCTTTTATTAGACTCACAAGCCAGGTGAGAGATTTGGGAACAGTAGACCTTTTACCAACCTACATTGGACCAGTATGTTAGATGATACTTCAGACTTTAAATGAAAAGTCCTTCATTCTGAAGTGGATTGACTATTAGCTTTATCTTTCATTGTGTAGCAGAGGCTAAGCATAAAATCCATAAAAGAAACACAAAATGGGCTGCCTATGGGTATTATATTACACCTTTTTCATCTAAAACTGTGGTGCTTCAGAGATGGCTAGAACAGCCAAGTCTATATACTATCTTCAATCCACAGCCCCACAAAATTATCACCAAATAACAGAGAGTTAAATCTTGTTCACTTCTTTAAGAACTTTGGGCACTTTCTAATGATCACCAACCAAGCCTCTAAATTGTCTGAACAAATGTGCATTTAACACTTCATGTCCATTTGATCTTTTACTTTTCTTTTGATGACTAAGGAGAGTGCCAAGTAATGTTAGCTTTACATTACATTACAAGATTACTTGTAATGCAGCTGCTTTGTAGATCGGAGGTAGTAAGAGAACATCAATGTGGACAATGAAATTACTCTCTGATGCCAAGTGGCTGACTGCCCCTGTAAAATTTGGTTGTACTTGAAATAATGATCTGTTTGCAAAAGGTTCTGACCTTCATTTATTAGGCCTCTCCACTTTGACACAAGCATATGTAATCTAGGAAAGAATATGATGATAATGATAATCATTAATTTTAGCTGAAATTTATTAAGTATTACAGTTCATGCACTTTTGATGTCAACCCACTTCTTACTTTAAGGAAAGTTATAGAGAACTGTAAGGGACGCGGTGGCTCAGTGGGTTAGGACGCTGAGCTTGTCGATCAGAAGGTCGGCAGTTTGGCGGGTCGAATCCCGAGTGCCGCGTAACAGAGTGAGCGCCTGTTACTCGTCCCAGCTTCTGCCAACCTAGCAGTTCGAAAGCACGTAAAAATGCAAGTAGAAATATAGGGACCACTCCGGTGGGAAGGTAACAGTGTTCCGTGTGCCTTTGGCATCTAGTCATGCCGGCCACATGACCACGGAGATGTCCTTGGACAAGCGCTGGCTCTTCGGCTTTGAAACGGAGATGAGCACCGGCCCCTAGAGTCGGAAACGACTAGCACGCATGTGCGGGGGAACCTTTACGTTTACCTTTTTATAGAGAACTGTGCATTTTACATTATAGGAAATAGAACTGTGAAGTTAATGTATATAACTACACACCCAGAGAGAGAAAGACACACACACACACACACATACACACACACACACACACACAAACACACACACAAACACACACAATTTAAGGGTATCAGCTCATTTAATTTGAGCACACAATGTATTTTCTATCTATCCTTATTAAACAATAAATAAATGTTTTATAAAGTTTTATAAATGTTTGAATTGAATGGGCAGTTTTGCTTCTCCTAGATAGGATTAGTTAATCTTTTCTCACAATACTTCTCATCATATCTGCACTGAAGTGTCTTTTTTTTCCCTTCTTCCTGTAGCATAAATGAAAAAGAGTCATTAAAGACTCTTGTGAAGATCTATCATACCACATGGATACATGGTAGTAGGGAAGAGCATGATATTCTGGGAGAATGTGCTCAGATTTTATCCAAGACATTTCTAACCTTGGCTAAAATCATGCCCATTGAGGATGCACATGGCAAACAACAATTCTAACACAGATTTATAGATTCTCAAATACAGTTGGTAAAACCTACAAGTGGGATTGTGCAGGAAGAGACACAGGAAAAAAAATTGAAGATGTCACAGAACTAACAGAGACCTGTAATAGATAACATTTGAACAAATATATGATTTCTATCATAGCAGACAGAAGAAATAAGACTCAGACTGCACAATTGGCAACCTACAACCTTGTTCATTTAACTCAATTCAGCCAACTGGAAAAATGCAAATGTTAGCCCCTTTAGTCAGAATTTTGAATACAGAAAATGTTATTACTGAATTCATGATACTTTTATATGTGAAAAGAACAGGACTCACTCCCCCCTTCCCCATTTCTTCTCCGTGTAAAACTATTCTTCTCAAGCATTCTTGCATAAAAGATACTTTTAGAAGAAAGGATTCTTGTTTAAAAGACAGATAATACAACTGGCAGACTAGGCTTCCCCATTTCTATGTGACTGAATGAAAGTAATTTAAAAAGTAGGCTTAGAGAAGTGACACTGGTTATCCTTGGGTGATTTCCTATTGATTATTTAAAAGGAAAAACAGTGTAAGAATTTTAGCTATAGAAAATTGCTCATTTGTTAAAGCCATAATGGAAGACTACGCTGTAGCTCCCCTCCCACTTGTTTCTCTGTAACTATCATAGATTGGGTCCAGACTTTATTGATAATAAGACTTCAAAAATAAATTTATCAGCCACCTTTGCATTCTTTCTATTCACAAATCATGGCAACATACCTTAAAATGAATAAATGATACCCCACTTATTTTTCATCATTGACAGACCCCAAATACATTTAGAATGTGTATCCTTTGCAAGGAGTCATTGTTCACCTTAAGTTATCAATAGTTGATAGACCAGCCAAAAATATTTAGTTTCTTCGCTATAAACTTGGCAGTCATTACTAAGTCCTTGAAAGCTTTCCTTGGTCCATGAATAAGGAGAATCAAAAGGAGGTTTGGTGTAAACATGATGCTATCCTTCAGTCCATTGGAGTCTCAAACCAGCAAATTCTAGAAAGATACATTTGGAGGCTGATCCCTGAACTGACTGGAAATGGAAGGAGGATAGCAATTGGTCTCTCCAATAAAAAAGAATATTCTGACAAAGATAGACGGACTTCACTGAAATTTATCTGAGTTTCATCTGTGTAAGAGGGAAAAATGTTTTCCAAAGGGTGACAAAGGAAACTCAATTATTAGTCACAGTGTCAGAGAAAAACTCATTCAAGGGAAAAACCCAGAGGGATTTCAGCAATGTTCACAGACATAGCGCGAGGTGGCTGTAAGATGGCAGTTGTCAAATTCCTTAAGCCATTAAAGTTAATGAGATTCCTATGAAAGAAGCTATCTGGCATATGTAATTGGAATATTGTACAGACGTTATAGCCCCCACTAATACTGGAAAGTTCTGAAGAAATGCAAAGAACAGGACATTCTTAACGTAAACTATATTTCTCCATTGTTAAAAAATACAATCTGAACACAATAATCCAATTTACAATCCTGTATATGGAACATCTGCCAACTAACAAATATTCTGTCCTTCTTCCTTTTCAGACAAGTAGATAATTATCCATGTGCTCAGAATTTTTCTCCACACTTTTCTAGCCTACTTCAGAATATTTTCACATGTAAGCAGGAGGAATGTAGGAGTCATTCATTTTTTCCGTTCAATTTATGCAAATATAAATCAACAAAAAATGATTGCAGTTTCATTTATGATCCACTTGAGCCTGCAATTCAGGCAGCTAAATCTATGGCAGCCATTTAACAACAATGGGACCTAACACAGAAGCATATAATGCTTGCAATAGATCAGTGGACATTAATGAGATACCTACTAATCCTTATTCAGTTTGAATGGGAATGAGTTTTGATGATGGTCCATAAATGAAAACAGTATCTCTATAATATGCATTTGTTTTATCATTGCACAGCAGTTGTTCTTGGTATACACTTCGCGCTTCAACAAGTAATAAAGATGGAAATACATTGTTGTTCTAGTAGCATTTATTGATTTGGGGAAAAAAGGATAGTCATGAAACATTTCAAGCCAGCAACATAAGTGTCTCATTGACAATATTAAATTGCAGAGCCTAAAGGTTTTTTTTTTTAATTAATGAAGTTAGAGGTAAATTATTTTCCTTAAGGGCCTTCCTGTCCTGAGGTCTTCAGTTTATTGTCTCCCATGGGTAAACCAGATAGTATGATGATGACTTATGAAATCCTTTTTCAGGTCCTAGCTCTTTCCAGGCTCTTTCTAAATGGCAAGTTGGTGGGTTCTCCTTTCTGCAAGAAAACAACCAAGCTCAGAGAGCACCAAAGACCCCTCATTTCAACTCTGAGCTACAAATATCATTTACTACCCATTCAAAAAAAAAATCAAACACCAACTGCTTTTGCTTGAGAATTGATTTTTTTTAAAGGCAGATTTTACAATTATGTTTGTCACTTGGGTTAGAACGAGAACTTGGCAGAACACTCAATTTAATAAACAAAGGAATGGCCAATAGTTCAGGATTTCTCTGCTGACCAAGTTAAAAGAAACAAAGGTCTAACCTCTCATGGCAGGCAGCCCAGCAATCCAGTATGAAATGGCCTCCTCCAGGACTAAGGAAAATCTGCTTGCCAGACAACACACAAACCATCTGCTATGGATGCATTTTGTAAGATAGCATGAAATGCAGCAGATGTGCTGGATGGGCCTCTTTTCAACAACAGAAGCAGCAGGGAGAAGAGGGAGCAAGAAAACCTAAATGGAGGACATATTCCCAACTGCCAAGGAAGGTATCTTACCTATCTCCCAAAATGGTAGGTAGCAGGTTCTTAGCCAGGGCAAGCAAGAAGTGTAATTCAGCTTACGTTTTGTTAGCTTCAACATGATTAAAATGTCACTATTAACCTGTGGGGACAGGAATGTTGTAGTTTGGCAAAAGTGTCCTGAATACACCAAACATTCATGTGACACCCAAACACATATATGACAGAAAAGGAAATCGGTTGAGGCTAAAAAAGAAATAATTTGCTATCAACTAAGTGCAAGAAAAGATTGGGGCTGAACCACCTAACAGATCTGCTTCTTGAACCCACTATTTACTGCCTAATAAAGGATCATAACTGTATATTTCTTTTTACCCTTATATAAATTTGTAGAATTCATATTCCCAGCATACAAAATCTACTAGTCAACCCATAAGTAAGACCTACCCTGAAAATAAGCCCTAGATTGATTTTTGGGGGTAGGCCTAATATAAGCCCTACCCTAAAAATAAGCCTTAGGTTTGGGGTGAGGTGCATGCCTAAAAATCAAGGTGGGGCAGAGGTGGGGGAGGCTTAAATGTACATGTGTGTTTTGACATTAATCTTCCATACACTTCCCATGTACTAATCTTACAATCTTTAGAAATAAAAATTTAACAAAGTGTTGGCACTAAAATGATGATGAGTAATTTTTATCATTGCACAGCAGTTGTTAAAGTTACTGGGTTGAAGATATAGAAGAGGAAACAGAACTTTATTTGCTCATCTTAGATTCTTGGCTTTTTCCTATTGAAATTCTCAGTAACCACCAAAAATTAACTTTAAAGAATGAATGGGCAATTTACACTGGTTTAGAAAGGGAAATACTCTACTGCATTGAAAAGTGACACAATGGGGAGAAAAGTTTATATTTATCTGTGCAGAATTTCATGCAATACAATGTTTGGATTCATTTTCTTACACAAAAATTGTATTCAAACATAGCAGTTCTTGCCAAGAGTTGCATGAGCAAGTCATTAGGCTTCAGGAAATGTATCAACTAGTGTTTATTTTAAATTATGCATGCATTCCTGCGCTCAGTCGTTCAGTTCCTAGTCATCTCACAAGTGGACTACTGTAATGTGCTCTTCCTGGGGCTACACATGAAGAACCTTCAGAAGCTACAGCTGGTGCAGAGTGCAGCAACGTGGGTAGTTTTGGGGGCCCCAAGAATGGCCCCTGTAACACCATTGCTCCGCCAACTGCATTAGTTACCAGTCTGCTCCCAGGTGCAATTCAAGGTGTTGGTGATTGCCTTTAAATCCCTTTATGGCATGGGTTTAGGTTACTTGAGGGACTATCTCATCCCACTAGGATTGACCTGTACCATCCTTGCCGGTACAGGTGGCATGCTGCAGGTCCCATCAGCCTGGCTGGCAGGGTCCAGTAGTAGGACCTTCACTGCTTTTGCTCCAACTGTCTGAAACATGTTGCCCCCCCATGTGAAGTTGGCCCCAACCCTATCTTTTCCTATGGGCCTAAAGACCTGGCTTTGCCAATCAGCTTGGAGTCCCGGTATGGGAACAGTGCAATAGATATGGTTGATTGAGTAGTAACAGATTCTACCTCCCCCACTCTGCCCCATCTTCCCAATTTCTATCTTTGATTTTAATGTTTGTTTTTAACTTATGTTTTAGCTTATATATAACTGTAAGCTGCCTAGAGTTACCCAATGGTAAGACGAGTGACCAATAAATTTTATAAATAAATAAATAACCAATTCATAAATGTTTCCATTCTTCATTCCCTTATTAGAAACTTCTGTGTAAATAAATATATGTTGACTCAAGACCAATGGTCTGTCAGACCTTGTGCTAATCAGATTTCAACTAAAAACCTGTTGAATATAACTTCGGGCTGGATATTTATTTCTAATCCTTCTACCAGAGTTTAATTAAGAAGAGATTTCAAGGATAAAATTTAAGCTTTATTCCTAAATTTTTCAGAGTGTTCTGGCAGAGTGGCAAATGTCAGAGACTAATCATATGTGTTAAGCTAAAATGATAAAAATACTGATTTAAAGCAATATTTCATGCCTTTTAAATTATAGACATCCCATTAAGCAACCCCATGTTATTTAAAATTATCAGTAGAGCAAGCCTGCAACAGATCTTGAATCAGATAATTAAGAGATGACCTTTTCTCTTGATTAAGCATTTCAAGACAGCACACAATTCAAAAAGAATTAACTTCAGCAAATATAATAATAATAAGATGTGGTGAAGGTTAAATATCACAAGTTTGTGATTTAAAGAAAATTAAAACTCTATTTAAAGCTTAGCACATAATATAGAATTTTTTTCCCCAGTAAATGATGATGATGATTCGTATTGCACTTAGTGACAATTATGGGCAAGGCTTACTTTTAGTAATCACACCATGTAATAAAGAAATATTATTTAAAGAATAAAAGAAAAGGAGCATCACTGTCAGAACTTAAAGGGCATCACATATATTAAAGAAACAAATCTCTGGCTTCCATCAAGTTTCAGTCTGTGTCAGGCTGAGCCCAAGAACAACACAGAACAATTGAACCAATGTTCAATTATTTATTTGCTCATACCATGTAGATAGAATCTTACCAGACTAAACCTAACCCTAACAATTATATTTCCCTAGCAGGGAAATTTAGGGAGTGGCTATCCTAAATATCTTCCTCTGACTGCAATCCAGCTCCAGGCTGTGTCGTCTCTTGTTTCACCCACTGTCTTGGGATAAGCTTCATCCTTCCTGGGAAACTGATGGTCCACCGTGGTCCATCACACCACCTCCCCCTTCATAGATACCATCCTTCACAATCTGAGAGAAGCCTCAGCCAACACTTCCATTTTCTGATGAGTATACAAGAGTTATTTATGTCTTTCTGAACATTAGAAACAGCATCCGCCTCAAGCAAAAGATATGTGGGAATGAGAAACAGTGATAAAATATTGGAAAATATTGGGTTCTATGGGCCATAAGCTCCTGCTATGTCTTCTACGTTTGTGTCAGCCTTCTTGTGCAGGACATATTGTCCGGTCATTAGTGCTGAAAATTCATCTAGGCAGAATTAGTTCTTTAGATAAATGGGGGGAAAAATCCTTATTCAATGTGTGCTTGTCAAAGTTAGATTTATATTTTAAATTTATTCATTTGTTTAAAACTGCATATACTTAAAAAGGCATACATCTAGCAAGCTTAAACTTCCAAGAATAATATGATTTACTTGATCATCAGGTTAGAAGCATTTTTTTTTTAATTTTTATTGAGTTTTTACATAATAAAAAATAAACAAGAAAGAATACATAAAGAGAAAGCAGAAAAATATATAAGAAAATGGTAAAAACAATACAGATAAAGGAAAAAAAATAAAATAAAAGAAGCACTTTAAATTTAGAAGACAATTTGTTTTTCTGAAAATACAAACACTTTTTCTTTTTTCTCCCTTTGACTTTGAAAAAGCAACTGAGCAGACTTCCGGTGGCGGCGCGGCGCCGAAGACAGCCTTCCCGGGCTGCCCGCGGCTCAGCTGTTTGTTTTTTCGCCCGAAACAGCGCCGATCAGCTGTTCGGGCGAAATTGAAGCCCCCTCCTCGGGAGAAGAGGAGGGGGTGAGGCCCCAGGTAGGGGTAGAGTTCTCCGGGGCTGCCTGAGCTTGGAGCTTGGGCGGCTGAAGGATTGAACTCCCCCGAAGCCTGGGTTGCTCCCAGCTGGCCGGCGTCTCTGCTCCGAACTTCTTGGAGCAGAGCCAGGTGTCTGCGAACCATCCCTGCCTGAAGAAAGGACTATGATTTAAAGGAGCAGGCAGAGCGGTACAAGAGGTAAAGGTGAAGAGGATTATTTTACTATACTCTCTAGCTTTTTGGACTTTTTAAACTTTAAGTGAAAGTGCGTCATAACTGAGGACTAAAAGATGGCAGCGAAACCTCCCCCTAAAACTCTTCGGAGCGGTGGATCTTCGCCGGTGCAACAATCATCACTACAGGCGTTACACCCTCCTGAAGTGCTCACATCGAAGGATTTACGAGATGCTCTGGATAAACTTTTGGAATCAATCAATCAATCAATGGGTGATAAATTTGCACAGATGGAGGAGAAATTGGAGAAATTGGAGGAGAGAATGGAAGAGAGGATGGAACAGAAGTTCAGCGTGATGAAGGTAGACATTTTGTCTTCAGTGCATAAAGTGGCGGAATGTGTGGAAGAATTAGATGAAAAAATGGATGATCTGGCTCAAAGGAATGCTATATTAGAAGTAAAAGCACGGGAGAATGAAAATGCAAGAGACAAAGTGGAAAGGGAGTTAAGCCTAGCCCAATATTACCAGATGCAGTTTGCTGTCAGAATCAGAGGTTTAAAAGAGAATATTAAAGAAGATTTAAAGCAGCTGATTTCTGAGGCTCTTGAAGTGGTATTAAACCAGCCAGCATCTGAAATAAGAGCAGCTATGGATAAAGTGTTTCGGGTGAATTCATGGATTGCCAGACAGAGAAAGTTGCCTAGAGATGTGGTGGTTTATTTTGCAAAAAGAGAGATTAGAGATCAAGTTATACAAGCTGCCTATGATGCTAAAGTGGTGATTGCTGAACAAGAAGTCTTGGTTTTAAAAGAGATCCCTCCAAGGATTTTAAGGGGAAGGAAGGACTATACATTTCTCGTGCATGAGCTTAAGCAAAGAGATATAAGGTTCAGATGGGAGATTCCAGATGGGCTGATGGTGATGCATGAAGGTAAAAGGTATCGGCTGATTACTGTGAAGCAAGCGCGTGATTTCTACAATAATGTCTTAAAAGCAACCCCATTAACACTTCTGGAAGCTGGAAAGGGATCGGGAGAAGGAGAACATCAAGAGGATGAAACAGAGGAAAGTGGTGTTGGAGGAGATCAAGTTACAACTTCTCTGGATGATCCTAGAGAGCAAAGAGTAACGCGTGCTGCTTTAAAACGAGCAAAGAAAATAAAAGAACAAGATCAGCAAAAGTCTTCAGATTCTTCACAACGTACATATAGTCAAGCTGTGGGAGGAGCACGGCCTAAAGAAATTAGTCCTATCAAAGCTGTGGTCCAAGAGCTTTTGGAGGATATGCATGGCAACTAAATTCCTAACCTGGAATGTTAATGGACTAAATTCACCGCAGAAGAGGAAGAAAGTTTTTCAATATTTAAAACAATTTAAGATAGATGTTATATGTTTGCAAGAAACGCATATTAGACTTTTGGATCAAAAGCATTTATTGAACTCGAGACTGGGTACGCAATTTGTTGCCTCTGCAGAGAATAAGAAAAATGGAGTGGTTGTTTATGTTAAAAGTGCCTTAACAGCAGACTTAATTGAAGCAGATAAACATGGAAGATATGTTATGATTGAGCTGTTGTTAGAAGGTAAAAAGACGCTTCTAGTTGGATTATATGCACCTAACCAACAACAAGCTGATTTTTTTAGTTTACTTCACACAAAGCTTACCCAGTTGGATTATAAATCTTTTATTTTTATGGGAGACTGGAATGGTGTTTTGGATGTACAGTTGGATAAGGCTGGAGCTTTTAAGCGCATTCCAAGTCATGCTAGACTGCCTAAATCTTTTTTTGAAATGAAGGATGACCTGGAATTGCGAGATATTTGGCGTGAGAGACACTTACAGGAGAAGGATTATACTTTTTATTCTGACAGACACCAATCTTTTTCGAGGATTGATTTTATTTTGTTGACTAATGATTTTTTTTTGAGAACTAAAAAGGTGAAGATTTGTGCAAGAACTATTTCTGACCACAGTCCAGTTTGGTTGGAGATTGATAAGGAGAAAAGAGACAGGCGCTCGTGGCGCGTAAATGAGAATTTGTTTAGAAATCAGAGAAACGTGGAAGAATGTAAACAGCGGATGAAGGATTTTTTTGAGATTAATATGAATAAGGGTACCTCTATGGACATGGTTTGGGATGCTAGCAAGGCCTATATGAGAGGGGTGTTGATATATATGAATAATAGACATAGACGTGCAGTGGAATTTAGAAGGAAAGAATTGGAGAATGAAATAAAGGAAAAAGAAAAGGCTTTGATTTTGAATCCAGAGGATGTGAAGCTCAAGGAGGCTATTAGACTGCTAAGAGGACAATTTGATAAATTAATGGCAGATCAAGTGGCAACCAATCTGCGGTTTGCTAGGCACAATACTTTTTGCAACGCTAATAAACCAGGCAGATGGTTAGCTTATAGACTGAGGAAAAAACAAAGGGCCTCTAATATAGATAAGATTGAGTATAAAGGAAGGGTTGTGTTTTAACAGAATCTTATTAAGGATGCTTTTGTGGATTTTTATTCGAAATTATATACTAAAGAGGAAATTAATGTAAAAGATATTGATATATATCTGGAGAATGCTAGCATCCCAGTTCTTACGCAAGTACAAAAAGAGGGGATTAATCAATTGATCACAGAAGAAGAAATTCTTACAGCAATTAAAGAACTGAAGGTGGATAAAGCGCCAGGCACGGATGGCTTGACTGCGGCCTATTATAAAAATTTACAATTTGAGATGATAAAGCCGTTAAAGGAACTGTTTCAGACAATTCAGAGGGGGGGAAAGGTGCCACCGTCTTGGAAAACAGCTTTTATCTCTTTGATTCCGAAGGAAGACCAGGATGCTACTCAAGTTAAAAATTATAGACCGATATCGCTTTTAAATACAGATTATAAGATATTTGCTAAGGTTTTGGCTAATAGACTGATGAGGGTTCTGCAACAGGTGATTCATGGGGATCAAACGGGGTTTATTAGTGGTAGGCAAATGAAAAATAATGTGAGACATATAGTTGATGTGTTAGAGTTTTTGGAAAGGCACAACCAGATCTCTGCAGCGCTAATCTTTTTAGATGCTGAAAAGGCCTTTGATCAATTGAATTGGCAATTTTTGTTGAAAGTTTTAGATAAAATGGATTTTGGGGAAAATTTTTTACAGCCGATTAGGGCATTATATCAAAAACAAACTGCCCGCATTATAGTTAACAATAGCCTGACGGCAGTATGTAATATTGAGAAGGGCACAAGGCAAGGGTGTCCGTTATCGCCCTTGTTATTTGTGTTAACATTAGAGATACTATTGGTTAAGATTCGGAGCTCGGAAAAAATTAAGGGGATACAAGTTGGAGATCAGGATTATAGATTGAGAGCATTTGCAGATGATCTGGTTGTTACAGTGACCCAGCCAGAGAACTCTGTTGTGGACCTGATGGAGATAATAACGCAATATGGGAAGGTTTCTGGATTTAAAGTAAATACACAGAAAACTAAAATTTTGGCTAGAAATATGACAATTTCACAGAAGGCTCTCTTAGAAGGATTAACTGGATTTGAGATTGTTAAGAGGGTTAAATATCTGGGGGTGATTTTGTCGCCCTCTAATACAAAGCTATATAAAAATAATTATGAAAAACTATGGGGGAAAATTCAAAAAGAATTGGAGAGTTGGCAAAAATTGCAATTGTCTTTGTTGGGACGGATTGCAGCAGTGAAAATGAATGTCCTGCCCAAGTTTTTATTTTTGTTTCAAATGATACCGATTCTTAAGAAAGATTCTAATTTGGAGGAATGGCAGCGTGGTATCAATAAATTTGTGTGGGCAGGGAAAAAGCCACGAGTTAAACTTAAGATTATGCAGGATACTCGTGAGAGAGGTGGCCTTAAATTGCCTAATTTCAAATTATATTATGAAGCTGCTGCATTAGTAGGAATAAGCGATTGGATTAATTTGACGCAATTGAGGTTATTAAATCTTGAGGGCCATGATTTGTTGTTTGGCTGGCATGCATATTTGTTGTATGATAAGAAGGTAGATACTGTGTTTAGGATGCATATTTTAAGACAGGCACTGCTGAGAGTTTGGAAGAAGTATAGACATAAGCTAAGCAGCAAGATACCATTGTGGGCAATTCCAAAACACGCAATAGAAAATATACATGCTGGTTTCAAACATGACGTGACTACGTACAAGGAAATTTTAAGTTTCGAAAGGAATGTTTGGTGTTTGAAATCATATAGCCTCTTGCGAGAAGAGAAGGTTGTTCAAACTTGGTTTCAATATATTCAATTACAGGCCAGGTGGAAAGAAGACCAGAAAAATGGATTTATAATGACTGATGAAAATTTGATGAAGCAGATTAGAAATCAGGGACCAGCACATATTAAACGGATATATCTTGCATTGATAGAGATGGACTCGGAAACAGAGCTTGTTAAGGATTGTATGATTAAATGGGCCCAAAATATTCAGGAAGTTATTACAATGGACACGTGGGAAAAGATTTGGGTGAGGAACGTAAAATTTACTCAAGCTCAAAATCTAAGAGAGAACTTTTACAAAATGTTTTATAGATGGCATCTAGATCCTAAAAAGCTTGCAAGTATGTATCCGAATTATCAGCCTAAATGTTGGAGGTGTGGTGATGAAGATGCAACATATTTTCACATATGGTGGACATGTAAGAAGGTTAAGGCTTTTTGGATAAAAGTCTGGTGGAATATGCAGAAGATTTTTAAACAGAGGATAAAGTTTTGTCCGCAACTTTTTTTGTTGGGAATAATTGCAGACGCTACAGTTGTGGACACCAAGCTGATGTTGAACTTAATTACGGCGGCAAGACTTTTGATAGGCCAATATTGGAAGAAAGAGGAACTGCCGACCATAGAAGAGTGGACTTTAAAGGTTTCTGACCTGGCAGAGATGGCGAAGATTTCGGCCTATTTGAAAGATCATTCGCAAGAACGTTATATTATGGAATGGAGAAAATGGATTGAGTTTATCCAGAACAAGTATAGGGTTAAGAGGTTTTATGTAGCATTCGAATAAGTCTTCTTTCGTTTTCTTTTTTCTTTTTTTATTTTAGTTTTTTATATATATTTAATATTGCTAAGGTTTGTTTTATCCTATATAAGTTAGAGAGTGATGGATTTTAGAATTTATAGTTGTTAGTATATGGTTGTTTATGATTGCTTTTTTTTATATATACCTTGTATTTAGCTCTGGGAAGTCGGGGGGGAGGGGGGGAGGGGGGGAGGTAGGGG
Source organism: Vipera berus (assembly GCF_964194415.1). Taxonomy (NCBI): domain Eukaryota; kingdom Metazoa; phylum Chordata; class Lepidosauria; order Squamata; family Viperidae; genus Vipera; species Vipera berus. Next base: position 141,058,487 of record NC_138202.1, read on the forward strand.
GGAAGGAGGGAGGGGGGGAGGGGGGGTGGGGGGGAGGAGGGAGGGGGAGGGTTTTTTTTAAAGGAAAACTGTATTTTAAAACTTTTCAATAAAAAAAAAAGAAAAAGCAACTGAGCACAATCTTACATTTGATAGGAGCATAATCTAACTTGATAATAATAATAATAATAATAATAATAATAATAATAATAATAATAATAATAATAATAATAATAATAATAATGAAGAAGAAGAAGAAGAAGAAGAAGAAGAAGAAGAAGAAGAAGAAGAAGTGCAAGTGGATTAAATAATAATAATAATAATAATAATAATAATAATAATAATAATAATAATAATAATAATAATAATAATAATAATAATAATTTGGAGGGGACCTTGGAGGTCATCTAGTCCAACCCCCTGCTAAGGCAGGAAACCCTATACCATTTCAGACAAATGGCTGTCCAATCTCTTCTTAAAAACTTCCAGTGTTGGAGCATTCACCACTTCTGGAGGCAGGTTGTTCCACTGGTTAGTTGTTCTAACTGTCAGGAAGTTTCTCCTTAGTTCTAGGTTGCTTCTCTCCTTGACTAGTTTCCATCCATTGCTTCTTGTCCTGCTTTCAGGTGCTTTGGAGAATAGCCTGACTCCCTCTTCTTTGTGGCAGCCCCTGAGATATTGAAACACTGCTATCATGTCACCCCCTCACCCTTCTCTTCATTAAACTACACATATGCATTGGTACAGATCCCCAAATACATAAAATCATAACATTTATGGGAAGCCTGGAAAGATGGTGTACAGGTAACATCTGTTGTTAAAAAAAACTGTCTCTAAAGCCATTTTTTATTTTTAACTTGACTTTACTCATGCCTACTAAACAGCTGAAAGTTGATACCCAAAAAGCAAACAGCCACTTGCTCTACATAACCAAGCCTTGCCTACTTTTCCTGATTGCCTCTCAAATAGATATGGCCCACTGGAATGGGATCTACAAGTAGAGACAAAGGGCTTCCAGCTTTTAGATCTTTCTGCCTCTATGACAGAGGAAGCTTCTCCTCCTCATATTGCAGCTACTTATTTAGCTGCTGCAAGGCTTACACAACAAGGGGATGAAGACTTAAAAAAGCAAAAATGAAACTGTCTCTATAACCAGACCATGTCTACTGGCAGCACAAACAGTATTGTTAATTTTTGAATTAACCTTAAACAATTAACCTTAAACATAGTCATCCAAAAACTATTGCTGGGTCAGTTAAAACAATGTCCTGCAGAAACAACTGTGATTCAAAAGCAGATAATAGTGGATCCTAATTTGGAACCTAAACAGAAAGTGTGGAATTGCTCTGCTTTTTAAGTACTGTATTTTGCAAACTATTGTGTTTGTAAGTACATACTTTGCAAAGATACAATTTGTTTGCATTTTCCTTCAAACTGCTTGTAGTAATGCTAGCCAGGATCTACATAAACAGTCTATAGTTGTGATTCCTTGCTTTTATTTTGGAGATTAGTGTATATTACTGTAGTTCGTAGGTTTTACATTTAAACTGCCTCCAGAAGTTGTGGCTGCCTCATCACTGGAAGCTTTTAAGAAGAGACTGGATAGGCCAGATGCATCATAGCAAAACTGCGCCCACCCCATTGCCGGCAATGGCAAAAAGTCACGATAAGTCACGACACATCGCGTGATGTTGTGAGGTTGATACCTCTGCTCTAGAGTGCTTGTTTGCAAGCACTTTGGGAACTGCTCTGCTTTTTAACTACTGTACTTTGCTAACTATTGTGTTTGTAAGTATGGTACTTTGCAAAGATAAAGTTGGAGATTAGTGTATATTACTAATATAATTAGTGTAGTTTGTAGGTTTAAAATTTAAATTGCCTCCAGAAGTTGTGGATACCCCATCACTGGAAGCTTTTAAGAAGAGACTGGATAGGCATTTATCAGAAATATTATGTTGTGAGAGCAGTGGGTTAGACTAGATAGCCTCAAGAACAATACCCTTTTTGGTTGGTACAGGAGTGTCACATTCAGTATTAAATAAGCTCCTTGGAGACCCTTCCTCGTAAACATTTCAGGTGTTTGGGGCCAATGGCCCTTCTGTGTCAGCTGCAATACTCGACCCTTTGGAATACTTTATGGGTGGTATTGGCCTTACTAATCTTTCTTTCCCTTTCAGACTGCCCTATGATCTTTTAGGATGTATTTGCTTGCTAAGTTACAAGCCACCATCTTTGCTCTAATGGCTAAACCCCTATATCAGGCTACTACAGGCACGGATAAAGAACCCTTTGTGTGGACCAAGGATTGTCAGGTGGCATTTGATAACATTCAAACTGCTTTAGTTAATGCTCCGGCCCTTGGCATTCTTGATATCACTGATGTCACTTGTATTTGGCTAAATGTAAAGTAGTGACTGCTGGGTTCCTTACACAAACTCTTGGTACTTGGTCTCACCCTGTAGCCTATTTTTCCACACAATTGGATTCTGTTGTTCAAGGATGGCCAGCGTGCCTTTGGGTGGCTGCAGTGCCATTCTTCTTTTGGGGCTGCTGAACAATTAACCTTTGGGGCTCCTATCACAGTGGAATCACCCCATTCCATCCAGGATTTGTTAGCATCCATAGGGGGGCCATTGGCTTATAGCCTCCTGACTGGAATGGTATCAGATAGCACTCCTTGACAACTCACAAATTCATATAGAGTGCAGTAGCAGATTCAATCCAACGACCTTTCTTCCCCAACTGGATAGTGATCATAACTGTGTATAAACTATTACAGAAGTATTTTCTGGCCAGCCGGATCTACCTGACCCACCATTGGAGTAAGTGGACAGGGACCTGTATACAGACGGCAGCAGTTTTATGGGACAGGGAGAAAGGCTAGCTGTCTATGCTGTGGTCACATTGGACCAGATAGTGGAAGCAGCAGCTATCCCTGCAAGTACTTCAGCTCAGGAAGCTGAACTCATTGCCTTGATGAGGGCCTTGAAAAGTCAGATGGTGCAGTTAATATATTTATAGACAGTAATTTTGTGGGAAGGTTTGTGTAATACATGCACGTGGGGCATTGTAGACGGAGTGTGGTTCAATCACCACTCCTATTAAATTTAGACAGGACATTTTAAGGCTATTGGATGCTGTTTTACTCCCACATAAGGTAGCTGTCATGCATGTGAGGGCCCATGTTAGGGTTGGTACTGTACATGGAAGAGGAAGTGCCTTGGCCAACCGCACCTTAAAGTCTGCCACACCAGGTCCGCTGTCCCCTTGTATATGGGTGCACTTATACCCTCTCGTTTGCCTGTGCTGGCTCCAACATATGCACTGGATGGGCACAGAGCTTCTGAGCTAGGTGCTGTTTATCGTGGATGTGGGCTGGAGAGGGATGGGAAGTGCCTCTCTCAAAACATGCATTATAGGCTCTCTTACAAAACTTGCATGCCAGCACTCACTGGGGTTACAAAGCTATGGCTGAGTTTCTTATAATGGACTATAACAGGGCCGTCACAATGATCAGGCGATGTGTGATTTGTGGATGTAATGACCTGCAGAAATTATTAAGTTCCCCTTGGGGAGGCATGGGGCTGGCCAGGATCCTGCTATTTTTTAGGAATTTGATTTTACTGGGGTTTTTGTGGATTCATGGGGTTTTTGTGGATGCTTTCTCTGGAGGGAATGAGGCCTTTCCCTGCCATTATCCAGCAAGAAATTCAGGCCCTGGGTATTGTTTGGTGGTTTCATGTGTCTTATAGGCTCCAGTCTTCAGTACACATGGGGAGGCCTGTTTCCCTTTGGGATGGTGTATGGTCAGCCCTTTCTTTCTCATTTGCCTTATCCATTTCCCTCCCTGTTGTTGGAGACCAGGCCCTCAGAGGATGTATACACTCTCTTGCTAATGATGTTTCTTCCATTTCTCAAGCTGTTCAAGCCCTCCATCGTCCAGGGGTGGATCATCCACTCCATCCTTTCTTTCCTGGTTTTTGGGTGCTTGTCATGTCCTGGACTGCTTCTGGCCCTTTTGCTGACTGTTGGACAGGGCCCTTCATTGTTCTTCTCGCTACCCACATGGTGGTCAAGGTTGCTGGACTTCGTGCTTGGATTCGTCATACTCGTCTTCGCTCTTCTTCACCATCTTCTGACACTGAGGACTGCATTGCTTGGACTGTGGCCCCTGGTGCTGAGGAAGACCTTGGGCTGAAGCTTCTGTTTGAGGGCCAACGCTGATCTGTACGCCAGGACGTTTTGGTCATTGTGATACCTGTGCCTTCTGGGCTTCTACACGAGTGATTTCTTCTCACCAGCTTCCTGCTTACTTACATCGTGGGCATCACTTTTTGTTTGGGTTGTTCATCCTCTCTTTTTTTTGAAAGGCCAGCAAGGAAAATACCCAATGTCCTAAATGGTTCTCCAACCAGAAGTATACCTATACCCATAATGTTATTAAGCAGGGTTATATTCCAGTCCCAATTCTCTTTAATCACTGTGTCAAAGACATGTGTATTTTATTACCATATTTTCAATCAGTTTTACCTCAGTGTTAGATGCTGCATTTTTGTTCTTTATCTTTGATAAGGTTGTAAGATTAATCAATTAATAAACAACTATTATTATTACAAAATTCACATCATATTTTTCAGCAGGTTTCAGGAACAGTTTTAAACTGAATACAGAGAAAAACCAAATTCTAAAATTTCTTGTTCCAGCCACTCACCAAAGCTAAATTAAGTTTTGAAAAACAAATTAGAAAAGGGATTGGATCTAACTTTTGCTTCTCATAGATGGAATAGCTCTATCTGACCAAAGTTTAATTATTCCTCCTTGTGCAATGGTGAAGAAAGTAATTTTAATCCATTCAGTGAAACCTCTATCTGCTTTTGCCCCCAAAACACCTCATCCAGAAGTTTGAGAAAAATAAGAATGAAGATTGAAAAAATATTGAAATTCATCCCTCTGTTCCCTTCCCGTGCCTGTTTAAGCCTTTAGAAGTATACCATGTGGAAGTCTTAATGAATATTCTCACTGTATGAATATAAATGTAAATGCTAGATTAAAGTAAAGAAAGTCATGTGCCAGCTTCAAGGGGGAAAATGGCTTAAAGAATATTCAACATCTTTCTTTTCTTTTTTGCATACTTTGTCACTGAATAAGAGCTCTTCGTGTATAGCTAGGCTCAATAACTGAGAAAATCTCTAGTGAATAGGGGGTTTCACTTATCAAACTAATCAACACCAATTATTTGGGTAAGAAGGCAAATCATAATAGTAATAATCTACTCAATAGGTGTCAAGGAAAGCTGTTAGAGCTAGTCCTAACTATCATGTGAATAGTTCCCATTCAGTAAAACACCTTGAAATACTTGCTATTTTGATACATAAACAGAATTATTTGTACTTTTACTTTTTCCCCTTAGTTTAGGACAGGACTGCTGAGCAATCCCTGTACACCATGAGAGAAAGAAGAGAGTTGTAAGCTACAATGTATTAAGACTATTTGTGTTTCCTTTAATGTATTATAAATTGTTCTGATTTGTTTTAGATAAATTTATGTCATGAGACCCCCCTCCTCTTTTTTCCTGAATTTAGAACATATTTTTTATTCCGTTTGAGGGCCCAACATGAACATCCGGCATTTAAAAATGATTAAAATGATAAACACCAACAACGAAGAGAGTCACTTTGGTCTAGTAGTGCTGGCCTAGGAACCAGGAGACCACGAGTTCTAATCCTACCTTAAATATGAAAAACCAGTTGGGTGACTTGGCCAGTCACTCTCTCTCAGTCCAACTGACCTCACAGGGTGGTGGAGAAAATAGAAGGATGAAGGTGTATTAGGCATCTTTACTGCCTTGAGGTACTTATAAAGTAACAAAGGCAGGATAAAGCTCCAATAAGTACATAAAATTTCCAAATATATTCATATTGTTAGAATAACCAGTTAATTCATAAGACAAAAGATGTTATCAATGATTATTCAACGTTTTTTTTAAAAAAAATCACTATTAATACTAGTTAATGTTAAGATGGAATTATTTACCAACCTAATAAAATTAAAAGGAATATTCTACCAGAGTTCTGCAGAGATTCAGTGCTGTAGTCTTTTAGACTTGATATAAAATGCTTATGGAGACTCACATTTTAAAATACCATATCTCTAATACAAGCTGTGCTGAAAATGTAGTTAAGTGTCAGGGTCAAGCAGAGGGCATGGGAATTGAATTCTGTCCATATTCTGCATTGCCAAAAGATATAAAAAGTAGATAAGCCGATTCATAGTAAAGAATTAAGGAGCTGAACCTACAAACCATATGCTTATTCTAATTTTGTGCCAAAATTAAGTCTGAATCTTTGTACACCTTGTTCTATGTCAACTTCCTCATTCATTCCTCTCATCCTTCGCACTTAATGCATTGCAAAACTGCAGCAGTATCACACTTCTTTAAGCATGACGAGATTTAATGGTATTGAATTGATGCCATGCATTCATATGACAATTTGACTGGTCAAAAAGTGAGTTTTAATTCCAATAAGTAAATTAGCTAAAATATAATGTATACAATTTAGTCACATTAGCCGTTTAAGTTTATAATGAATTCAGTAGTTGAACTGAAATATATACTGTACTTAAACTTTTCTATTAAGATCAATGTTTGGAATGAAGCAATTATTTAAAAATTCCTTTCAGTGGTTTGAGTTTATCTGAATTCTCATGATTTAAATAATACTACATAGCAAGTTTTCATGGAGATAACACCTGCCTTTTCTAAAATTACAAGTACATAAATAACAGAAAAATAACCTCTGAATTAAAATATTTTACTGTTCTTCCTTGTACTAACAACATTTGGAAATGTCTTCTGAATTGCCTAAATCTGTTAGAAGTATATTTTCTCAGCCATGCTTAAAATTTCAGGTCAATAAAAACTTTCAGAACATTAATGCCATTTAAAATAAAAGTACTATTAGTAAACAAAATATTAAAAGCACTATGAAGCATTAAAGATATCATCTGGCATAATCCAGTGGTGGGATTCAGCCGGTTCACACCAGTTCAGCAGAACTGGTAGCTAATTTTTTGTTGCTCAGGCCCAAAATAAACTTCTGGAAGTGGCATCCACACAGTGAGCAGTTGATGTTTTTTTTTTAAAGTTTAAAACAGACACATTTGGCAATTGAGAGGTTATGTCTACTTTGTTGAAGACCAACTTAGATTAAGTATGCTTACTGAAAGGCCTGTTAGTGTTAGAAAATATTTTCATGTTTTCAAATATAACTTTTTAAAATATGTTAACCCAAATAAATAATTATGACTATATATATCTATACTGCAGCTATACAACTTATGTATAATGTATACAGGAATAATATATTTATCTAAGTTTCATACATTTTCTACTAGTAATGTGCAAACACCCTCATGTTGAAAAGTAAGCTGCAAATTGTGCTGGGGAAAAATTGGGGTATTAGAGTATCCAAATGCCTTTCAAAGATTTGTGTATGAACATTAGGTCTTAAAGTTTTTTGTACTATGATAATCCACATTCCTGAGTACCTTCAATACTGATTGGCAGAAAGGTTTCAAATATGGATTCTTCACATAAAGCCTTATTTTAATATGGCAAAAATTGTATGTTCTCACAATGCCATTTGAGAATTGTCCTGCAAAATGTAGTTAAATGGCACATTTTTACATCAAAGCTTGAAGACAAGTGTCTCATATGCACACACGTAGATACACAGACAAGTGTGTCATGCACGCACATATAGAGTCCATACACGGTCGAGAAGTAAGATCATATTTTCAATGGCTTATATCAGTTTCCTACAACAGTCTTTCTAGTTGAGCACAGACAGCTGACTGATTGCCAAAATATTCCTCTGCAACTTCCTTCCTTCCTTCCTTCCTTCCTTCCTTCCTTCCTTCCTTCCTTCCTTCCTTCCTTCCTTCCTTCCTTCCTTCCTCCCTCCCTCCCTCCCTCTCTTCTTCCCTCCCTCCCTCCCTTCCTCCCTCTGATTCAGACAAATATTGTAGCTGACAGCTTTTGATACTGTCAGCTGCAATAATCTTCTGAATCAGCTGCAGGGGTTGGGAGTGGAAGGTACTATATTGCAGTGGAGGGGGACTGCCTCTGGGTCAACTCTCTCCCCTTTCCAGTTTAATAAATTTATAAAACCACTGGCTGAAGTGATTTGTTAGTTTGGGGTTTGATATCACTGCGCTGGTGATAGCCAGCTTTACATCGCAACCAGGGGCTGCACAGGTAAAGCTGTTGATTTACAGACACAATGCCTGAAGCTATTTGGATGGGGGCAGAACAGACTTCAGCTGAGTCCTGCCATGGCTGAGTGGCTGTTTGGACCCTGAGTCAGGGACATTTCCATTGTGATGGTATAGTGGTTCCCTATTCTAAACTGGTGTGCAACTTGGGTGTCCTGATGGACTCACAGCTATTGTTGAAAGAGCAAATGGTAGCTGTGACTAGGAGGGCCTTTGCACAGCTTCATTTTGTGCCCCAATTGCTCCCCTTCCTTGATCAGGAAGCGCTCCCAACAGTTACTGATCACCTCAAAACTAGATTATTTCAATGCTTTAAATGTGCTTTAAATGGAGCTGCTCTTCTTAACAATTCAGAAGCTACAGCTGATACAAAATGCAACTGCATGAACAGTCATGGACATCTTCTGATGAGCCCATATGTCAGGACTGTTACATGAGCTTCACTAGTTGCCAACCAGTTTTTGGGTGCAACTCAAAGTTCTGGTCATTATCTATAAAACCTTTTAAGACATACAGAAGGGCCCTGATACCTGAGGGACCAACTAACTTTATATATTAAGAATAAACCTTTGAGGGCAATATTTTATGTTGATATTTACTCTGGTTTAGAGCAAAAGGTTTTTAGAGCTGATATTACATATTAGATCTTATATTACATATTATATGAGTTTTCCAAAACAAAATAATGTGAAACCATGCCAATGCTTTTTCAACAATCACATTGCTGATATTTTGCAACAGGAGGTTGCTCACCTTTGGTCATTATTCTGAAGGATTTTTGCAACCAAACCTGAATTAAATAACTTTGGATAAAGCAAAATTGCACACCTGTTAGCTACACAATAGAAGTACTCCAAATACATAGAGTCAGCATGATAAGTAAAGGCTCTCACACAAAAGATAAGATCTATGCACCCTTCCTCTGTGATGAAGTACATTTTGCAGTACAAATAATAAGGAGTCCTAAATCAGTATGTTAATAAATAGTAAAAAGCTAACTGTGCAAATAATAATAATCTTAACATTGGTAATATCAGCATTTTGCAAATGAAAATGGATTTTAAACAGCAAGTCTTCTTTTAAGTGTACAGTTAAAGCTTAAGAAGTGCAGATAATTTATTCTCAAATGCTTCTGTTCATTGCTCTGCCATCCATTCAGTGGGTTCAAATCATATTGCATAAGCAAAAGTTTTCAGATACAAAGGGAACTCCCACCTACTCTTTTTCAGCTGGTTCGCACCACTTTGACAGAACCGGTAGCTAATTTTTTCTTCCCCAGGCCCAGAATGGACTTCCGGAAATGGCATCCACACAGAGAACTGGTTGTTCACCTATTTGAATCCACCACTGACCATAGCCTTTGCATTTCAGGTTCCAATCATCTACCAATTTTCCACTCCAATGTAGCCCATCCTAATATATCCCATGTCTTTGTTAATTCTAGGTAAATGTATTGCAGTGATGCAAGATGTTGGAAGAATGAGTAGGAGTCTTCTGATTTATTTCACAGGTTTTGTATATGATCCCAAGCTATATGATTCTGGGAAATGAAAAGAACAAATATGTTTTTTGTTCCAATTGCCCACTATCATCTGAAGTTTTGAATATGAAGATTGGAGGCAGGTTCTCCTCAACTTTCCCCAAAAGAATTTTGTCCAATGGGGTAAAAAAATTTTTTTTGTACATTAATATTACGTTGAAATTTTGCTGGATCTTACTGGTGGTTTTTCAAGATTCTGTAATTTGTATTACATCAAAAAATGTATTTTAAGCATTATATATGGTTTTAAACTAACAGAACACAAAAATGGAATTGCTATTGTCAGTATTGAATAAAGGAAAATAACGTATTCAGAATAATTCAATAAAGTCAAATTGTACAGATTCATGACAAAATCATAGGGACAAGGTTTTGACTGATTTCTTTTATAGTATGTATCCGAAAATAAATGGGTTGGAATAACTGTTACAAAAATAGCAGCTTCTAAATTTCTATGGAGATTGTTAGTCATCCAGGTCATGGTTGTCCCAAAGATGCTTTTTTCAAAAGGCAACTTGACTTACTATGCTTTGCTTTGAAGACATTTCACATCTCATTCAAGAGGTTTCTTTGGTTCTGACTGAAGAAATTTCTTGGAAGAGAAACGAAATGTTTTCAAGGAAAAAGAAAGAAAGTTGAGTTGCCTTTGAAAAAGCATCTTTAGGACAGATGTTAAATTGCTCAGGATAGGGCTTACCCTCTTAGGTTATTTGAGGTTAAAAAAAATTGTTCCTACATTAAAAAAAACCCAAAACAACAACAAAAAAAAGCTGAATTGCAGATGTGGGGTTCCTACGTTCTTGGAAATGGAGAATAAATCAGAACTGATTCTTTAGAATAATTTTCTTCAGATTATGTGGCCAAAAATGATAGGCTGACTTGTTCCCATTTGCAGAAATGAATGACAAGAGAAAAATAATGGACATTTCTGATAAAAAATGATTAAGAAAAGAAAAGAACCTGCAGATGAGATAATAAAACATTTTGTGTTGCTTGTAAAGAAGAATGGAGCACGGGCAAAAATATCTCTTGCTTGTCTTACGTAATTGTGGAAGATAATAAAAGGAATGAAATTTGAACAGATGGGGAAAATTCATATGGGAGTGTGCAATGAACTGTGATGAAGGCACATGCTTTTATAAACCATAAGATTTAAGTCAAGAAAAAGAGCAGATGTACTTCTTATGTTTCTGAAAAAGATGCTCCAGGGCAGTCTCATAGTTCTTTTTTCTAGAGTAATCAGAAAAGAAAAACTAAAGTAACAAAGTAGCTTTACAGAAGTAACATCTATATGCTGAGCAACATAAGCCATGCATCTATGTAATTTTATTTTATTAATGAAAAAAGTAAGGAAAACTTTATTGCAGTTATTAACCAGCACAAATCTCATTTAAATATTTATAAGAAAAAAAGCATACATCAATTACTGAATTTTTAGCTATATATGTGAGATGCCCTTTTCTTCATAGCAATTACATAGTTTCTTTACACTAAAAGCTTGAGCTGTATCTTACAATTAGCATCCCACTATACAAATTCCTGGGACAACATATAATTGAGCAAAATTATACACTTTCTTCTAGATCCATTATTTGAAGGGTGGTGGCTTGTTGTTGCTTTTTGCGTCACCAGTCTCTGCGTGTGTCTGTGTTTGTGTGTGTATGACTTTCATGGTTGCCCAAACTTTAAGATTTAAACATACATTTGTCTCAGTATTTAAAAATGTATGAAAATTAAACAACTATGAGGTTTTTATTATACAGTGCTTAATTCACTTGTCTACATTTCTGAAATCAGTACCTAAAATGTTCACCAGGATGCCTGAGTAGAAAGCTAGGAATCTGATATTACAGTGTTTAGAAATAGGCAGTTTCAAAATGTTAATATCATGCCCCTTCAGAAGAAATACACTATTTTAATGCTGTTGTTTTCTGCCAATTTTTCTCAGTATGTTCAAAATTATTTAGACTCCTTCCAGAGAAGCTAGTATATTCCTGTTCACCATTAATTTGTTTCCGTATATTCAGTAAACAAGGAATGCACTACTATTTAAACTAATCCGATTTGGCATCACATGGATAGCTATGAATAGGTAAAAGAAAAGTATGATGGTAAAAATTTATTAGGCCTGCATGAACTGCCAGCGCTGAAGCTGCCTCAGGAAGACTGAACGATTTCATAAGTCAATAAATAAAACAAGTTCAAAAAGTAAGATATCTCCAACTGAAGCACTGAAGTGACATCTTTCATGCTGCCTGGCTCTTAGTAATGCTGCATATGAAAATGTTCTCTAGTCCAATAGCTCAAAGATGCCATCTTCTCAAATTCTCTTCTTCATCTTCTATGCACCTTCAAAATGGGTTCTGAAAGACTGGAGATAAGGGGCAGTGACATACGACCAGAATTTAATTTTGGTAACATTGCTGTCACTGTCTGAGGGTTCTTATATTGTAAAAATGTATTAAAAGAGGAAAATTGTAAATTCCTCTCCCTTTGGGGCTGTCCATACTAATTAGTATTGTTTACAGTGGCTTTGAAAGTTCTGTGCTTTTAATAAATGTACATTGTCACAGAAAAATGTAAATTGTTGCCTGTTGTTCACTTCCCTCTTTTTCCTTCCCTTCTTTGGTCCACCTTTGGTCTAATTTTCCCCAGTTAATTGCTTTTGATGCTAAATGTTAAATAAACATGAAGCTATAATTTTTGTTAGCTGCATTGAGTGGCATGAGTGCTTGCTCTGATCTTGCTATTGAGGTTGACTGGAAGTGAGATGGGTGCAAATTAAACTGGGAATTAACCACACTAATTTTCAAACATTTTCTAAGGCCTGACCCTCCCTCCTTTCCTTCCTTCCTTCCTTCCTTCCTTCCTTCCTTCCTTCCTTCCTTCCTTCCTTCCTTCCATCCATCCATCCATCCATCCATCCATCCATCCATCCATCCATCCATAGCAAAATTATGTCAAAAACTATGGATGGATAAATACAACAAATTAAAATATGTGGGGTGTGGGTGGAAGGAAGAGTTATACAATAAATAAAGTAGTGAAAAAATAATCTAGAATATATAGATGGATGGAGGTTACTATGAGCATATTGGTTTTCATTTTCAAATTACTGTGATGCTCAGACTACTTGTTTGCATTAATTTTCTGCATTTAGCAAATAAGTCTTACATTTATGTACAACAGATGATTTAGCTCTTTAGGGACTTTTTAATTTTAGTATTGAGAACTCTTATTGTTAGCCAGTACTCTGATTTTCCCTGACTTTCGCAGTAGCTTATGCATGCCTTCTCGTGTTTGTATAGGAAAAAAACAAAACTTATTAGGGTAATTTCTAAGCAGATTTCCTTCATACATTTCTTTATCTACATTTTAAACGGCTCTAGACAATTGCTGAAAGAATGATGACGATAATTATAACACTTCTTATATGCTCTTTTGGTGATATTGGCTATACAGTCAAAGCAGCTTTGGTTTGTTACTAAGCTGTTATAAAACTTTCTGACACAACTGAAAATAACATCAAACAGAAAAGTGGAAGAATTTTAAACAGTCTCATAGGAATAGGAGGATGAAATATGAATGTTAGTTGTTGTTCTTATTTCTAAAGCAAAGTGGAAGGTTTATATGAACAGATGAAAATTTAGTTAAAATGAATTGAAGTTTTAAATAGTTGTTTTTTTAAAAAAAATTACATTAGGAATCTGTTGCTCTAAAATACAATGATTTGCTAACAAAAGATACTGTAGTTTCCGGCGTATAAGACTACTTTTTAATCCATGAAAATCTTCTCAAAAGTCAGGGGTCGTCTTATACGCCGGGTGCTGAAAATTTAGGGACAGGGCTGGCTGGAAAACCTGGAGCGGATCTCCCATTTAGTCTGCGCAGGGAAAGCGGGACCAATTGGAGAAAAAGCTGTAGTCTGTGAATTTTTACAGGCTGGGGTCTGGGAGTCTTTCCTTCTAAAGTTGAAGAGCAGCTGTAGTATATCCCAACTTGAAAGGCAGGTGGGGAAGGCAGCAGCCAGAGCAGCGGCTTAGCTCTAAGGACACATTTGACTCAGGAACTGGGCGGACTGGCTGGAAAACCTGGAGCGGATCTCCCATTTGGTCTTTTTTTAAAAAAATCCCATTTATATCCTGCCCTTCTCCGAAGACTAAGGGTGGCTTACAATTTAAAGCACAAATCAATGTGCTTAGCAATAGCCTTCATTCTGTGTATATGCCTGTTTATTAGGGCTTTCACCCCCCCAAGCAGCATTATTACAAAGTCAGCTTATTGCCCCCAACAATCTGGGTCCTCATTTTACCTACCTTGGAAGGATGGAAAGCTGAGTCAACCTTGAGCCTGGTGGGATGCGAACCTGCACTAATTGCAGGCAGCTGGTTTTACGTAAGGCTCCGCACAGGGAAAGCTTTAGAGTGAATTAGGAAAAGTGAAAAAGTGAATTAGGAAAATAGGGAACGGTTGCTGGAATTGGGTATGTGTAGTTTAACGAAGAGAAGGGTGAGGGGTGACATGATAGCAGTGACCCAATATCTCAGGGGCTGCCACAAAGCAGAGGGAGCCAAGCTATTCTCCAAAGCACCTTAAAGCAGGACAAGAAGCAATGGATGGAAACTAGTCAAGGAGAGAAGCAACCTAGAACTAAGGAGAAACTTTCTGACAGTTAGAACAATTAACCAGTGGAACAACCTGCCTCCAGAAGTGGTGAATGCTCCAACACTGGAAGTTTTTAAGAAAAGACTGGACAGCCATTTGTCTGAAATGGTATAGGGTTTCCTGCCTTAGCAGGGGGTTGGACTAGATGACCTCCAAGGTCCCCTCCAACTACTACTTCTTCTTCTTCTTCTTCTTCTTCTTCTTCTTCTTCTTCTTCTTCTTCTTCTTCTTCTTCTTCTTCTTCTTCTTCTTCTTCTTCTTATTATTATTATTATTATTATTATTATTATTATTATTATTATTATTATTATTATTTATTACTGTTATTGTTATATTATTATTATTATTATTATTATTATTGTTGTTGTTGTTGTTGTTGTTGTTGTTGTTGTTTAATCCACTTGCACTGTTTTATGTTTACATGTTTGATGACAAACAGCCTTATGTTTATAAGTGACAGTTTTCCTACTAAGCACCTGCATGTCATAAGCATTTGAATTAAAATTACCATATTAAAATCAAATCTGATGTTTTTTAATTTTTATTTGGTGTGCGTTGGAAGAGGGGTAGTCTTATACGGCGAGTATAGCCCAAACCCTATAATTTAACAGGAAATGTAGGGGGTCGTCTTATACGCCCAGTCATCTTATACGCCGGAAAATACGGTACTCAGAATAACAGAATAACACACTTGGAAGGGATCTTGGATATCTGCTAGTCCATCTCCCTGCTCAAACTCTTGCCTGCTTTTACTTATATTTGTTACAAAGAACAATAAATAAGTAAGTAGACTTCTAATCAAGGCTAGATAGAAAGAGAATTCCAAAACCAGGCCTCACAGAAAAAGAAATGCTTTGTTTCCCCACTTATCTTTCCAAGCCTAGGGATATTCAGGAGGGTTCCCTATATCTGGAATAATATTTGGACAAGTTCATAGTGGGGAAGATATTCCTTTAAAAAAAATCAAGATCCCAACTATTAATGGTTTCAATGTCATTATTAGAACCTGAAAATCTGATTGGTAACCAAGCCAGTTTTTTGGACCTGTTTCATGATCTCTGAAGGTGATCTAGAAGCATATTACTTTGTAAATTCTGAGCTGACTTCATAGGTATATACTTATATAGTATTTGTTGAAGTAATCAATTGTGGTTAGCTAGATAATTATTCACAACTTCCCTTGATAATGATAATGATAATGCAGTGAATCAATTTACACTGCAATCTATGGAAGTTATTTTGCCACTTATTTACACATCCTTACACAGCTGAGGAACTGGAACTGGAAGTATCAAGGATAGTCTTAGGTAAGTTTGCTGCAAACAAACTATTCTCCATTTCCTTGCTATTAGAATTCAGACTAAATGTGGGTTTGTTGGTAATCTGGTGGATTGTATGGATTACATGATGGATATATCCCATTGGCAAATGACTCATAAATCTATCTCAATGAAATTCAGAAATACAATATTATCATTGAAAGAAGTTTTATTTATTTGCTGATTTACTTTTCATAATCTTACATTCAATTCATCATCACTACCATTCTTATTATCAGGATTTTCAGAGTTCATTTGAGAATACAATTATCATATAAAATAATCTGAGCTCATGACTAAATTAAATACAGTCAAGTTTGATTTTGTAAAAGGTATGTAACCTTCCATAGGGGCACTTGAAGTACAAAGTTAATTACAAATGAATTTCATATTGTCAATTTAATCAATTTAATCATTGATTAAATACTAGGAAACCAAGTTCTATTGGTACTACAGTACATCTCCAAAAGATACCTGTATTATGGTATTTATTTGAATGTCAGATATACAATGCATGGATACCCTGCAAATGTTTCAAACAATGGCTTTTATCATGAGGGGATAGATGGGGAACTCATCAAATTTGCAGACGACACCAAGCTGGCAGGAATAGCCAATACTCCAGAAGATAGGCTTAAGATACAGAAGGATCTGGACAGACTCGAACACTGGGCACTATCTAACAAAATGAAATTCAATGGTGAAAAAAGTAAGGTTCTACATTTAGGCAGGAAAAATCAAATGCATAGGTATAGTATAGGTGGTACCTTGCTCAATAGTAGTAACTGTGAGAGGGATCTCGGAGTCTTAGTAGACAATCACTTCAATATGAGCCAGCAGTGTGCTGCAGCTGCCAAAAAAGCCAACACAGTGCTAGGCTGCATTAACAGAGGGATAGAATCAAGATCAAGTGAAGTACTAATACCACTTTACAATGCTTTGGTAAGGCCACACCTGGAATACTGCATCCAGTTTTGGTCACCACAATGTAAAAAAGATGTCGAGACTCTAGAAAGGGTACAGAGAAGAGCAACCAAGATGATTAGGGGGCTGGAGGCTAAAACATATCGGGAACGGTTGCTGGAATTGGCTATGTGTAGTTTAATGAAGAGAAGGGTGAGGGGTGACATGATAGCAGTGTTCCAATATCTCAGGGGCTACCACAAAGAAGAGGGAGTCAAGCTATTCTCCAAAGCACCTGAAAGCAGGACAAGAAGCAATGGATGGAAACTAGTCAAGGAGAGAAGCAACCTAGAACTAAGGAGAAACTTCCTGACAGTTAGAACAATTAACCAGTGGAACAACCTGCCTCCAGAGGTGGTGAATGCTCCAACACTGGAGGTTTTTAAGAAGAGACTGGACAGCCATTTGCCTGAAATGGTATAGGGTTTCCTGCCTGAGCAGGGGGTTGGACTAGATGACCTCCAAGGTCCCTTCCAACTTTATATTATTATTATTATTATTATTATTATTATTATTATTATTATTATTATTATTATTATTATTATTATTATTATTATTATTATTATTATTATTATTATTATTATTATTATCTCTGCCGGAGATTGATGGAAGTACAAAGTATCTGGAAGAGAGAT
Organism: Vipera berus; assembly: GCF_964194415.1. Lineage (NCBI taxonomy): Eukaryota > Metazoa > Chordata > Lepidosauria > Squamata > Viperidae > Vipera > Vipera berus. The sequence continues at coordinate 141,075,862 of NC_138202.1, forward strand.
ACTTTCTTATACTTTTGAACTGTTAGTATACTTTAGTATTCAAGTACTAAAGCATACTTTCTGATCTAAAGGACATTTGGAAGATCAGGGTTGCACTGGGATATGCTAGTGAGCTAAGCTAAACTCAAACTTGGGAAGAATTCAAAATTATTCCCTTTTAATTTTTGAATCTTGGGCCGTTATTGCTCTTTGAAAAAAACCTCATTGCCAATTATTGTAAGACCAAAACCATGGTCTTCTCTAAGCATGCAATGAAGTGTCCTTGGCAGATTAATGGACATAAAATAATTCAGGTTAAAGTGTACAAATACTTGGTTGTTGTTTGTCTCAGAATTCCTAGAGAGCTTAGTTTATACATGTGATCGAGTCTAGCCAGGCATGTGTTGGCCACAATTTTTAGGAGTTATTCCTCCGGTCCCAAATGGGGGTTTGTAAATACTCTCCAAGATTAGGGTACAACTAGTCCTCAACTGACAACCACAATTGAGCCCAAAATTTATGTTGCTAAGTGAGACATTTGTTAAGTGAATCTGGCTTTCCCATTGATATTGCTTACCAGAAGTTCTCAAAAGGTGATCACATGATCCTGGGATACTGCAACGTTCATAACTGTGAACCACTTGCCAAGTGTCCAAATTTTGATCATGTGACCATGGGGATGCTGCAATGGTCATAAGTGTGAAAAACGGTCATAAATCACTTTTTTCAGTGCTGCTGTAACTTAGAATGGTTACTAAATGAACCAACTAAATCAAACATAGATTTGGAACATTCTAATATTATATCTACCATATCAATTTTTCATAAAAATACTTACATTTGAATACAATTAAACTAAAAGGAAGTTCTTGCTAATAGGAAAAATGGTCATAAAAATATATTATTCATACCATCACCATAATTATAAAGCCAATTTAATGTATGTATATGTAGAGTTAGAGTTCATTAAAAATATCTTCATGAATAAATGCATTCAATATCTAAATTCTGGATATTATATTTAAATTCTAGTTATCTAGATGCTTCAGCTCTCTTTTATCAGTGTTACTTTTAAAAAAAACAAAGAATATTCCAAAGCATTTAAAAATAAAATAAACTAGTAAAGAAATGGAAAAAAAACAGGAAGACATAATGATGGAAAATGAAACATGAGTATTGTTATAAAATATAAAAATAATTAATATATTATATTGTTATTTCACTGATTAATTAATTTAAATTATAAATCTAAACTCAGTACACCTTGAGAGATCATTGTAAATCACTTTAAAATTCTGGGTGTAAATTGATACAGAACATCCGTGTTCCCAGCAATCTAAAAATTATAGGGTTAGCAGTGCATGTAACATAGATGTATGTGTGGACAAGAATATCAACCTTTCTGTCAAGCAAAATCAAGCTTTTAATAGTGAGTGCCACACAAAGTGCATTAACCAAACAGGTGGTAAGAAAATAGGGGAACTCAGGCAACAAATTGGTTATGTAGAAAGGAAACACAGGGCCAGTCATAAAGGACTCAAATGTCTATACACCAATGCACAGAGTATGAACAGTAAACAGGGTGAAGTAGAAATTCAGGTAAATGAGGCCAGATATGATATTGTTGCCATTACAGAAACATGGTGGGATGAAACCCACAAATGGAACACACAGCTGGAGGGATTTAAATTATTTAAAAGAAACAGACCAAACAAAAGAGGAGTTGGAGTTGCTCTCTATATAAGAAATAACTACATCTCTACAGAAATAGAACACAACAATGATAAAAACTGTCTTGAATACATTTGGGTCAATATAAAAGGGGGGGAATGACATTGCCATAGGTGTATACTATAGGCCGCCCAACCAAACAGAGGAAATAGATGAACTTTTTGCTAGTCAGCTAATTAAGGTATGTAGGAAGCACATCATAATAGCAATGGGGGACTTTAATTATCCTGACATCAACTGGGAGACAAACTCTGCACCAAGTGGAAGATCAAACAAATAAAACCTAGCAGATAACTTTGTCTCCCAAAAAGTAGAGAAGGGAACTAGGGGATTAGCCATAATGGATCTAATCCTCACTAACAGAGATGAAATGATAGAAGGAGTTGAAGCCACAGGAACCTTGGGGGGAAGTGATCATGCAATATTGGAATTCAAGATTAGGGAAGCACAAGCAATAGAACACAGTCAAACTAGAGTCTTGGACTTTAAGAGAGCTATTTCAATAAACTTAGAGAGAGCTTGGGAAGGATTCCATTGATGAGAATCCTCAAGGGGAAAACAACTCAAGAAGCTTGGCAAATTTTGAAAAGTGAGTTTATAAAAGCTCAGTCTAGCACAATACCAACAATACCCTTGCGACCTCTGACCCGGCACAGATCCCGTTGGGCTCCATGGTTCTCTGCGGAGCTCCGGGAGATGAAGCGTCGGAGACGAGGTCTAGAGAGCGGTTGGAGGTCCAGCCGATCCGAATCTGACCGATTGCAGTTAAGAACCTTTATAAGGTCTTATCTTGCGGCGATAAGGACGGCGAAGTCTAACTACTTTGCTGCCCTTATTGCGTCCGCAGATAATCGCCCGGCCGCCCTGTTTAGGGTAACTCGCTCCCTCCTTAATCAGGAGGTGAGGGAGGTTCCCTTACGGGGACGAGCCGAGGAGTTTAGTCATCATCTGGCGGACAAAATCGCTCAGATCCGGACCGGTCTGGACTCTGACTGGGCAGAGTCTGATGTGGAGGAATCGGAAGGTCTTGAGCATGTTATCTGGACTGAGTTCGATCCTGTTTCCCCCAATGACGTGGACAGGATCATGGGGAGGCTGAGCACCACCACCTGTTTGTTGGATCCGTGCCCCTCCTGGCTAGCTTATGTGGCCCGGGAGGGGACACGAGGCTGGTTCCACGCAGTAATAACTGCTTCTTTGAAGGAGGGTGTCTTCCTTGCCACCTTGAAGGAGGCGGTGGTGAGACCCCTCCTCAAGAAGCCTGCCCTGGACCCGGCTGTTTTAAATAACTATCATCCAGTCTCCAACCTTCGCTTTTTGGCGAAGGTTGTTGAGAGTGTGGTGGCGCATCAGCTTCCTCTGTTCCTGGAGGAAACTGATTATCTGGACCCGTACCAATCGGGTTTCAGGCCCGGATACAGCACGGAGACAGCATTGGTCACGCTGGTGAATTATCTCTGGAGGGCTCGGGACAGGGGTTGCTCCTCTGTCCTGTTCCTATTAGATCTCTCAGCGGCTTTTGATACCATCGACCATGGTATCCTACTGCGGCGTCTCAGGGGGTTGGGAGTGGGAGGCACTGTTTTACGGTGGTTCTCCTCCTATCTCCTGGGCCGTTCGCAGTCAGTGTTGACGGGAGGGCAGAGATCCGCCCTGAGGCCTCTCATTTGTGGAGTTCCTCAGGGGTCGGTTCTCTCGCCCCTCCTGTTCAATATCTATATGAAGCCGCTGGGTGAGATCATTCGTGGTTTCGGGGTGGGGTATCATCAGTACGCTGATGATACCCAACTTTTTCTTTCCACCCCGAACCACCCCAGCGATGCCCTCGCCGTGATGTCCCGGTGCCTGGAGGCGGTCCAGGTCTGGATGGGGAGAAACAGGCTTCGTCTCAATCCCGCCAAGACTGAGTGGCTGTGCATATCGGCATCTCGGGTTAACGATGGGGGGTGAGGTGTTACCCCCGTTGATAGGGCTCGCAACTTGGGCGTCCTCCTGGATTCACGACTCAATTTTGAAGACCATATAGGAGCTGTGACCAGGGGGGCTTTTGCCCAGGTTCGCCTGGTGCGCCAGTTGCGGCCCTACCTGGACCGAGATGCCCTACAGTCATGCACTCATGCACTCGTGACCTCCCATTTAGACTACTGCAACGCTCTCTACATGGGGCTGCCCTTGAGGACCACTCGGAGGCTTCAGCTGGTGCAAAGTGCAGCCGCGCGAGTTGTGATGGGGGTCTCCCGATACTCCCATGTAACACCTCTACTCCGTGAGCTGCATTGGCTTCCGGTTGCCCTCCGGGTGAGATTCAAGGTGCTGGTGATGACCTATAAAGCCCTACATGGCTTGGGTCCGGGATATCTGAGGGAACACCTGCTACCGGCATCAAGTTCCCTTCGTCCAGTGCGCTCCCACAGGGAGGGTCTTCTCAGGGTGCCACCGGTAAGAGATTGCCGGCGGACGACACCCAGGGATAGGGCCTTCTCAGTGGGGGCGCCTGCCCTTTGGAACCAGCTGCCAGTGGAGCTGAGGACTGCCCCCGACCTCCGTTCATTCCGCCGGGACCTGAAGACCTGGCTCTTTGAGCTCTCTGGCCCAGGCTGAGGATTAATCTTATTTTAACTGGGGTTTTATTTATACAGGGACAAATGTAATTTTTTTAAACTTGTTTTTAACTTTTATATCTTGGTTTTTAATTACCCTGTAAACCGCCCTGAGTCCTTCGGGAAAGGGCGGTATATAAATGTAATAAAATAAAATAAAATAATAAATAAATAAATAAATAAATAAATAAATAAATAAATAAATAAATAAGAAAAATAACAGCTCTCAAAAGAAACCAGCATGGCTGCATAAAGAACTTTCTGATAAATTGAAAGATAAAAAGGATAAGTATAAAAAGTGGAAAGAGCGGCACATAACTAAGGCAGAATATCAGCAAATAGCCTGAGCCTGCAAAGATGAAGTGAGGAAAGCTAAGGCTCAAAATGCACTAAAGCTGCATTTACATGGAGGGAAGTGTGTAATGGGGTGCCCCAGGGCTCTGTTCTAGGCCCAGTGCTCTTCAACATCTTCATCAACGATTTGGATGAGGGGATAGATGAGGAACTCATCAAATTTGCAGATGACACCAAGCCGGCAGGAATAGCCAATACTCCAGAAGATAGGCTTAAGATACAGGAGGATCTGGACAGACTTGAACAGTGAGTGCTATCTAACAAAATAAAATTTAGTGGTGAAAAAAGTTTCTATGTTTAGGCAAGAAAAACCGAATGTACAGGTATAGTATAAGTGGTATCTTGCTCAATAGTAGTAACTGTGAGAGGGATCTTGGAGTCCTAGTGGACAATCATTTAAATATGAGCCAGCAATGTGCTGCAGCTGCCAAAAAAAGCCAACACAGTACTAGGTTGCATTAACAGAGGGATAGAATCAAGATCACGTGAAGTATTAATACCACTTTACAATGCCTTGGTAAGGCCACACTTGGAATACTGCATCTAGTTTTGGTCACCATGATGTAAAAAAGATGTTGAGACTCTGGAAAGAGTACAGAGAAGAGCAACAAAGATGATTAGGGGACTGGAGGCTAAAACATATAAGAAACGGTTCCTGGAATTGGGTATGTCTAGTTTAATGAAAAGAAAGCCTAGGGGTGACATGATAGCTTTCATGGTTCCTGTCAATGCTGCAAACATTGGCATGTTTTTGCAATGACAGTGTAAGAGACAGCCTTTTGTTTAAACTGCTTCACTTTGAATCTTGAAGGGAGGGAATTTTTCTAACGTCTATTTTGAAAAGATAAGAAGCCCACGTACAGAATGGGAGGAGAGACCTGTGAAACTAATTGGATAATGTGATTTATGATGTGTAGATAAGGGCAGAGATTGTGTGTGTGTTACAATGGGTTTGAGGGGAGGAGATTTCAGATTCTGGCATCCCTCCATGAGTGCTGATATTTCATTTCATTACTAAGACTTTTTAGATAAATAATATGCCTGCAATTTGTTTGAATTGTCTTATTCATTGGAACCATGACAGTTCCGATTAAAAAGACACATCAAAGAGTACTGCATGATTATTGCAATATCTCAGGGGTTGCCACAAAGAAGAGGGAGTCAAGCTATTCTCCAAAGTGCCCAAAGGCAGGACAAGAAGCAACAGATGGAAACTAATCAAAGAGAGAAGCAACCTAGAACTAAGGAGAAACTTCCTGACAGTTAGAACAATTAACCAGTGGAACAACCTGCCTCCAGAAGTGGTGAATGCTCCAACATTGGAAGTTTTTAAGAAGAGACTGGACAGCCATTTGTTTGAAATGGTATGGGGTTTCCTGCCAGAGCAGGGGGTTGTACTACATGACCTCCATGGTCCCTTCTATCATCATCATCATCATCATCATCATCATCATCATCATCATCATCATCGTCATCATCATATATTGATATTGACACCACCATTTGTCATATGTAAAAAGATGATCATTATGAAAAAAAAGAAAAGCAGGAAAAGCAGTAAGTTCTAGATTTCATCCCATTGTATGTGACTTGTGATCACATCAAATTACTCATAAACAATAAAGCTGCTTCTGCTTGCTATATTTACATCACATTTTTCTGAGTTTACCTCATTGTATGGTACATGTTATATAGGTAAGCTATTCTTGCTTAAAAGTATTCAAGCTGTTAGTTTTGCCATTGCTGCCATTGGCAAATATCATTTTATAGTCGCAGAGCCTGTCCTATAGATAGCATCCACCCTTCCCCTAGATACTATTGACTCTGTTAGCCTTTCACAAGGCATTAAACACCTGGCTGTTTGCCCAGGTGTTTGGGCCAGGTAGTTAGATAAACTCTGTTGCTGTTGCTGTCTTTTTCTATGAATGGGGCCACTGCTTTATCCTTGGGTGCCCTGGTTTGTATGCTTGGGTGCCATGTATGATATGGTTAGTGATTTAATCCTCTTATACTGGCCAGGGTCACTGCTGTGAAGTGGGCAGCCATATAAATCATATACATAAATAAAGACACACTTGATTCATAATTCATTATGTTTCTGATTTCTATTGTGTATATTTATGATAATAAATGCACACTTCATCACTAGTCCTATAAATCTAAAAAACAAAACAAAACAGTATATTCCTACAATAAGGTGTCAAAACTCATACTTATCTGAAGGGAACATCTTAAAGATGAATGCTATTTGTACATATTCTGTGGGGAAATATTATGTAAGTAATTCTATATTATTTCATTACATTGCATTTGTAAGCCATTAGCAGGCTATGGGTGGCATCCTTTGCTCAGTTATTAAAACTTATTTCTAAATAGAATTGAAATAGCTTAATGAAGGCTGACATTAAAGTAACAACGTTGGAAGATTATTCATTGGGAGCTTTATCTGTTTTTGAGCCTCCATACTGCATCAGAAATTAACAGTATCATAGGAAAATCAAACAAATATCTGTTTTCTCAACAATTGCTTTAGCATTAAAAGTACAGAACTCAAATTATCTTAATGTATATGGAAATAGCTCAAAAGCTAATACATGAAACAATAGGTAACAAGCTTCTCATTGATGGAAAGGGATGAGAACAATTACTCCAATGCATTACACAAAAACGATACACAGTATTTATTTGTGATAAACTCAGTGCAAAATCCAGGAAAATAATTTCACTTTTATTAAATGAAATTCTATTCTTATAAAGAATAGAACCTAGAAAATTGATTTCCATAAAATACAGCACTCTGACAATAAATTCTGAGGCAAAAATAAACTTAAAAGAAATCAAATATTTTAAATGATTACCATAAAAACACCAAACACTAGTATGAATCACTGGACTGGCTTTTTCTCTCTTTTTTTTTACATAAAATTAATCTGAAAGCTTAACCAAGGAGACTTACACTGTTTCAGAAAACATTTCATTTCTGGGCAATTTGCATTTTCTCTTCAATATTGCTCAAACATCATCCTGAACTACTAGGAGATAAGAACTCAACTGCAGCTGTTACACATAGTTGGGGTAGCTATTTGGCAATGCCTGTAATATCACTGTTACTACTTCCCCATTTATATCAACCATTTTGCCTTCCTTTCCCTTCCCTTTTCACCTTTCTCTTTCTATCCCACAGAATTTTCCCTACTACTGTATACGGGAATTGAGACAGTCATTGCTGGAAAGGGGTAACAGTGTGAAAAGCCTTGATGCCAAAGAGCTTGGAGAATATTTTTTTTTACTTCAAAGTTGGAGTAAACAAACAAACAAAAAACTTTATTGTGACAGTACGGCTTCAAATGTTGCAGATGTGTAATTTGATAACATCATTTCATGTACAGAAAGGAATATTTATACGTTGGATAATTTCCAGATTTCTCAAGGGTTGACTCAGATGTTTTTTCCACACTTTAGCACATCTCTGCATTGATGTATTTGCTATAGGTACATAGCCTATTTTCTTATTGGGTTTTATTTTCCTTTTTAAGAGGCAGGGTTTATCCTTTTCTTTCAGAATTTTTTTTTTCCTGAAAGTTTCCTGTTCAGAAAATGACTTCAAACATTAGCTGTAGTAGGCTGCCTTCTAAGAAACCATTTATTTCTAAATACATACATCCTGCGATGGAACTTGAAAGAGGAGACACATTTGAGAACTGACTCCACGATAAGTACTTCGGAGAACTTTACATATATATAGTCATTATCTATACAACATTTTTATTTTATTTTATTTTATTATTTCATTTTATGTATCCCAATCTTTACTATTTTTACAAATAACTCCAGGCAGTGAACATATCCACCACACCTTCCTCTTCCTATTTTCCCCATAAAAACCATCTTGTGAGGTGGGACGGGCTGAGAGCACACGACTGGCCCAAAGTCACCCACCCAGCTTTCATGGCTAAGGCAGGACTTCATTCCCACCCTTTTATTGTCAAACAATGCTCATGTTGTCTGTTATTTATTATTTGCTGCCGTCCTCTCTTTTATTTTGAAATCAATTTATTTTCAGGCTAATAACCTAAGGAATGGCAATATTAGGCAAAAATAAAAGTTTTATGAGTAAAGTCTTGTTCTTTCCAGATGATTAGAATATTTCCATTACTGTATATTGACCCTAGATTATGATCCATATTGTGTAATGTTCCATTTTTGTTCATATATTCAATATTACTTCCATTATTATACACAAAGTGTATCACATCATACTTTGTCCTTTATTCATTTGGAATTTGTCATGATATAACAATACCATAGGAAGATGTCTTGGGATAACTAATACTTTTACAATAATTCCATTTTACAATAATTCTATTAGACCATTAGAATCATTTTATTTATTTATTTATTTATTGATGGGATTTATATCCCGCCCTATCTCCTGAAGGACTCAGGGCGGCTCACAATAAAACATATAATAAGTGCATAAATCAAGATAAATGAAATTGAGAACATCAGTGCAATAAAAAATTAGAGAATTTAAAAATGAATTAAAAATACTAAATATAAATTAATTAAGATGCCTGTCAGTCTAGGTCAGCTTGGTGGAACAGGTGTGTTTTGAGGCCGCGGCGAAAGGATTGGAGGTTTTGGGCTATCCGAAGCTCAGGGGGGAGCTGATTCCATAGGGTTGGTGCTCCCACAGAGAAGGCCCTCCCCCTGGGGGTCGCCAGCCGACATTGCCTAGCTGACGGTACCCTGAGGAGGCCTTCTCTGTGTGAGCGTACTGGACGATGGGAATTTGTTCCCGGCAGCAGATGGTCCTGCAAGTATCCCGGACCTAAGCCATGTAGGGCTTTAAAGGTAAGTACCAGCACCTTAAATCTCACCCGGAGGGCAACTGGTAGCCAATGCAGCTCCCGCAGGAGGGGTGTAATATGGGAGTATCGGGAAGCTCCCATCACAACCCGCGCAGCTGCATTCTGCACCAGCTGAAGCCTCCGGGTGGTCTTTAAGGGCAGCCCCATGTAGAGAGCATTACAGTAATCAATACGGGAGGTAACGAGTGCGTGGGTGACTGTACGTAGGGCATCTCGGTCCAAAAAGGGGCGTAATTGGTATATAAGACGAATCTGGGCAAATGCCCCCCTAGCCACGGTTCCCATGTGATCTTCAAAACTGAGTCGTGAATCTAGGAGGACGCCCAGATTGCGTGCTTTATCAATGGGAGGTAACATCTCTCCTCCTATAGTCAGAGATGGAACCTCTTGGACTAAACGAGATGACGGTATGTACAGCCACTCAGTCTTGGCCGGGTTGAGTCGAAGCCTGTTTTCTCCCATCCAAATCTGTACCGCTTCCAGACAACGGGACATCACATCGAGGGCATCACTGGGTTGGTTCGGGGTGGAGATGAATAGCTGGGTATCATCAGCATATTGATGATATTTCACCCCGAAGCTACGGATGATCTCTCCCAGCGGCTTCATATAGATGTTGAACAGGAGGGGCGAGAGCACCGAACCCTGAGGCACTCCACAATTAAGAGGCCTAGGGCTTGACCTCTGCCCTCCTGCCAACACCGTCTGCGAACGGTCCGAGAGGTAGGAGGAGAACCAACGCAGAACGGTGCCTCCCACTCCCAGCCCCTCAAGACGACGCAGTAAGATACCATGGTCGATGGTATCAAAAGCCGCTGATAGATCTAATAGGACCAGGACAGAAGAATAACCTCTATCTCGGGCCCGCCAGAGATCATTCACCAGCGCGACCAATGCCGTCTCCGTGCTGTGCCCCGGTCTGAAACCCGATTGGTACGGATCTAGATATTCAGCTTCCTCCAGGTTCAAAGGGAGCTGTCGTGCCACCACGCTCTCAACGACCTTCGCAAGGAAGCGAAGGTTGGAGACAGGACGGAAGTTGTTTAAAACAGCTGGGTCCAGTGCCGGTTTCTTGAGGAGGGGCCTTACCACCGCCTCTTTCAAGGCAGCAGGGAAGTACCCTTCACTCAGTGAGGCATTGATAACTGCTAGGAGCCAGCCTCGTGTAACCTCCCGAGAAGCATAGACTAGCCAGGAGGGACACGGGTCCAACAAACATGTGGCGGCACTTAGTTTCCCCATGATCTTGTCCACTTCATCCGGAGTCACAGGATCGAACTCTTCCCAAATGTACTTGGCCAACTTCATCGTTTTCCTCTCGTTAGATACTGCCCAGTCAGAGTCCAGACCAGCCCGAATCTGAGCAATTTTGTCCACCAGATATTTACTAAATTCCTCAGCCCGTCCATGTAGGGGGTCCTCTCCCGTCTCTTGACTTAAAAGGGAGCGGACCACTCTAAATAGGGCGGCCGGGCGATTATCTGCGGACGCAATGAGGGTGGTGAAGTAGGCGCGCTTTGCCACCCTCATTGCCACAAGATAGGATCTAGAAAAGGATCTTAACTGTGTTCGGTCAGACTCGGACCGACTGGCTCTCCAAATGCTCTCTAGGCCCCTTCTCTGGCGCTTCATCTCCCGTAGGTCCTTGGAGAACCAAGGAGCGAGTCGGGACTTGCGCCGGGTCAGAGGCCGCAAAGGGACAACGCGGTCGAGCGCCTCCGAAGCAGCCTGTTGCCAGGCATTAACTAAGGACTCGGCCGGGTTGTGGGAGAGGGAGGTGGGAATCGGTCCAAGCGCCATCTGGAATTTATCTGGGTCCATCAGGCGCCTGGGGCGGAACCACCTGGTCGGTTCCGCTTCCTGACATCGGGGGGTGACGTGACGGAGGCCCAACCGCAGGAGGTAGTGGTCTGTCCATGACAGGGGTTGTGATGTTGGAGTAACCCCACCCAGCCCATTTAGCCACTGCCCAGAGACAAAAATTAGATCCGGCATGTTTCCTCCCTCGTGAGTTGGGTCCTGAGTAATTTGAGTAAGGTCCATGGCCGTCATGGAGGCCATGAACTCTCGGGCCACTTCTGATGCACTGCCCAGGGAAGGTAGATTAAAATCTCCCAGTACCATAAGCTTTGGAAATTCGACCGCCAATCCTGAGATGGCGTCAGGTAGCTTGGGTAGAACCGTTGCTGTGCAGCTTGGAGAGAGGTATACCAGAAGTAGGCCCAACTGACCACCAGGACCCCACCTTAAGAGGAGGGATTCACATCCGTCTATCTGAGGGGCAGTGGCCTCCCGCGGATGGAGGGTCTCTCTGATAACGATCGCCACGCCACCTCCCCTACCCTGAGCTCGAGGTTGATGTAGCACACGGAAACCTGGGGGGGATAAATCAGTCAGAGGGACCCCTCCCTCTGGGCCCAGCCAGGTTTCCGTGATGCATGCCAGGTCTGCGCCTTCCTCCTCGATCAAGTCATGGATGAGGGGAGCTTTATTCACAACAGACCTGGCATTAAAATAGATCAGCCTGAGCTCAGGAGTCAGACCTCCCTCTTCCCCAGGGCAGCAAGCGGGAGCCAGAGGGTCAGAGCGCGCCACAGCAAGAAGATAGCGTGGGCGTGATCTCAGAATACGATATGACCCTCTGCTCCTCCATCTGCTGCCGTTCCCAATTACTGTGGGGATCGGTATCCCTGTCCCATCCCCCTGGTTTACAAGACTCTCCATGGCCCTCATATTGCCGCGACCATTGGCCAACTTAGGCTGAGACAGGTCCGGTGGGATCTTCCCCTCGATTTGCTGGGCCTGACCCTCCCCCCTCCCTAACCCTTCAAAAAATTTTAAAAGAAAACCCAAGAGCCTCTTCTTGGCGCCATGCCACCTCTCGGGGTCCCAGGACCCGTCATTAAGGAAACGGCGGCGTAGGTCTGATGGCCATCTCTGAGAGAGTGGGGAAGCTCTCAGGGCAAGTAGCTCACTTCTGGTGTAAGCCATCAGAGGTGGAAATAGGAGTAAAGGACGAGCTGGTAGGAACAACTGCATATCAAGACCACAGAGCTGAAGTAGTGGCTCCTGAGAACATGGTCACCCTCTCACAGTGATCAGGATCTCAGGGGGTCACCATCCAGCTCCGGGTAGGTCGCAGGAGGAGAGAGAGTCCGGTGAATGCTAGCATAGTCTGTTGGTGGATAACTTCGTAGCTCCGGTGATGAGCGGTGGTAGTTCATCTATCTCCATGCCTAAGATGTCATCGCGACCGAGGGGCTGTAGTCAGTCTTTTCAACTAATCCTCAATTTATCCTCAACATCACCAGCTTCAGCATACAATTCTTTTCCCCAACCTCTCATCCCATTGATTTACTGGCTGTTTAAAGTATCTGGGCATTCATTTGGAATGCTTTTCTTTAAAATGATTTATTCAATTTGTTAAGCGTGCAACACAAATTATGGTGTGGAACATTTTCACTTCAATGTCTCTGGTGGAAGTGTTGAGGAGCCAGAAGTCAGGTGAGGTGAAAATTCCTTGCAAATTTGTGTTTGCAAAATTCCACTGGGAAATTGGATTTAGCATATTTGCTAATGAACTACAGCTGAATTGGAAATAATTGGCCCAGATGCTAATGGTGACATTGTGAGACTGCAGGGCATGTAGATGATCCAAGACCAGCAAAACCAATGAAGGTGTTAAAAGCATGTACTCGACCACAAACTACTAAATTCTCAACAGCCCTCCAATCTGTCAACATTATTTGAGACAGTATTCAATGTAAAATTAAACAGCTATGTTTTCTTTGAATCTTCTCCGTACAGATTAATTTTAAAATTCTGCATTTGTTGTACATAGAGAAATATTGGAAGCGTAGGAAAAACATTAAGATAAATGTTCCACACAGGTTTTTTTTCTTAAATTGTTCCGCATCACATTTTTCTTATATTTACAGACAGAATATTTTCTTAAATTCTAGCACAGAAAGTTTGCTTACCAAAAAAAAAAAATAGAACACTTCAACATCCTTTGAGAGATGAATCATTTAGAATTCATCAAACAAAATCCAAATATATCATGTAAGCAAAAGAAGTTGAAAGAGCTGGTGGATGATTTGAAAACTGTTGTTCTTTGTTAAGGGAATTACTAAACAAATCATCTTAAATATAACGTATACTAATTTCTTTAGGAACATCAATCCAGTCAGATCAAGTCAAGTTTACCATCTGTTGTTCTGCTCGAAAATTATATTATACAGCTTCCTTTGCATGGTTTGCACACAAGCTGTTCTTGTCACTTTGCCTATTGTGATGATTCATCTTAATATTCAATCAGAGGTTTAAAAAGAGTGACAAAAGTCCACATATGGATAACAAGCTGTTTCTTCAGTAAATATTTTGCTGTTTATTAAATGCATTCTTATGGCATACAGCTGCTACAATCATATTACAAAACAATGTAAACATAGATGAAATAGCTACTTCCAAATTCTCACCTATTTCATTAAGCACCTGTTCATATTTAATGTAGTAAACTAATCATTATTAACATATCTATCTGGTAGTTATAAGGGTGGTCAGATAATTAAACAATATTTCCCCTTTTCAAAACTTTCTATTTTTTTAAGAATATGCATGCCTCTCTAATTATCAGGTAAATATTTTTTTAAAAAAATAATGCCAGTACAGTTTTTTTAACAGATTGGGATGGTTATTTTAATAATGCTTATTCTTCTATTAAGTCTTAGTCTACCCATAAACAAAACTTGTTTCTTACAGTGTAATCCCATTAGTTGTTTTTTTTTACTGGTGATAACCAAAAAGGGTGATGGTGGTATCCATGCCCCCAAACTCCGTTCATTCCGCCGGGACCTGAAGACCTGGCTCTTCGAGCTCTCTGGCCCAGGCTAAGAATATTTTTAATTTTAATTTTAACTGGGTTTTAATTTTCTCAGGGTTCTATTTAATCTCTTTTACCGTAATTTGTTTTAACGTTTGTATTGACTGTTTTTAAATGCCCTGTAAACCGCCCTGAGTCCTTCGGGAAAGGGCGGTATATAAATCTAAATAAAATAAATAAATAAATAAATAAATAAATAAATAAATAAATAAATAAATAAATAAATAAATAAATAAATGTCCTAAGAAACCCCAAAGACATAATTGGGTTAGAAATCCAAGGAGTATACGAAATCTCATGCACCACCTGCACCACCACATACATCGGGCAGACCAACAGAAGAATAAGTGCACGCATTGAAGAGCACAGGAACTCACTCAGAAAGGGAGAACAAACTTCATCCCTGGTCCAACACTTTGAAGCCACAGAACATGAAATTGATTTTTAAAAAAGCAAAACTATCGGCAAAACTGAACATTTTAACAACAGAATAATCAGAGAAGCCATTGAGATAGAAAAACGCCCCCACAGCATGAACAAACGAGATGATACCTCTCGCCTACCAACCATTTGGAAACCCGCCTGGATTGACAGACGAGTCCCAACCACCAAGAATGATACCAGACCCAAACTCATGATAACATCACATGACATCACCACCACACAACCATTCAAAAAGCAAATCCGAACCCACAATAAAGACGCACAACCACAAAACAGAAACCTAACTACAGCTGCAACATCAGCCACTTTAAACCCCTCCAAACCACACAATAAGCAAACTGACACCCACAATAAAAACATGGCACCACCACAAACACGAAGCTGAACAAAAGCAGCACAACTCACCAGCTCAGGTCTAAGGCTGGCAGCTGAGACCAGCCCATCCACTCAAAACACACCCCCACCCAATCAGAACACCCCCCCATTCAAAACACACTCCCACCCAATCAGAACACACCTTATCCCCCACCCAATCAGAGCACACCTCCACCCACAGAACACACCCCCTCTGGCAGTTTAAAAAATAAAAAGAGGAACAAACAGCCACTACCACATGCTTCTCCCAGAAGAAGGAAGCTGAAGCCACCAGCCTGATGATGACGGATGGGATTTCATCGAAACGTTTCTCTTACACCTTCAACTCTACGTGGGAAAAAACCAGAATGACCAAAGATCCATATATATATATATATATATATATATATATATATATATATATATATATAGTCATTCGGGTTTTTTCCCGCGTAGAATTAAAGGTGTAGGAGCAACGTTTCGACGGAATCGCATGCATCATCATCAGGCTGGTGGCTTCAGCTTCCTTCTTCTGGGAGAAGCATGTGGTAGTGGCTGTTTGTTCCTCTTTTTTAAACTGCCAGAGGGGGTGTGTTCTGTGGGTGGAGGTGTGCTCTGATTGGGTGGGGGATTAAGTGTGTTCTGATTGGGTGGGAGTGTGTTTTGAGTGGATGGGCTGGTCTCAGCTGCCAGCCTTAGACCTGAGCTGGTGAGTTGTGCTTCTTTTGTTCGGCTTCGTGTTTGTGGTGGTGCCATGTTTTTATAGTGGGTGTCAGTTTGCTTATTGTGTGGTTTGGAGGGGTTTAAAGTGGCTGATGTTGCAGCTGTAGTTAGGTTTCTGTTTTGTGGTTGTGCCTCGTTATCATTGTGGGTTCGGATTTGCTTTTTGAATGATTGTGTGGTGGTGATGTCATGTGATGTTATCATGAGTTTGGGTCTGGTATCATTCTTGGTGGTTGGGACTCGTCTGTCAATCAAGGCAGGTTTCCAAATGGCTGGTAGGCGAGAGGTATCATCTCGATTGTTCATGCTGTGGGGGCGTTTTTCTATCTCAATGGCTTCTCTGATTATTCTGTTGTTAAAATGTTCAATTTTGGTGATAGTTTTGTTTTTTTAAAAAATCAATTTCATATTCCATGGCTTCAAAGTGTTGGACCAGGGATGAAGTTTGTTCTCCCTTTCTGAGTGGGTTTTTGTGCTCTTCAATGCGTGCACTTATTCTTCTGTTGGTCTGTCCACAGAACACACCCCCTCTGGCAGTTTAAAAAAGAGGAACAAACAGCTACTACCACATGCTTCTCCCAGAAGAAGGAAGCTGAAGCCACCAGCCTGATGATGACGGATGGGATTCCGTCAAAACATTGCTCCTACACCTTTAATTCTATGCGGGGAAAAAACCCGAATGACCAAAGATCCACATACAAACACCCGCGAAAACCTCAGAAAACGCTTGTCGATCAGAAGGTCGGCAGTTTGGCGGGTCGAATCCCAAGTGCCACGTAACAGATTAAGCACCTGTTACTTGTCCCAGCTTCTGCCAACCTAACAGTTCGAAAGCATGTAAAAATGCAAGTAGAAAAATAGGGACCACTACGGTGGGAAGGTAAAAGCGTTCCGTGCGCCTTTGGCATCTAGTCATGCCGGCCACATGACCACGGAGACGTCCTCGGACAAGCGCTGGCTCTTCGGCTGTGAAACGGAGATGAGCACCGGCCCCTAGAGTTGGAAACGACTAGCACGCATGTGCGGGGGAACCTTTACCTTTTTATATATATAAAACCTGAAATATGGAAATAGACTCTTCAGAAGGATTAGGGTGTTCCCAACAGGAGCTCCATGTGACAACTTAATCCAAAGCTACTTCATTTATATCACTGTCTTTCAAACTTTGTAGCTTTAAGTTGTTTGGACTTCAACTCCCCAAATTCCCCAGGCAGTGGGCTGACTGGAGAATTCTGAGAGTTGAAGTTCATACATTCTAAATTTCCCAAGTTTGAAAGATGCTAATTTACAGAGAGAAAAAAAATAAATTGACATATAAATAAATAAATAAATAAATTGACATATAAAGTGGCCTTTTTATTTTTGACAAATGGCAGTAATTATTCTGGGTTTTGGTCTGAAATGTTGGTGGAAGGCAGGGAAGGAAAACAAAATTCTATCTTTTGCTTAGCTAGAGAAAATCAGCAGGAGTAAGGATGACTTAACACAGTGTTTCTCAACCTAAGATGTGTGGACTTCAATTCCCAGAATACCTTAGCCCACCATGCTGGCTGGGGAATTCTGGAAGTTGAAGTCCACATAACTTAAAGTTGCTAAGGTTGAGAAACATTAACTTAACAGATCTGTTTTGTAGCTCCCATCTCCTCTTCAAAATGAATTAATAAAGGAACTAAGAAATTACTTTTCAAATTCTACTGCTATTCTGACATTTTAGATTATTCTAAACCAAAATCAGTTGTAGAGGCAATATTATTTTATATCAGGACCTCCCATAGGAATTAGGGGTAGTTTGGTCTGGTGATTTAATTACCAGGCTAGAAATCAGGAGAGTCCTGCCTTAACTATTGAAACCTTGGACCAGTTGCTCTCTCTTAGCTCAACCCGCTTTTCAGGGTTGTTGTTGTGGGGGGGAAAAAGGTGGAAGGAGTTGTTCACTGCCTTGAATTATATAAAAAATAGTAAAGTCAGGCTAAAGAAAATATAAAAAATAAAATAAAACAAGACTTTGCCAACCCACAAAAGGTTGAATGTTTATTCATTGTTTAAATTAACATACACTTCCAAGAGTTTCCATATCCGGGTTGCAATAAAATGTCCAGTGGTGGTCCTAAGAATGTGTGTGCACTTCTCCAATAAAAGAATATCTAATGCAAGAGTTTAGTATTAGGACAATGGAAGCAAGTTCCACCTTGTCATTTCTGTAACTATAATTGCTCTGTAATTTAAGCATGTTTTAAAATCACGACAGCTCACATTCAAAATAACATCTCTTTCAAATCACAGGAAGACAATTTTCTTCTTTTCTATTGTATTAAGAACATGCAAGCAGTTGTAAACCACACAATAGCAATAGGGACAGAGGAAGAAATAAATATTAGTTGTGGATTTCAGAAATGAAAGTAAGATAAACCCCTTACCAACCTTTATAGTCATACACAGCTGGAAACATCTGCAAATAGATCCCACCAATTTCACTGATGCTTACTGTTAAGTAAATGTATGGCAGATAGCACTGCAGATCTCTTATATCCAGCAACCAGCCACGAACTGAGTTTTAAAAAATGCATTTTTTTCTCCCCTACTTGCTGCTGTAAGGCTTAAGAATCACAGTATTCTAGAAAAATGGCTGCCGTACTTTAACTAAGGTAAAAAGGAATGTGTTCAACAACGTAGTCATATTACTAGATTTTTAAAATAAAACCTGAACAAAATGTTTCTTCCTTAATATCATACACAATATATTTCTTTCAACATCACATTTCAAAATCAGATTTTCTGGGTAGCATAGAAAGGTAACTATTATTCAAAACTATAAGCTTGTAATTTTTTTTAAAGGGATCAGTCTAACTGCTTGCTGCTTTGGATATGGCCTAATAAATATATTCTACCATACCATCTCTTTCTCTTGTATTTTATATAAAAGGAT
Source organism: Vipera berus (assembly GCF_964194415.1). NCBI lineage: Eukaryota > Metazoa > Chordata > Lepidosauria > Squamata > Viperidae > Vipera > Vipera berus. The sequence continues at coordinate 141,094,726 of NC_138202.1, forward strand.
GAATAGAGATGGAGAGAGAGAGAGAGAGAGAGTGAGTCAGATAATTTTTTGTTCAAATCAATACAATTTTTATTTAATTTTAATGAGCAACCATTCATTCCAAGTGAGAAATAACTACAGTAGCCATTTTTTTCTTTTTCACATGGAAATATAAATATTATATTAAATAAATATTTTATATTTCTAAACATCTTACCCCACACTGGGATCCACAGCAACTGCCATGGGATTATGAAGATCAAGATCAATCAGGGTCACACACACTGTTCCATTAAAGTTGCATACAAAGATCGTATGTATAGTATGATCCACAAAATAGAAGTTGCCCGTAAGCCAGTCAACTGCCATATGCTGTATATCTGTCATAGTGAAAAGAATATTGAATTAGTTATTACTTCAACATAACAAATCATTGAAATAATACTAGCTGAACAGTATTATACATCTGAAAGAGTTGGTGCTATTAATTCTATGAGAATTACATAAACTGCATAATAAACTATTTAAATAAAATTTAGTCAAACTGAAATGGATTTTTCTTTTTTAAAAAATGCTGTTATATTTTGTGGAATGTTTGGTGCTCTCTGAGCTTGGCTGTTTGCTTGATGTTTCATTACTCAACCACATGTTTATATGTGGAAATATACTACATATGTAGTATATGTAATAACTTGCCCTGCCCGTTTTGATGACATGTGTTTCTTGCCTTTCAGTTCATTTCTTCAAAGTTGGGGGAAATTCAGATTAAAGTATCCTACTGTAATAGAGATAATAATATTACACTTTAAAGGATGCAATGTTTCATAGTAATACTATTAGTAGTTATGATTTTCATCAAATATTTTCACAGAACTATATGAGTCTGATCATAAAAGTGAATTATGCTGTAAGAAATACGAATCACAAAAACCTGTAACAAATTCAAAGCTACTATGCTTGCATAATTTATTTTATTTTTGGTAAAATTATACATTTAAAATATAAAAAAGCACTGTGACCTTCTCAATCTTAAACTACAGTAAAAAGCAAACAAAACACAAACAAAATTCAGCTCTTGCTGCTTATCATTAAGAGTTAATATTTAAACAAGGATTAATGTATTACAAAGGAGTCATAGACCAACAAAAACACCTATAATTCCCCTCATGGTTTACATCATAATGGTCAGCTAAAAAAATAGAAGCAAGTGACGGGAAAAGAAACTTCACAAATCCTTGAGGAATTGCAATTATGAATAATCAATGCATATGGAGCATTAAGGAATGGCCGCATAAGAAAGTGTCGGCCCATAAATAAGATCTTCACACAGCATGGAAAGTATACTGTGTTAAACTATGGATTTTACTGCATGAATAGTTTAAAGAAAAACATGAAGGAAAACTCACTCATTGACTGCCAATAATTCCATAAGTTTATTACATTGATAGTTACAGGAAACATCTATTTAGGCAAAAGGTAAACTGAACCACCTTTTACTCAGAGAAAGAGACATAAGATAAGTCAATCTTACAACATGACTGGCAATCTACTTTGACATTTCCTTTTCTTAATCCATTTTATTCTGCTGTTTCCTTTATTATTTGTTTATTAAATTTATTTGCCACCTATCTCACCATCAGGCAACTCTAGACAACTTATAACAAAGTAAAAACAATATAAAAATTATAATAATAGATATTAACATTAAAATTAATAAAGATGGCTAAGGAAGGAAGCAAAATTCAAATGGGGTGGACGTAGAATCTTCTCTCATTGCCTGCAGTATGGAATGCCTCTATCAGCCCCAGGCCAATTGCCAGAAACAGGTTTTAAGGCCCTTTCAGAAGGCCAAAAGGATGGGGGCAGATCTCACCCCAAAGGGCCTGATGATTCAGAAGGTGGGAGCCATGGATGAAAAGGTTCTTCTCCTGGGCCCTGCTAGAGGGAATTCCTTGACCAGCAGGTTCCAGAGTATGCCATTTCTGTCAGTATGAGTGCGGAAAATGTATTGGGGTGAGACGCTATATTGTATTTCAGATGTCAACAAGTAGAGACAGTTGCCCTGTTTAAGCATGTCTCATAGCTCACAATTTGATATTTTAAATGGCAACACAGGGAATGGATTGGGAGGATTTTTATTCACTATATACCAATGCCCAGTGGTATTGCAATGTATTCCTAGTGTATAAAGAGAACCAATCTAGAACTGAGGATAATTTTCCTGACAGTTAGAACAATCAATCAGTGGAATGGTTTGCCTTCAGAAGTTGTGAATGCTCAATTACTGGAGGATTTTAAGAAGAGATTGGACAACCACTTGTCTGAAATGGGTTTCCTGCCTGAATAGGCAGTTGGACTAGAAGACCTCCAAGGTCCCTTCCAATTCTATTGCTCTATATTTATTAGTCCTAGCAAATATAATCTATGTAAGCCACTTTTAAACAATTTGATCATAGTTGTATATACTAATTACTGCATTAATATATTTTATGACGGATGCAACATGCAATTTAAAATTGCTTTATTTTGAGAAAAGAAGTTATAATACAGGAAGATTTACAAACTAAGCATATGCTGAAGTATCTGTTAAGTGTGAAAAACCAGGTCCAAACATGAAGGTTGTAATTTATGGCTTTATTCTTAAACCTATGCACAGGAATCTTCTCAGACTAATGCTTTGGTAAGGCCACACCTGGAATACTGCATCCAGTTTTGGTCACCACAATGTAAAAAAGATGTCGAGACTCTAGAAAGGGTACAGAGAAGAGCAACCAAGATGATTAGGGGGCTGGAGGCTAAAACATATAGGGAAGGGTTGCTGGAATTGGGTATGTGTAGTTTAACAAAGAGAAGAGTGAGGGGTGACATGATAGCAGTGTTCCAATATCTCAGGGGCTACCACAAAGAAGAGGGAGTCAAGCTATTCTCCAAAGCACCTGAAAGCAGGACAAGAAGCAACGGATGGAAACTAGTCAAGGAGAGAAGCAACCTAGAACTAAGGAGAAACTTCCTGACAGTTAGAACAACTAACCAGTGGAACAACCTGCCTCCAGAGGTGGTGAATGCTCCAACACTGGAGGTTTTTAAGAAGAGACTGGACAGCCATTTGCCTGAAATGGTATAGGGTTTCCTGCCTGAGCAGGGGGTTGGACTAGATGACCTCCAAGGTCCCTTCCAACTTTATATTATTATTATTATTATTATTAATGGTTTCCACCTGGACAGAACTAGATAAGGGCCAATGGCATTCAAAGGGGATTGGAATTCGTTCTTTTGTGATTATGTAACAATACTAAACTGATTCCTCATTTAAATCTTGCAAAAATCTGAACAACTACTGTGTAATAGTAAAGAGATTCCAAAAATTTTACCATATTACTGCCATTTGGAATCCAAGATGTGATTTCACTAATTGTGCCAAACAGTCAACCAATTTATTTTTATTTTTTTCATATTGCTTTGTTGAACAAATACATAGGAGGCTATAGCTATGCTCTAAGGATGACTGTTGATAATGCTTCTTTATAATATGCTTATCATAATACACTATTCACAGCTTTCAGTCCTCTTCATAAACTTTCATCCTGCACCCACTTTCTTCCTTTTAACTCAGAAGCAGCATTTTGACATTTGCCCAATTGATTGATTGATGATATGACTGTCCTTGTCAGCAACTGACTTTGGGCGGCATACAAAGCTAAAACCTAAATATCATGAAATAATAAACCATCAAATAACCAACATCAAGGAAAAACACCAGGCAACAACACATCAACACTTAATCAGCATAGATGTTTAATGTCCCAGACCAAATGCCTGGAGAAACAGCCTGGGGAACAGCCAGGTTTTAAATGCCTTACAAAAGGCTAATGTGATGGGGCTCTCTGATCTCAGGGGAATATTCTGAATCCTAGGTAAGTACATATAACATATAGATTATAATAAAATATATTTAATGGTGATTTATCCCCCTCATTACAACAAACATTGTTCAGCATCCTTTCTATCCAGGAACTTTCCATAAGATTGAGCAAATGGAGGTGTTCTGTCACAGAAGAGAAATATGTGGAGGAAGGAAGACAGTCAACTAACAAAGTTCTAGAACAGGATTCTGCCAACTATGGCCTACAAGTCAAACCTGGTTAACTTTATGTTTTTATATGGCCCTCCTCAGCTGAGCTCCTAGGGTGAGGGGCGGAGATGAGGGGCAGGAGTAGGGAATCCTATCAATGGTATCCTTGCTGGTAGACAAGCACTGTCAATGGTATCCTTGCTGGCTGCCATGCTCCTTGGCCTGCAGAACTGCTAGCCATGGCTGCAGAAGCAGAAATCAGACAGGATTTGGCTGTTGAAAGAAAAGGTCTGCTGATTCCTGTTCTAGAGGTAGTGCCAAGACGTTATTCCAGCCAGCTGTGAATCCAAAGACAGTAAGCATTATAAGAAAGCTTAGTTGGATTCTACTCTTACTACATGTTTCTATTTATGCCCTCATTGTTACATCTGACTTTTGACTCTTTTTAACCCAGTAGAATAAAATAGCACAGCCTCAACTTTTTACTTTTTATTTTTACATACTTAACATGCAATGGTCAATTCTATAACAACAAACTCATGTAATCAGCAAAACCCCAAATCAAAGTTTTGGTTTTTTTCCCCATCCAATGATGACTAAGAAACATAGGGTGAGTAGCAAAAGTTATTCTCTTGATCATATAAACAAGGGGAGAGACTTACACCAGAAAAATCAGCATTAATAATACACAGTCAAAAGTCCCTTTAAGCGATTTCTTTCCAATATTCCATTGCATTGGAATAAATAAAAAGGAGAAGTAACATGACTTACAAAATTGCTCATTGAATAATATATTCGATGGTTATATACTTGTAGCATTTTAGCCCTGTATTAATTCAGTATTCTTTAATTAATATAATCAAGTTCTGATAAATTATCAAATTTTCCTTTTCCTAAAAAGCATATTTTATACTTTCCTAAGTATAATTATCAACCATAACAACAACCCTACTTAACTAGTAGATGCATTTTAATGAATAAGGCATTTAATTTTGGTACTATTTTTGCTGAACAAATAAACAGAATTTCTTTGAATTTTATAACCATATTATTACTTGGCAAGTTGATTATAATACTAATGCTCCCTTTGAAATTCCCCCTGTTCTGGCTCCCTGGTAATTCAACTACATGTTGGAACCAACCACTTAAAAGTCTACATTGCATTTTAGACTCTGTGTGGCAATATCTAATTTAGAGGCAAATTACGTACAGACTAATTAGGCTGTATCTTAAAATGCTATTAACAGCATTTTAACACTGCTTTTGTTGTCCCTGGCTGAAATATCAAATTATACTTCCTAACATGTAAGTTAAATCCACTTAAACTTGCAGAGCCTTATTCAACACCATTTAGATGTTATATTCATCTTGCCCATTAAATTCTGGAAATTGCCTAGGAATTACAAATAATACAGATTAACAATCTGTATTTAGCAACCTGTGTACTAAACAACTATTGTCCCTTGCACTTTATTTTCCTGGGTTTATAAGCTGTTCCACTCAGAGCAAACTTTAACATTATCTAAAGTTTTTTTTTCTCCAGAGCTTAAATCTCAGCCCAGAAATAAACATATTTGGATGGTATTCAAAATTGTGGTATTTTAAGATGTAACAAACAATTAAAATAGGAATTTTAATAACTACACCTGTTATTCAACCATTAATTTAAAAAAACCTATAGCTGTAATTATTACATTTTAATGAAAATTGACTTTTTGATTGATTGGAAGCAGGAGGCACAAAGATACCTCATCTTGGCTACTGGCAGATATGATTCTCTGTCATAATAGATCATCACTTATTTTCCAGATCACAACAATTAATTTGATGTAGGAGACTTTTATCTCTGAGATTTGACACAGGGACACATTTTGCTCCTTAACTCCATCCCTCAATAGGAAAAAAAAGGTATATAAAGGAGCACTTAGGTACTTTAAACTTCTATAAGAGCTAAGACACCATTTTAAATTAACTGCTCTAATCAAAGAAAAGACTACATCCAACTTTGTTTCTGCTTGGAAAGCATTACTGGCCTATGTTCATTGGATGGAAAAAAAAACCAAAACTTTGATTTGGGGTTTTGCTGATTAGATGAGTTTGTTGTTATAGCATTGGCCATTGCATGTTAAGTTTGTAAAAATAAAAAGTAAAAAGTTGAGGCTGTGCTATTTTATTCTACTGGGTTAAAAAGAGTCAAAAGTCATTGCTTTTCTTTCTTTTTCCTCCCCTTTACCCTACATTTTCCAACTATTTTCATTTTCATTTCTATTTTATATTTTGATAAGCTTTATACTGTAAAAATAGTAAAAAAATAATGAAAAAAGTCCTAAGACTATTTTACCTTTACACACAGAGAGCCACAAACACAGGGAGAGGGAAAGGGAGAAGAAGAAACCCCTGTTTTAGAAGGCTGCATTTTTAGGCTGGAAGGTTGTACTAACACTTTATTTTCTCCTTTGATTCCAACTTCCTCATGGACCCCTAAGAATTATTCTGTGGTAGCAGAGGAGCTGATGAACCATAGAAAATTAAGACCAAAATTTATCTCTCTTCCATTATAACCTTCTTACAAGTCTACATGTGTTTATGTATGCATGACAATGGAGCAGTGAATGAAAAAGGCAATGAAAGGAGGAAGCTTAGGCCAGGATAACATTTACCTTCCCTTTCCTTCCACTTTCCAATAAGTAACACTGTGAATAAAAATGTCAACTAATAATAGAAAGAAAAGGAAACTTAGACACTTTTCCTTATACTTGCTTGCTTCCCACATAACCCATTTAACATTGTCTTATTTTCATGAAGTAACCATCCAACCAACCAACCAGTCAACCAAGGCCACGGGCGTCAAACTCACCACATCACGTGACATGTTGTGACGTATTGTGACTCTTTTTTTTTGCATTGCTGGCAATGGGGTGGGCACGGCTTCAATATGATGAAACCGGCCTGTGGGCCAGCACTTTGACACCCCTGACCAAGGTCTTCATATCATTTCAAAGTGTTCTTAAAAGCCTCTGTGGGAGGAAGTCCACATACCTCATGAATGAGGTTAACCCTGTGATTCGGGATTCTCACCCTATGGGGATTTTGAAAGGCCTTAAAGGCCTGGGAATTAAATTACTGTTGATCACACACTCAGATGTTTAGGATGGATTTTTGGCATTTTTGTCCATCTATCAAGTCTTTCCCAAGGACCTGGAACAGGCAGGTGTTGTTTGATTCCTTATTATGTTTGGTTGCTCACTTAGCTGGGTGGTTTAGACTGTTTAGATATTTATGATTGTTACTATATACACAAAAATGTGAAATCACAGCTGCAGGCAAAATTAAGCATTCAGTTGCTTTTTTTCATGTTTTAAATTTTTTAATGCTCCTCTTGATCTTTTGTAGAAATTGACCATTTCATGCTTTTCCTTGCCAACATTCATTTTGTGTTTGTATTACATTGCTGTCTTTTACATCAGACAACACATGCTTTTCTTCTTCAACTGTTTGTTTGACTTGTAATAAACTTCAACCCCCATTTCTGCATGGCAGGTGTAATCTATCAATATTACTATAGGGATATAATGCACACTGAACAGTCATCCATTTTCTTGTTTTAATATTGTTTTCATCTTGTATTCGGTTAAGAATTCCACTTCATATCACAGGTATGGTCTGGGTATTGATGGCTCTGGTGGTGTTTCCACTGTTCAATTTTGTTTTCAGCAAGTTTCTCATTATTTAGATGTATTCTTTACTCCTCACATTTTTAATTTGCCAATGCTTAATGCTATCCAAGTGCAAAATGCCCAGATACATGCAAGCTTCATTCTGATGGTGTTCTGAACCAGCCCTCTTCTCGCACCCCTAATCAAAAGAAGAGTCTGGAAAGCGTCCAAGGCTAAAAGGCTTCTGCCAAGATTTAATTACGCAGTTAACAAAAACACAAGAGCTTGTCTTCTCAAGCGGAAAAGGTTGCTTTCAGCAACCAGCCCCTCCCCAAACACTTCTTTTATAGAGAGCTCAGGGCGTGGTCTCCCTGTGCCTCCTCCCGAGGAGTCCCATAGTCTTTCTTTGTTTGTCCCTGCTCGTCTGCCTCCTGCGTCGGGCGTCCTTGAACAGGGCCAGCTGTGGGTCATCATCCTCCGCACTCTCGGGCTCACACAGCTGAGAAGAGGTCCCCGGCTGAGGACTCTGCAAAGCCTCTAAATCATCATCAGCCGGTTCGTTTCCCTCCTCCCCCACATCTGAGTCCTCCGATACATCGGACCCGGCTGTCGGACCCACAGGCTGGCCCTGAGTCACAACACTATCCCGCACCGCAGGGCCCTTCCCCCGGGTCTGCCGATCCGGATGCGGTCGGGATGGGAACTGTTCGTGAAAAGCAGTCACCAACGCAGGGGCATGAACGGCGGTCGCGTCTTCCCATGTGAAGTCCTCCGGCCCGTACCCTTTCCACTCGATCAGGTACTGGAAGCGACCTTTCAGCCAGCGGGAATCCCTGATGCTGGCGACCTCGTACTCGGGGGTGCTGCCTCCATCACGAGTTCCTGATGGAGGAGGTTCCGCTTGGCGAAGTGGACAGGCCGGTTGTTCGGGGACCAACAAGGACCGATGGAAGACGGGGTGCACGCGCAGGGAACGTGGCAGAGTTAAACGATAGGCGACCGGGTTGATGACGGCCTCGACTGGGAACGGTCCAAGGTAACGGTGGTCCAGCTTCCTCGCCGGCCGAGTGGATGGTAGGTTCCTGGTGGACAGCCAGACCCGATCCCCCACCGATAGTGGAGGCGTATCCCTTCTCGACCGATCGGCGAACCTCTTGTAGTCGGCCTTGGCCTTCTCCAGCTGCCGTCGCACCAACCGATGGATCGCCTGTAACTCCGCCATGAATTCGTTCGCTGCCGGCTCCGGTGAGTCCACGGGAGAAAGGGGGAAAAACCGAGGGTGATAACCCACGTTGGCCAAGAACGGTGTCATCTGCGTGGAGGTGTGCTGCGAGTTGTTAAAGGCAAACTCGGCTATGGCCAAATAGTCCACCCAATTGTCCTGCTGCAGGTTAACATAGCAGCGCAGATACTGCTCTAAGATGCCGATGACCTTCTCGGTACCCCCGTCGGTCTGAGGATGATGCGCGGACGAGAGGCAAACCTTAATGTCCAACGCCCGCATCAACTCCTGCCAGAAGCGGGCTGTAAACTGGGCCCCCCTATCAGAGACGACCCTATCGGGAAGGCCGTGCAGCCGGAACACCTGTTGGATGAACATGCGACTAGTGGCGCGAGCTGACGGTAAGCCGCGACAGGGGATGAAGTGCGCCATCTTGGTCAGCATGTCCACCACCACAAACACTGTCGTGAAGCCGGAGGATGGGGGTAGATCCGTCAGAAAGTCCATGGACACAGCCCCCCAGGGTCTCTTGGGCGTTGGCAAAGGCTGCAGTAAACCAGGCGGGGCCCCTGTCGCTGACTTGGCCTGCCTGCATGGGACGCAGGAGGTGACATAAGACTGGACATCGTGTCGGACTCGGGGCCACCAGAATGTACGGGAGACCAGGTTCAGAGTCTTGAACAGGCCAAAATGCCCCGCAGCCGGGTTATCATGACATTGGCTGAGGACGAGTCCCCTGAGTGGCCCTCCTGGAACATAGAGCCGGTCACGATAATACAGGAGTCCATCCGTGACCGACCAAGGCGAATCTGGCCCCACCTCTTCCTTCCGCTGAGCCACCCACGCCTCCTGCTGCTGCGCCTCCCGGATCCGAGCCCGTATATCCACCGGCTCCCGCACCGCAGCAAAAGACTCGACGGGGATCACGGTCCTGGGCGGAAGCTTGTCTTCCACTCGGGTGTACTCGGGCTTCCTGGACAGAGCATCCGCTCTCTGGTTATGCCCGCTTGGTATGTACCGCACCCGGAAGTCAAACCTCGCAAAGAAGAGGGACCACCGGATCTGGCGTTGGTTCAAATTCCGAGCGGTCTGCAGGCTTTCCAGATTCTTGTGGTCCGTCCGGACCTCGATCTGATGCCGCGCCCCCTCCAGATGATGCCTCCAAGCCTCGAACGCTGCCTTGATGGCCAGCAGCTCCTTCTCCCAGATGGTATAGTTGCGCTCCGAGGGGTTCAATTTCCGAGAGTGATACGCGCAAGGGAAAAGGGTACCGTTGGGCGTCGCTGCCTGGAGTAACACGGCCCCAATGGCAATGTCGGAGGCGTCCGCCTCCACGACAAACGGCCGTTGCGGGTCAGGATGCTTCAAGATGGGCTCCTTCATGAAGGCGTCCTTCAAAGCTTGGAACGCCTGTTGTTCGGGGGCGTTCCACTGGAACCGAGTCTTCTTCTGCAGGAGCCGGGTGAGGGGGGCTGTCAAGGCAGCAAAGCCAGGGATGAATGTCCGATAGTAGTTGGCAAATCCAAGAAGTCGCTGAATATCCTTCACGCGACGCGGGGGTTGCCAACTCTGCAACGACTCAACTTTACTCGGTTCCATGGCGATGCCCTCAGGAGAAATGCGGTGGCCCAAGAAATCAATGGTCACCTGGTAGAACTGGCACTTCTCCAACTTGGCAAACAGCCGATGTTTCCGGAGGCGCTGCAGGACCTGACGGAGATGCTGATGATGCGCTTCACGCGACGGGGAGTAAATCAGGATGTCGTCCAGGTAAATCACAACAAACTGGTCCAACAGATCCCGAAAGATGTCGTTCATAAAATGCTGAAACACAGCGGGGGCGTTGGTCAGGCCAAACGGCATCACCGTGTACTCGAAATGTCCATAGCGAGTACCAAACGCCGTCTTCCACTCATCACCCGGCCGAACCCTGACGAGGTTGTAAGCTCCACGCAGGTCCAGTTTCGTGAAGATCTTAGCCTCCCGGAGTCGGTCCAAGAGCTCGGGGATGAGGGGCAGCGGGTAGCGGTTACGCACCGTGATGGCGTTGAGTTTCCGGTAGTCACAGCAAAGCCGTAACTCGCCCGACTTCTTTTTGACGAAGAGCACGGGCGCAGACACTGGCGAGGACGAGGGCCGGATGAATCCACGAGCCAAGTTCTTTGTCAGGAAGTCCCGCAATGCAGCCAACTCGGGCTCCGACATGGAGTACAAACGCCCCACTGGGAGAGGCGCATCAGGGACTAGGTCAATGGAGCAGTCGTAGGGCCTGTGCGGGGGTAATTGGTCCGCCTCTGACTCACTGAACACGTCAGCAAAGTCGGACAGTTCGGGAGGCAAGGAAACCCCTGGGGAACCCTCCACCTGGCCGGCACAGATATGGCGGGTGTGGTCCACGCACTGCAAACTTGGGAAGGTGACCAAGTTCTGAGACCAATAGATTTGTGGATCATGCGCCCGGAGCCACGCCAGTCCCAAGACCACGGGGAAGTGCAGTTCCGAAGTGACGTAGAACTGAATGGCCTCCACATGGGTACTGATGGCCATACACACGGGTTGCGTGGCGGCCGTGATAGGCCCGGACAGGAGCACTCGACCATCGATGGTCTCCACAAGCATGGGCGGATCCACCGGACACTGGGGAACAGCCCATTTGGCCACAAAGGCCGAATCCATAAAGTTAGTGGTAGCCCCAGAGTCAATTAAGGCATGGACCGGAATCCCCTCTGGCTTGCCAGGAAGGATCAGTCGTGCCTCCAAAATCAAATGCCGTGGAGGTTCACAGGCACCGTCGGAACGGCGTCGCTCGGCGTGATCGTTGTGGGTCGCCCGATCTTTCACACCGTCTAGATCGGGCTCGGGCCGTTTCCCGATAGCAAAGCAGGGGACTTTCTCGGGGCAGGCTTGGTCACTGACGCCCGCTGACGCTTCTTCGGGCAAGAAGCAGCCAAATGTCCAGGGTCCCCACAGTAAAAACACAACCCCTCCGATCGTCGTCTGTCCATTTCCGTCACCGATAGACGGGACCTGGCGGCACCCAGCTCCATTGGCTCCTCCCTCTGGACTGGGGGCTCACGCACAACAGGGGCGGCAGGGGTCTGTGGGGTGGCACGGCGACTCTTACGCTGCTGCAGCCGGGCATCGATCCGCAGACAAAGATGGATCAGCCCATTCAGGTCTGAGGGAATGTCCACGCGGGCCAGCTCATCCAACATCTCCTCTGACAAGCCATCCTGAAAGGCATCCACGAGCGCAGCCTCATTCCAGGCGGAATCCTGGCTAAGCAGCCGGAAATCGCTGATATAGGCCTGTAGGGGGCGCAGACCCTGCCTCAAAGCTTTCAGACGTCGGGTGGCGGTCTGCGCCTTAATCGGGTCCTCGTACATGAGGCGCATATGGTCACAAAACCCCCCAAAGTTATCCAACAAAGGGCTAGGCTGTGCCAACAGAGGCGTGCCCCAACGAGCTGCATCTCCCGACAGAAGGCTCAACACGAATCCCACCTTATCTCGGTCAGTGGGGAAATCAGCTGCTCTCACGCTGATATAAAGCTGGCATTGTCCCAGGAAGGCAGGAAACAGTTCTGGTTTACCAGCAAATTTATCCGGCATAGCTATCTGACATTTCCTCCTGGGTGGGGGGGCAGCATGTACCTGAGCCTGCAGTTGTGCCACCTGAGTGGCCAGCAAGGTGAGTTGCTGGTTGAGCTGGGCATTCTCGGCAAGAAGCTGCTCCATCGTAGTATTAAGGGGTGGGTGGCTGAAAGCAAACTGTTCTGAACCAGCCCTCTTCTCGCACCCCTAATCAAAAGAAGAGTCTGGAAAGCGTCCAAGGCTAAAAGGCTTCTGCCAAGATTTAATTACGCAGTTAACAAAAACACAAGAGCTTGTCTTCTCAAGCGGAAAAGGTTGCTTTCAGCAACCAGCCCCTCCCCAAACACTTCTTTTATAGAGAGCTCAGGGCGTGGTCTCCCTGTGCCTCCTCCCGAGGAGTCCCATAGTCTTTCTTTGTTTGTCCCTGCTCGTCTGCCTCCTGCGTCGGGCGTCCTTGAACAGGGCCAGCTGTGGGTCATCATCCTCCGCACTCTCGGGCTCACACAGCTGAGAAGAGGTCCCCGGCTGAGGACTCTGCAAAGCCTCTAAATCATCATCAGCCGGTTCGTTTCCCTCCTCCCCCACATCTGAGTCCTCCGATACATCGGACCCGGCTGTCGGACCCACAGGCTGGCCCTGAGTCACAACAGATGGCTCTTCATGGTTTGTCCATTTGGCATTTCAGTTGCATTATTGTTTGTGATTTTATGCTGCTACTGTACCACATTTCCGAAACAGGAAATAAAGATTTGTCCCATGTTTGGGGCCTAGCAAGGTAATCTAAATAGTTAACAAGCATTTAACACATATCTCCCTTGCTTCTCAGCTAACAAAGTGAGATAGAGCTTGTGGCCTAGAGGTTAAAACAACTGCCTAATGTGCAATCAGCCCAGGTTTGAATCTCAGAAGGGTATGGCTGACTGATGAAAACAAATAAGTTTGAAATGCATATCAGTCTCCCTTTAATTCTTTGTTAGCAATTTAAAAATTTACACAAATATGAGCTGTCACTGTTGTGACTACTGTATATATATATATATATATATATATATATATATATATATATATATATATATATATATATATATATATATATATATATATATATATATATATATATATATATATATATATATATATATATATATATATATATATATATATATATATATATATATATATATATATATATACAAACTGTCTCAGTTGCCAAAGGAAATAATCCATATCCATTACAGACTGAGCAGGATGGGAAATTAATGACAATTATCAAGGGAAATATAGTTCTGATGATTTGAAATGTTGGCAGATCTTATACCATTCAAGAAGATTCATATCAGTCCTTGTGAAATTGCTTCATATTGACAAGAGAACTGTGAATTTTCTTTTCACTTTCCTATTGAGCTGAAGATGAGCTACCGATTAGCAGCTTTCTTTGCCCAGAACACAGAATAATATTTACAGCTCTCTTGTCAACAAAAATATATATTTCATTCCATCTGACTTATCATATGTTTAGGTTTGTTGGCATAAATTTCCTCTTAAAAATGTTTTCAGGTAAAACTTGGCATAGCTACAGTTAAATATATCACAGAATTCACTTAGGAACAATATACTCCTGTTACACGACCTGACTGGATTTTTCCAGGGAATATTTGTGCTGAATTCTTTTTTTCTTCCCAGCATTTTCCTGCAAATTCAGGATCTGCTTTTTTTTTCTGGATCAGCTGAGTGTGAATCCATTGATTGTGATTCTCTCTGAAATTTTGTTTTCTCTAATAGTAAAATCGCTAAATGATTGTACACAGTCCATAAAGAATACACATGGATTATCAATAAGTTATATTCAACAGCATACTGCTATGAACTAGTGAGTTGTAAGAAACCATCATGAGTAGCAAATCTGTGAGAAGACCAAAACAAACAAACAAACAAAAATAGAACAAAACTCATACACATACACACTTTGCCTATATCAGAGGCACGTAACTTCCAGCCATATTCCAACTTTCTGGAAGGATGCAGGAGATCAACTTAGGATGAAACATTATAGGAGGGACTTTTTTGGATTACTTTAACCCTAAGTCTACCATAATTGGGGAGAGGGAAACCTCCCAAAATACAATACTCTGCTGATAAATTTCAAGTATGTTGAATTCTCTATGTATGTTGTTGTTAGCTCTGAAGTCCTGTCCGACCCATTGCGACCCCATGGTGGCAAAGAAGTCAATTATTGAATGAATGGATGAAAACAATGAAAATAAATGAATGAATACTTATATTGTTCTCATAACATACCCATGAAAACAAACACAAAAGATAATAGGAGAAAAGTAAACTAAACATTGCAGTTTCTTGCATTACTGCTCTGACCTTTGAGCCAGAAAGAAATTGAAAAGAAAAAACTCCAACTCTAATGGAGAATTAAGATGTGTATATTCTAGATATTTTTTTCCTATTCTATGCATTTTAAAGTTTTGTCAGTGATACATATTTTGAGATATATGTATGCCATGTATTTAAACCTAACAAATTCATTCATTCATTCATTTTCATTATTTTCATTCATTCATTTTTATTATTTTCATCCATTCATTCAATAATTGACTTCTTTGCCACCATGCTTAGGCCAGACCCAAAGAAAAAGAATCATATCTCAGTTAAACTTTGCATTTTGCTGATGGTGCTTCCAAATGAGTGCAAATTTGTAATAGACTAGACAGCCCATGAACACTGGTGGGTGACTTTAGAGATATTTCCTTAGCAGATTCCTCAACACCTTCAACAGTGACAGAACTTCTAATGTACTGCATTCACTTGAAATGTTGGAGTACATTCAGGGATGTTTCTGCCTTGAAAATAGCCCACATTGAACTGTGTAGTACAGTCAAACATCAGCACAATAAATCTTTTATCACATTTTCTATTATGTCAAACTATTTTATGACAATTTTTATGTGACAAAATGTTTTATGAAATTTGCCAATTTTAATTTGAGAGGAGTCATGCATTCTGAATTTTGGACACATCCTCTACATTAGCCCATTTGAGGTACTTTGGTTAAAATATTATTGTCCTATGATATACTATTTCACCTAGTTAAAGATTATAGAAACAAGAATTTTAGTAGCATATATAGACTGAATAATAAATGCAGATTTATAGATATATTTTGTAATGATGTGTTCAAAAAGCCATCTTTAGTAAATCAAAACTGGCCATTTACTTCAAACAAATAATCTGTTAAATTAAAGCATAATTTAGCATCAATAAATTGATTATGAAATATCCAGAATTTGATGAACTACATTATTGAAAGAGCTATATGCAATGATCATATTAACCTATGATATTTGAACTGTTCATATAATTTTTTCTCCATTTCCTTTCCAATTGCACTTCACATTTGCTTTTCTGCTGCATCATAATTGAAGGGCAAAGTGGATGGTGGAAATCTAACTTCTGTCCCTCAAAGTTAATAAATATTATAAATATTTTACATATTATACAATATTTTAATAATATTTAAATATTATCTCAAAAAGATGATAAGCAATGGCCAATTAACATTTTAAAGTTGTGTATACTATTTTAATAAAATATAATTTATTTTCTGATTAAAAATAATTAAAGAAATGGTAGAGAAAAGGTAGAATGTGTATTTTAACGCTGTGTCTCCAGGTCCTCAGTTTGGCTTCCTGAAGGATCATTAAAAATATCATTATACTATTTTAAATCTTTCTCTCTGTCTTAAGTTTCATTTTATCATACCAGATGGGGCTAAGCAAACAAGATTTTTCCCCACTATTGGAAACTGGATTTTTAAACTCATTTTTCAGTATAAATTACAATGTTTTAAGTATCCACTGTCCCTAAAATCATACATTACTTGAAAAAAATAATAATAAGCAAACCACTCAAATGTTAAGTATAAATAGAATTACACTAAATGAGATTGGCAATTACAACACCATTAAAAAGACATTTGTTGCTTCTTTTCCTATACGTTCTGAACATAGTCCAAACTGCACCAGCTATCTAGGAAAAAAGTCACTCCAGCCAAAGCAATCTGAATACTTATAAGATATATTTATGCCCTCTTCACAGTTCTTACTGAATAAAGAAGCGGCAGCAAAAAAGCAAAGTACCACTTCTAAATTAAATATCAAGTCTCCTATATACTCTAGAGTCAACATTAGGCTTATTTCTGCTTTCTTGGGAAAAAAATGGTTTTAGATGAATGTCATCTACATTTTATTACCTTTATCTAAGCTTTAAGTAACCTTTCAATTCAAAAATCAGTATTCCAATATGAAATTTAGAAAAACGAGAATTTAAAGTGCTGCTCAATTAATGAGATAAGACTGCATATATATATATATATATATATATATATATATATATATATATATATATATATATATATATATATATATATATATATATATATATATATATATATATATATATATATATGTATATTATTCACTTTTATTCACACACACTCACGTATTAAAGGCATTATTAGAATTGACTAAATATTCAACCTCTTTCACACATTATTAGATTACCTGTCCATTATTTTTTGACATATTTTTTTTACTTGTCTTTTTTCAAAAAAAGTAACAACAAAGCTCTGTTCTTCTTTCTTTAATCTGGGATGAGGAGGCAAGAAGTGAAGAGACTAAACAGTTAAACTGCCCCATTGTTCCATCACCAGAACAGATGTGCAAACATTTCTGGAGAGCAAAAATAGACCCCTATTAATCCTCCACTCATTTTTGGTAAGTCAAGAGGATCCACAGTTTATTTTAGCTATTTGAGAACTGAGGATGAAACCCTTCTACTTCAGATGACTGGAGAAAACAATCAAAAGATACAATGCTGGAGTAATTAAAAACAAAAAAGGAAGCTCAAGGAAAGAGGAATGGTAATTAAAAATGCTCAATTTCAAATCAGCAACCTTCTATTTTCAAGGCAAGGATTGCAACCATTATGCTTTTACAGCCTTTATGGTAAAACTAACCCTAAAACACATTAGAAAACTGTAGCGAAGAAAGAAAATATTTCTTATAATAATCAGCTTAGTGTGCCTGCATGTAGATACATTCTGACGCTTTAATTAACAAATTAAATATATATGAATATATTTGCTTTAACTGTTTATATATAATGGATGCAGACATACACACAAATATATGTTTAGTAAGATCTGTCAATAAAAAAGAAAATAGCAGTTAATGTCATGGAACAGAACGTTAGGAAAACTGAGCAACCAGGGTCAATATGAGTGATGGCATTATATGCAAAGGTTAAGAATCACTGGCTTATAGAAATTGAATCTGAGTAACTGAATTAACAATGGTTGAAATTGTGTACCACTGAAAATTGGTTTCAGCTGAAGGAATTTATAAGTCCCTCCCCAAATACACAAAATTACTACCAACACATTTCATCTGAAGAAGAAAATGAAGGTAGAAAGAAAAAAAGAAATTGAGGAGTGATTTTTAAGTCTATCCTGATTCCTCAAGGATGCATAGACACAATCACCGCTTTGTCATTATGTTACCTGATTCCACTCCATACACACATGAAAACAAAGGAGTTGCATATGTATATGCTTGCAGAACAGCGTTCCGTGCGCCTTTGGCGTCGAGTCATGCCGGCCACATGACCACGGAGACGTCCTCGGACAAGCGCTGGCTCTTCGGCTTTGAAACGGAGATGAGCACCAGCCCCTAGAGTCGGAAACGACTAGCACGCATGTGCGGGGAACCTTTACCTTTACCTTTACCTTTACCTTTATGCTTGCAGAAACAACTAAGAGCAGCTTCTGAAACAGACTTACGAATTTGGAAAACAACATGGCTACTTTAATGTTCTGAAAATAGATTCCAAGAATCTCTTTGAAAAGGACAGTCCTAACTATAAATATTCAAGGTATTCTGGTTTGCCATTTTCTTAAAGATTTGAGACTTAAAGTTTTTCTTAAAGATTGTGGAAATTTACCAGTTCCAGTTCTTTAGTAGGCTAATTATCATGGACCTGGAAAGCTAAAGGATCTTAAGAGATATGAATAAAATGTCTGCTCCTGACATCTTGTTGACATACTGTATATCTAACAGTTCATTTAATCCACGTCTACGTGTTATGTTACCTTTGGAAATTAGATTGGTTACAGCATAATTTTATTTGAAAAAACTTTGTTTCAGGATTAAGGTGACTATTTAGGAAGAGCTTCTGTATAACATAATTAATATAATTGAATATATTAAATTCCAGTATGCATAATTTTCCAATTAACCCTATATTATTTTTAGTTTCCATCCATTCCAGAAAAGAATACATCGTATAGAGCTTGAAAGCACATAATTTACCAAATATTGAGAAAGTCTCAAGATAGAAAAAAATGAGCTAATTTTGCATTCATTTTAGCTTTGCTTTATACATCTGGGCTTTTCTTGCTTTATTAAACATTTTGAGGCTTCCGGATGGCAAGGCGACGCTGGAGGCAGCCATTTCTTGGCTGTCAGCCTCGCAGCTCCGTAGAGCCGCCGAAAACAGCGCTGATCAGCTGTTCGGCGGCTCGGAAGCCCCCACCTCGGGAGAAGAGGAGGGGGTGAGCGTCCAGGTAGGGGTAGAGCTCTCCGGGGCTGCGAGAACTTATAGTTTTGGCGGCGGAAGGATTGAGCCCCCCCGAAGCCTGGGCATGCTCCGGACTGCGAGGCGCCTCTGCTCTGGGTTTTTTGGAGCAGAACAGGGCGTTCGCAAGCATCCCTGCTAGCAAGGAAGAGCTTTTGAGAACGAGGACGCAGGCAGAGCGAAGCAGGAGATTTTGGTGAAGATGATGCTTTGATCTTTAACTCAATGGACTTTGCTGAATCTGCATGTGAAAGTGCGTAGTTAACAATAGAGGGTGAAAATGGCGGCTATATCTTCTAAAGTTCCTGCCCTGAGGCAGCAGTCTTCGGTGAAAACTTCATTGTCCTCTGCATCTGAATCTGTATCAGCTTTTACAGCAAAAGATTTGCAGAATCTGTTGCAAGAGACTATGGAAAAGCAAATGCAGCAATTTGTTGAGATAATGGAGAAAAAGTTGGAGGAGAAGTTTACAGAGAAATTAAAAGAAATGAGAGCAGACATCACATCTGCAATAGAGGGCATGGTTAAAAGTATTGAGATTTTGGATGACAGAGTGGAAGATCTTGCTCAAAATGATATTAGATTGGAAGCCAAAATCACAGAAACTGAAAATGTAATAGAGAAAATGAATTATGATTTGATTTCGACACAATATTCTCAGATGGAGTTTGCTTTAAGAATCAGAGGCCTAATAGAAAATCCTAAGGAAAATTTGGAGAAAATGGTTTCTGAGGCTTTGGAAGGGGTGTTGAAGCGACCAGCAGATGAAATAATGCAAGATATAGATAAAATCTTCCGTGTTAATTCGTGGATCGCAAGACAAAGGAAACTACCTAGAGATGTGGTGGTTTATTTTACAAAGAGAATGATTAGAAATGAAGTTATCCAGGCCTCCTACAACATTGATTTTGTAATTGCTGAGCAAAAAGTTCTGATTTTAAAAGAGATCCCTGCAAAGATTTTAAGGAAAAGGAAGGAATTTGCTTTTTTGACACAAGAATTGAGACGACGTGATATTAAGTTTAGATGGCAAATACCAGTGGGGATGGTGGTGACCTATGAAGGTACGAGGTACTGTTTTACCACGGAGATTCAGGCACGTGATTTCTACAGTAATGTTTTAAAAGCAGTCCCCATACCATCTTTGGAATCTACAAAGAAAAAAGGTGAGAGAGAGTCTCAACGTTCCAGAGAGAACCTGCATGTTGCTGAAGGGTTAACGCAGGCAGATGTGAAAGATACAGGAGTGGGTCAAATTTCATTATCACTGGAGAAGGCCAGAAATTGGAAGAGGCGTGTTACTTCTGGACGAATGAATCAAGCTTGAAGATTTAGTCACATAACTGTAAGAGACAATAATGTAATAAGGATTATGGGAATTGGAATTGCTAGAAGGACTAAATATTTGGGGATATATTTTTTACCCTTATAAAATAATTATGTAATATTTCGTGTTGCTTTAGTTCTAAGATGATTATGGAAAGTTAATTGGAAAGATTTGTAGTAGTGTTTATTGATATTCTGTAGGTTATGATTTGTTATTTGGATGAAAAATTTTAAGCTTTTAGTTGGATAGACGAATAGTTTTATAAAATTGACATAAATTGGTTTTTTTGTGATTGAAGTTAATTTGTAATATTTTTATGGGTAATATTGGAATAGGTAATAGAATATAAGAATATAAGAATGATGTGATTATATAAAAATTTCTTAAGTTTGGAAAGTAATCTATGGTATTTTAAGTTGTATAACACATTAGGATAATGTGAATTTAAAGTTTAGTTGGAATGAGGAATAGTTTTAGACAATTGATATAAATTGGTTTATTTGAGATTGTTTTTATTGGATATCAGATTGGAAGGTATTATTTTGTATTTGAATAATCATTGATATGATATATATATGTATGTTTGGAATTTACCTATATGAGTTAAAGTTTGATAGTTTGAATAGTTTAGGATTGTTTGCGTAAGTTAGATCATGATTGTTTGTATTTTTATACCCTGTGTTTTGGTATTAGATTGGAAAGTATTATTTTGTATTTGTATAATTATTGATATGATATATATATATATGTTTGGAGTTTTCTTATATGAGTTAAAGTTCGGTAGTTTAAATAGTTTAGGATTGTTTGCGTAAGTTAGATTATGATTGTTTGTATTTTTATACCCTGTATTTTGCTCTGGGAAGCGGGGAGGGGGGAGGGGAAAGGGAGGGAGGGGTTGGGGAGGGGGAAGAGGGTGGGGGGGAGGGGGTTGGGAGGGTTTTTTTTTCTTTCTTCTTTTTTTTGGTTGGTTAAAGAAAAAATGTATTGTAAAACTTTTTAATAAAAAAAACATTTTGAGGTGTCAGTTCATGAATCATATGGTTAATCTCTATGATTTTTTAAAAAAAGAGAAGAAAAAAAACTACATGTATTCAATTTCCTCTGGGAGTGTGGAAAACCTAAAATTATATTAAGGGGAGAGGCACATTTTGCTTGCTTTAACTTCTATTACTACTGATATATGATAGAAACAAATACTGAAATTTTAATTTTAATGAGAGACTGAAATTCTAGTGTATATTCTGGAAACAAATGCAGTGGCAGATATTTAAAATGCTTTCCAATTACCTCATTACTTTGGCTTATATGCCTTGACAGTTTTTATATAATTATGCCTACAAAAATGACATCTTATGATCAACTTCAGAACCATCAGACAGGTGCCGGGACCATCACATGGTGTCCCAGATGTTCTATGACATATTGATAAACTGAACAGCTTACACATGGTGACAGAATAGCCCAGCCTTTTCATACATTATGTTCCTCTCAATCTTCTTATATTTCTTTCAAACAGTATATGATTTTGCTCCTGAAATGATTCAGGAAAATATCACATACTGAGAATTTGACTATGCCAGAAATGATTCTGCTCCATTTTTAAATTAACTTTTCATTTTACAAATACATGTTCTAATTTAGTGGCTTCATAAAAAAAAATCAAAAATGTCACAATGCAAAATGTCAAGCAGTTCTATATCTTCCTTTTTTTAAAAAAAATGTTCTTTGGGAAAATGATAAGACTATAGCATTACTGTACACCATACTATGGAAAGCATACAAAAAGGCTAAACATTTTTTTAAAAACCATTAAACATACTGTGTAGTTTTTAAATTCTATAACCACAGTCACATTTATTTTGGAAAAAAATGCTCAAAATGTGTAAGAACTCAGCCTTCTATGGTCTTTTTATTACTGAAGCTTGATACAGTGAGCATATGCTTAACTGTAACTTCTCTGTTTATTTTAATTTTGATAAACAAGAATTAAGAAGGCTGATTATAGCCATTTAGATCTACGTATTACACCTGGTTTCCACCCCATAACCCTGCATCAATAAATCTGAAGCAGGTCTCTAATCATTTTGATTTCTACTGGCCTTGAAATATCAGAAGCATGTAGTTCTCTCTCAAGCTGAGCAGAGTTTTAAAAAATGAATTCAGTCTCCTACCCATTGAGCAGTTTCTTTGTATGCTTATTATCTACCAACTCTCCCTCTCTCCCCCTCCCTCTCCCCCTCCTTCCCTATCTACCTGAGTTCCCCTTATTCCTACTGTCACAGACATGTCAAACTCGCGACGTCACGAGACGTCACGCAACGTATCGGGACGGTTTTGCCATTGCCAGCAATGGGGTGGGTGCGGCTTCCAGATGACATGTCTGGCCTGCTGGCCAGCAGTTTGACACCCCTGGTTTACAGAATAAAAAGGAAGTTACACTTACAAAGTGCAAGTGTGTGCATGCGTACACTCACACACTCTCACACACAAAGATAATCCCCACATCATTGTATGTCATTGTCTAGTGTGTGTGTGTGTGTGTGTGTGTGTGTGTGTGTGTGTGTGTGTGTAATGCATTCAAATGAAGGTTTCTTTTTTTCTCTTTTATTAAAACGCTTCAGCAGGTTGCAGTGCTAGAAGCATGTAGCATAGCAACACTTTTTGCAAGTGATTATGACTCTACCCATGGCTGAACTTCTCTGTGTACATGTGGGATGGAGACAAATAGCTTATTTGAGCCCAAAGGCTGAAAAGTGCTATGAGGCCACCATTCATTTCCTGCTGCTTATACAAAGAAGGAAAAGAAAGCCAAGCAGTTTACAGGAATGTAGAAACTGCCATGAATGCTGTAGATCAGGTTCACTGCTACTTCAAAAATTATGTCAATAGTTTGCAGTGTTTTTCAACCTCCACAACTTTAAGCTGTGCAGACCTCCGCTCCCAGAATTCCTCCAGTCAGTGGAATTCTGGGAACTGAAGTTTGCACAGCTTAAAGTTGTGGAGACAGAGAAATACTGGCTTAGAAATAAGGCTTGACAATAACAAAATAACATTGAGCAAACAGGAATGTACCTAATGTACTTAAGATAAGGAATGCAATTGAACAAGTAGAGGTTAAGGATACTTAACTAGACTAGTACTTGTAAAAGAGCCTTGGTGGAGCAGTGGGCTAATGCCTCCTTAAGTAACACCAGCTGCCTGCAATTAGTGCAGCTTCGAGTCCCACCAGGCTCAAGGTTGACTCAGCCTTCCATCCTTCCGAGGTAGGTAAAATGAGGACCCAGATTGTTGGGGGCAATAAGATGACTTTGTAATAATGCCGCTTTGGGGGGGGGGGCAAAAGCCCTAATAAGCAGGCATATACATAGAATGAAGGCTATTGCTAAGCACATTGATTTGTGCTTTAGATTGTAAGCCGCCCTGAGTCTTCGGAGAAGGGCGGGATATAAATGGGATTAAAAAAAAATCTGGAACAGCTAATTGTAAATATTAAAGAAATATGAATCAGTGCTACTGTACTGTGGAGCTGCAACAAAGACATGCGTATAGGCTTCACCATTAAAAGTATAATTTCCAAACTGAGCAAGGAACTGCCTTTCACATAATCCTTATGGAGAAGGTGTGACACTTCAATGCATATGGACATACTTTTTTGCTGGCATTAATGCCCTCAGATTCTGCATTCTGCATATTTTGTCCATTTTAACCATATATGCCACACAGAACTATAACTACCCTGGCTGCCGCTGTGCTTGTTAGTCAATATAAGTGCATACATGTCTGCATGACGTTAACATATGGCAAACTGCCTGGAGAAAAGTTGGTTTAGATGGGCAGCATCCAAAAGTTTAAAGTACTAAAATAAAAATCCTCTTCACTGCCTCTTTAGGTTTTTCTTTCTATTACCACTATATAAATTTATATTGTATTCATTTAAATAAGTAAAGCTGTGTAATATAAAAATTAGACTTGCACCAGAAAGACCCAGGTTCAAGACCACCTTAAATTGTGGAAATTTGCTTGGGCCTGTCAACCTATCTCAGCAAATCTACCTTATAATGTTGTTGCAATGAAAAATGGGAGCAGGGGGTATTATGTAACTCCTAAACAAAAAGCAGGACTTAAATTTAATAAGTAAATGAGACACAATATTTAAATCTTTTAAAAATCTGTACCTCCAAATGTAACATAAACAGAATCAGCTAAGAATTTACTTCATAATATGCCAAAAATTGTGCTATTTTATTCATACATTAATAAAATAACATTAATCTATAAAACATGTCACTGATATGACAGATTTCTTATTATTTTTTTCTGGAAAAAAATACTTTTTCAGACTTAAAATACTTACTGTGAAGATTAGGAATGGTGCTAATTATCCATTCATCAGTCAGCTGTCCAGTTTTTGATATCTCAGTGCATTTTAACTGAGTTGAAGATTCTCTTGATTCAATCCAACAGATTGTGTTCTTATTGTGTATGTAATCCAATGCCTGAATTCCACTTCCTCTCAAAAATCCAAAGGTGGATGTTCTGGTTCCATTTAGATATAGGACATCAATAGTGTCAGAATTTGCAATCAACAGTAGAGGTGGAAGATCATTAGGTTCTAAAAACAAAAGGAAAAAGGAGAGCCAAAGAAGGAGAGGTTAATTAACAAATAAAAACGATGCACCCATTTTTGCAACATTTTCATAAACCAATTAAAATAACTTGCTCCTTTAATAAACACTTCTTTACTTGTGTTCGATGAAGGTTCTATTAAATGCTTAAAGGAAGAAAAGAAAAGAATGTGCTACACCAAAATACAAACAGTAAAATGAACCAACACTAAAATAAAGGTCAGTGGACAAAATAAATTAATGAGCTCTACCTAGGCTGCCAAACCAAGGGTCCTTAAGACAACAACTCTAGCTCTTTGCTACTCATCAGGTGAATACACCCGTCCAATCTGGTATAAATCAGCACATGCTGGGAAAGTAGATGTTGCTCTGAATGAAGCTAGCAGAATTATTACCAGATACCTCAAACCTACCCCTTTAGATAAGATCTACCAGCTAGCAGGCATTGCCAAGCCTCCTATTTGCAGAGAAGCAGCAGTATACAGAGAGAAACTCAAATCATCAATATCTAGACAATATCCTCTCGATGGCCCACAACTAGTTCATCAGAGATTAAAATCCAGGGAAAACTTCCTAGGTCGACGGAAGAGTTTGAAGAATTTGCAAGCAAAGTGGACCTATGGAAAGCTACAAAGAACCAACCCTGGATGGAACCAACAGAGGAGCTGGCACCTGGATCTGACAAAAGCTGGGAAGTGTGGAAATCATTCAATAGACTGCATATGTGTACAACAAGATCCAGAGATATTCTGAACAAATGGGGCTCTCCAGTGGCTTCTGCTCTTTGCAATTGTGGTGACGTGCAGAAAACAACACATATGCATACCTGCCCTTTGTGCCCCGATCAGTGTATGCTTGAAGACTTCATGGCAGTGTGACAAAACACAATGCTAGTTTCTCAGCAAGATCTGTTTAATTTGTACATATTTTAATCTTGTATTTTATATTTTAAATGTATGTCATATAGTATGCCTTATTTTAATTGTGATGCCTCTGACAAACAAACAACATGCTACAAAATTGATCTGTCAGAATATGAAATCATGGCGTCACAGATTTGGGGAAAAAACAATTTTCAATCTCTGGTTGCTGTGTCTTGGAGAAAGTTCTTATTTCATACTCTAAGTCCCTAAAAGTTCAAATACCTGATCAGCCATAATGTATAGAAGGGAAAATGCATAGTAGATCTGGTGATCTTACTTTAACTTCCTCAATATTCTAAGTATCCTCAACATTTCCTAAAGAGTTTCTGAAGATTCTACTGCACAGAAAGTCCATTTAAACTGCAATAGACAGTATGGTTCTGCTAGGTATACTGAATGTTGCTATTTTTTAATCACTGAATGATTATGGATTTTTCACTAATACTGCCAAGGAAAGAAAGTTCATAGACAGCTTTTTTACTGTTTTAATTGCTTTGGGCAATGCTTAATGAATGAATATGAGTATCCAGATTGGTGCTGATCTAGATGTGATAAATTTAGCTAACTGATCTAATCGGAACCTTGACCTAACACTAGTCATGTCTGAACCCAGTCAAGTAAATTATTTTCAGATTTGTCATTTGAACTGTATTTATTCTTTACTTTCCCCCTATATTTACACCATAATTCCTGTTGGAAAATTACAGTAATTTCCAATTTAATTCCCAATGCACTTTCAATCAACCTCTGTGTCCACAAAAGTCTAAGCAAACACTCAATTAATTAGATAACCAAAAACAAAAAAGCTTGATGTTTATTTGGTAAATTTTAGCAAGTATACAAATATTTTGCCTGCAAAAATGACACAAATAGGAAGTAAAACCAGAGACATGAAGTACTGCCGTATACTGTAATTTCTATGCTTCTCTATTGAAAGACACAGAACTTTCCAGAGCCACTAGATAGATTACTGTGGATAATTAGCACGATAATTCCCAAAGGAAGTAGTTAATCCAGCAGTAACTCTTTGATGTACATAACGACAAAAGAATAGAGAGGGAACCATCTGCACCATCATGAGAAGGACTACTCTTTTTTCCACATTCAGAAATACTGTAAATTTCAAGAATTTTCAGGAATAGGATGTAGTTTTGTTTGGATGGTATAAAATCAAGTATATTTTTTACTCTTTTACTCTTACAAAGTGCTTCCCAGGATTTATGCAGGCCCTTTAAAAACACAGATTTAGTGTCCTTTCCCCAAAAACAAAGTATTTTTTTTAAATGGAGAGGATTAGTTCTTAACAGAATACCAATTTTGTGTTACACACCTCAGTTTAAATCAGGAATGAAACTAAGATTCTGCCAACTCTGTTGCAGGTTGTGTCACTACTGTTCTTCCATTGCTTCTGCCAACAAGGACAGTCCCTCTTATTGTTTCTATTAGGTTTGGGGAGGTGGAGAAGTGCCATTTTGCTTATTTTATTTGTGATCTGTGGACTAGTTCCAGATGTGGCTAGCCTAGAGGATTACAACTGGATTCACTGCCAGAACTGAAATCCCTTTACTGTAGTATTTAAGGATAGAATATGCTTAACCTACACCCTCCTTCATACCTGCAACCTCTCAGCCTGGTTATTCAGCTTGGTCTGTTTGGCAGATCACAGGCAAAGACCATCTCAGTGTCTACAATGGAAGAGCTAACTTGACAGCTAGCTAAAAATGCTGTTTCAATCATCGGCCTATATCCCCAACACTGTCTTCTAAAATTAATTCCTCTACCTGGTCAAAGTTGGCCTCTTCTCCTCTCTCCCCTATGTATCACAAATGCTGTAGCTTAGGCAGTTGCACAAGTATGCAAAGGTGACATTTTTCACAATGACATCACATTGTGTCATCATTTTGACATCACTTCAATTTGTTATGGATAAAAAAGGTAAAGGTAAAGGTTCCCCCGCACATGTGTGTTAGTCGTTTCTGACTCTAGGGGCCGGTGCTCATCTCCGTTTCAAAGCCAAAGAGCCAGCGTTTGTCCGAGGACGTCTCCGTGGTCATGTGGCTGGCGCACGGAACGCTGTTACCTTCCCACCGTAGTGGTCCCTATTTTTCTACTTGCATTTTTTATGTGCTTTCGAACTGCTAGGTTGGCAGAAGCTGGGACAAGTAACAGGCGCTCACTCTGTTACGCGGTACTCGGGATTCGACCTGCCAAACTGCCGACCTTCTGATTGACAAGCTCAGTGTCCTAACCCACTAAGCCATTGCATAAATTTAACACATGCTGTACTTTGTTTATTAAGGATTTCAATAAAGCAGAGTCAATCTGAGTATTGAAGGAATGAATGACTGTACTCAGGCACTACTATAAAAAAAGGAGCCATGGAAAAGAGAAATCAGCTTTTTTTCTGAAAACTCAAAAAGAAAATTCACTTTGGTGAGTTCTATATGAATTTCTGCTAGCTGACCTGCCATAAACAATTCACAATGAATTGTGATAGTCAAGAACTGAACCTGGGCTTCTCTGAGCTTCCCTGGCAAACTCTCATGAAAACAGAGAAATTGGCTGGGTTGCTTGGCTGCTAAGCTATTTCTGACTGAGGCAAAGCTTGCCCCAAATGCTGTTTTAATTGTACCCTGGGATTGGGTAGATTTGTTTTCATAAATCCTCTTGGTGGTGATGTTGTAATAATGTTTCAGCAAGTTGTTTAATGCACAGCAGAGTACTCTGAGCATCAGATGCCACCTTCTTGATCAGAAGCAAGGTCCCCTGCCTCTCTGAATAGAAAGCAGGCAAGCTTCAGGATTGATGCCATCTTTTTGAGGTTGACCAAGACATGAAACAGACACCATAAGAAATTCTAGACATCTACTTTATTGATCTAAACTACAATAGGAGACTGAAAGACTGATAGTGTTTCTCCTTCCCTACCGACTTAGACCAAAGACAGTAAACATAGGGCAATCTTAAGGGGTATTTTTTTGTCTCATTTCTTGGTATTTTCTGGGCTAAGTTCATGTTTACAAATCAGTTGATACATATTTTTTTCAAGCAAACCTCCTGTACAAGTACATATCTGAACAATCACTCTAAGTAAGTTAGACTCTGATAGATCTAGAATTTTATGAGGGCATAATTGAATAACATGCTGGCTGATAGCCACATTCATTTTGCTCACAGTTACAGAACAATGCTGTATGGTTAAAATACCTCATTTGGGATTATATATGTTATTTTGTATGGAGGGTCCAACTGATTCAATTGAAATATTTTTTTTCCTAGCCTTTTATGAATTATGCAGTAATGGCTATAAACCTTTCATAACTGCTTGTCATCATATTTTCCTGTCTCTATTTCAGTGATATCTTACCTATTAAATATTTGATTTGGGAGTTTCTTTCCTTATTTATTTCTCCTGCTGACATTTTGCTGCTAGTCTAGTATGAGTAGCTGCACAATCGTACATATGACGACTCAGAAATAAATCTCAGCTACATTTGTGTTACTATTGTTGTTGTCTTTATTAAATAACACTAAGTTAAAGTGCATTAAGAGCATTAGCACTTCTCTATTATTAATTACTATTTGTGTTATTCATTATAGTTCCAGCAGTGACATCAGTAAAATGCCATGTGAGCATGACAGGAAGAAAAATGAAATTGATTTTTGGTGTATAGCTTTCTTTTAGATTTATTCAAACTAAGTGCTATGCTTTGTGGATCAATATGAATTTTAAACAAACCCAAATTTCCTGGGATAATCAATATCTTTAATCATATTCTATCCTTCACATTTATCTGATACCATATTCATTGCATTTTCCCAACTACAGTGTGGTAAATTCTGGAAAATTCAACTAAACTGCACTCACTCTCTGGGATAAAAAAATAACTAAGTAAAGTTAGTTAGTAACTTGGTTTTAATTAGGGACAGTTTTCACAAGTATTATTTCTACTTCTTAGAAATGTTATTAGAGCTATTGGATTAGTTTCCTTTGACAGGGGCAAGGGAACAAGCAGGCATAATTACAGGAAGTCCTAGACTTATGACATCAGAATTTCTATTAGGCTGCATTAACAAAGGGATAGAATCAAGATTATGTGAAGTATAGTGCATTTTATAAAGCCTTAGTAAGACCACACTTGGAATACTGCTTCTAATTTTGGTCACAATATAAAAAATGATGCTGAGATTCTGGAAAGAGTGCAAAGAAGAACAACAAAAATGATTAGGGGACTGGAGACTAAAACATATGAAAAACTCTGGTTATAAATTGCAGGAATTAGGTATGGCTAGTGTAGTGAAAAGAAGACAAGGGGAGACATGATAGCAGTGTTTCAATATTTGAGGGGCTACCACAAAGAAGAGGGGATAAACCTATTTTCCAAAGCACCTGAAAGCAGGACAAGAAGCAACAGATGGAAACTGTTTAAGGAGAGAAGCAACCTGGAATTAAGGACAAACTTCCTAACAGTGAGGACAATCAACCGGTGGAATAGCTTGCTTTCAGAAGTTGTGGGTGCTCCACTACTGGAGGCTTTCAAGAAGAGACTAGAAAGTCAGTTGTCTGCATTAGTATAGGGTCTCCTGCTTGAGCAGGAAGCCTCCAAAGTCCCTTCCAACTCTATTATTCTGTTTTATGCTATTTAAAAAAGACAGTTGTTAAGTGAATTATGCCCAATTTTATGATCTTTTTTTAACATGGTTGTTAAATGTATAACTGCAATTGCTAAGTGAATCATGTGATGGTTAAGTGAATCTGGCTTCCTTCATTGGTTTGAAGGGAAAATTTCAAATAATAATCAAATCACCTCTGGGTGTTGCCAAGCGCCTGCATTTTGGTCATGTGATCATGGAGATGCTGTGCTGATTGTAAATGAGAGGATTAATCATAAGTTGTTGTAACTTTGAATGGCCTCTTTAAGTCAAAGACTACATGTATCATTACAAGCATCCCATATTGTACCTCATGGATACCGATTATGAATACTTCACAAAAATAACATTAGTCTGTTATATTGATTAGGGGAATTCTTTCTTCCCTCCAGCTCTGTTAAAGGAAGCTTACCAATTTCTTTAAATATTTAATTTATTGCCACTAATGAAAATATACATAACACTCATTAAATATGAGGAACAAAATGGTGACACATCTGGCATCTGAAGCAATTCAAATCATTCTGTTTACTTTAAAGTAATTGTTATAAACTATGTGTTGGAGTTGGAGGGAGGCTTTCAGACTATCAGATTTTATTAAAAGGAATAATCTTCCATGAACTGTAGCTCATTTCACCAGATGCATGGAGTAGTTAAACAAGGGGTCTTCAAACTTGGTCCTTTTATGACTTGTGGACTTCAACTCCCAGAACTCCTTTGCCAGGCACACTGGCTGAGGAATTCTGGGAGTTGAAGTCCACAAGTCATAAAAGAGCCACGTTTGAAGACCCCTGATTAAACTGATGAAGAATTTAAATTGAATGAGGTGTATGAAGGAGAAAGCATGTTCATACATTGGCAGGTTAAATGTGATGCAGATTACAGGTCTTTTGTTATTCAGCAATTGTAATGCATTAAAAATCTTTTGTTTGTTAAGACTACACACACACCTGTCATCATAAACTGTAAGTTTGAAAAGGTTCTGAAAAGTCTTTTCTGATTTTTATTTACCATAGATAAGATACAAGAAGAAGCATCACATAAGATCCAGGAGAATTGAACTGAATATTGTATCAACCTTAACAAGTAAAATTGTTCATTATCTTAGTTAATCTTTCTCAAATTCTTTCAGATTGCTATAAAGCCAACCTTAAAATAATACAGGAAAGGCTCAACTCATCTATTTGTTGTTGTGCTGATTTTCTCTTTTCAAGAATTGTTGTATCTATGACAACTCCAAAATTCTTCTCATGTTTTCAAAATGCAGATCAAGGCAATTAGAATAAAGAGAATGCACTTTAAAAAAAGAAAGAAAGAAAGAGCACACAAAGTAGTTCTGGTTTACAGATCCTTTAGCATTTTGTTCCTCTGTTGGTCAGCTGGATACTTAATGGAGAATCACAGCAAATAAATACAGCAATATATTCCTGCTTACCTTTTTTCACTTTGCAAGTTTTTTTGTTTGGTTGAAGGAGATATCCTTCTACACAGCTGCAAATATATGATCCATCAGTATTTTGACATGTCTGGCTACAGAGTCCATACAGATTGCATTCATTAAAATCTGAAAATAAAAATAGTTAAATTATACTCAGGAATCAATCCTGTATTTATCATTATTTTTTCTCCTTGGCAGGATGAAGGTAGGATGTTGGTGGTGTCTACAATAATAAAGTTATTGTAACATTGCAATCCCTTTCTAGTCCAATCCCCTCTCAAGCAGGAAACCTTACCATTTCAGAAAAATGGCTGTCCAATCTCTTCCTAAAAACCTTGAGCATTCCAGCACCCACAACTTCTGGAGGCAGGTCGTTCCACTGATTAATTATCCTAACTGTCAGAAAAATCCTCCTTAATTCCAGGTTGGTTCTATCCTTGATTAGTTTCCATCCATTGTTTCTTGTTTTGCTATCAGGTGCTTGGGAGAATAGGTTAATGCCCTCTTCTTTGTGGCAATCCGTGAGATTTTTTTTTATTTTTTTTTTATTTTAATCCCATTTATATCCCGCCCTTCTCCGAAGACTCAGGGCGGCTTACAATCTAAGCACAAATCAAATGTGCTTAGCAATAGCCTTCATTCTATGTATATGCCTGCTTATTAGGGCTTTCACCCCCCCCCAAGCGGCATTATTACAAAGTCAGCTTAATTGTCCCCAACAATCTGGGTCCTCATTTTACCTACCTCGGAAGGATGGAAGGCTGAGTCAACCTTGAGCCTGGTGGGACTCGAACCTGCACTAATTGCAGGCAGCTGGTGTTACTTAAGGAGGCATTAGCCCACTGCTCCACCAAGGCTCATTGGATATTGGAACACTGCTATCATGTCACTTATAGTCCTTCTTTTCATTAAACTAGACATACCCCATTCCAGCAACCATTCTTTATATGCTTTAGCCTCCAGTCCCCTAATCATTTTTGTTCTTCTCTGCATTCTTTATTAGATTAGAGAAACTAATTTGCATAGAATAGTATGAACATATTGGAGGCCAAGGTAGGGTCAGCTGTGCTTGTGAAACAGTGATCAAAGTATACAAACACTGACAGGTTGCAATTGTATGTAGGAATGACCTTGGGAGACTAGAGGGGGAGCCACAGATGGGACAACTGGCATGTAAAAGAAGTGGGGATGGAGTAGAAAAGGAGTGGAGAACTACTTTCACTCTTGCAAGATTGATGTTAGCCCTCCTAGGTAGCACAACAATGAATATCTATGGAGATTCTCAGTCATCCAGGTCATCTTCAGGTGAGAACTGAAGCCGTTTCTTGGCTGAGAAGGGAAATGTCTTCAAGCAAAAACAAAGACAGTCTATTTGCCTTTTGAAAAAGCACCTTCGGGACACAACAGTGAATACTAACTCTATCTGTATTGTGAAGTTATATTAACAGA
The DNA here is from genome assembly GCF_964194415.1 of Vipera berus. Lineage (NCBI taxonomy): Eukaryota > Metazoa > Chordata > Lepidosauria > Squamata > Viperidae > Vipera > Vipera berus. The sequence continues at coordinate 141,128,305 of NC_138202.1, forward strand.
ATACTTCAAGAGACTGAAAAACTGAAGACTAAAATAATGAAAATAATGTATGTATGTGGAGATGATGAATAACTAGCAGGAAAGGTATAGCTCTAGTTATGAATAAAAAGGTTTATAGTGTAAATCAGATTATATGAACCGGTATCATCTAGATCAGGCATGTCAAACGTGTGACGTCATGTGATGTATCAGGACTTTTTCCCCATTGCCGGTAATGGTGTGGGTGCGATTTCAGCGCATCTGGCCCATGGCAGTTTGCCATGCCTGATCTAGATGGCTGTGATGTGGAAAAAAATGCAGGAATGTATTGGTACCTGTTTGATGTGTGTTACATGCCAGTAAACATTTACAATGGAACAACCAGGATTTGTTTTGGAGAAAAATGTGCAACATTCTGAATGAGATCTCAGGGAAGAAATGTTATTTTGCTAACCAATATGGATGGATGGGTGGGAACAAGACTAGAGAATATAGAAAAAGCATTGGGCAAGTTCTCCAGAAATCAAGTTTAAATACCACCACCTTCCCTAGTCTATATAGTTCACTAAATTCAAGCTTTCCTATAATTTTTCCTGAGCAAAATGTTTTGAAATAGCAATAGCAATAGCACTTAGATTTATATACCATTTCACAGTTCTTTATAGCCCTCTCTAAGCAGTTTACAGAGCCAGCATATTGCCCCCAGCAATCTGGGTCCTCATTTTACCGACCTCAGAAGGATGGAAGGCTGAGTCAACCTTTTTTTTTATTGAAAAGTTTTACAATACATTTTTTAAAAAGACAAAAACCCCTCCCAACCCCCTCCCCTCTCCCCAAACCTCCCCAACTCCTCCCTCCCCTCCCCCTCCCCCCTCCCCGACTTCCCAGAGCTAAATACCGGGTATAAAAATACAAACAATCATAGTCTACCTTATGCAAACAACAATAAAATATTAAGTTCTATCGCACTTTAACTCTTATTAAAATAACTACAAGTAATTTATATATCACATCAATACTTATTCAAATGCTAGGTGAAACTTTTTAGTCCCATATTTATTCTGGATGTAATCAATCCATCTTTTCCACTCCACAATATATCTCTGTTGCGACTGGTCTTTCAAGTACGCTGAGTCAACCTTGAGCTGGTGAGAATTGATCTGTCGAACTCTGGCAGTCGGCAGTCAGCAGAATTAGTCTGCAATACTGCATTCTAACCATTGCACCCCATGGAATAATATGATAATATGGTTACTTTACCTTGGCAGGTTTTTCCATCTCTGCCAACTTCATATCCTTCCTCACAGTAACATCTAGTTTCATTCACGGACATGGCACACTTGTATTGGCACTGCATTTGTTCACACTTGGGTAGCAATTCTGCAAGACAAGATGATACATTATTAAAGAAGATATATTTTGACAGAAAAAATCAGGAGTAAAGTGTACTTCACTTATATACCATTAAATAATTAATTTCCTTGTTTTCAGGACTGAAGAAAACACTGCTACCAAGCACTAAACACTTGGTTCATAGCTTCTTCGATGGTGCTGTTGTATCTTAAAAACTCCTTCTATATGGCCTATACATTTAAAAATAAAAAGGTGAGACATTTATTCTATTCCTCCCTTTCTTTTCCTCTTTCCTCCCTCCCTCCCTCCCTCCTTCCCTCCCTTCCTTCCTCCCTTCTGTTTGAAGTTAAATTATGTATTTTAGAACTATATAAGCTGAATTGTGGCTGGAGAATCCTGCAAAAGAAGGGTTAAAAATTTTTCAGTTGAACTAATTCGTGGTAGCTCTACATTCCCAGAATGGGAGGACTGCAATAAATAAAACCAAAGTGAAGTTCTTCCTGCCAGGTTATCCATTCAACCTGTGGTAAATAGTAAATCTTTACCTTCAGTCTCATTCTGAGAACAGCCACTCAGTTTCCATGAGGATGTTCTGCTAGTGGTGGTGAGTTACATCAGTTAACTCTTGCTAGTAGAAGAGGCTGCCCTTCGGCCATAATTCTTTCACTTTGTCAGTTTCTATAAGCTTTGACTTTCTATTTTATGTATCTGATTTTTAGAACTTAACCTATTCCTACTCCTCCTCAGTGGTTGTCAATTTCCTTTCCCTTTTATTAATATTTTCCTTAATATTTTATACCTTTCCTTTCTCAAACTGAGCACTTTGTAATCTCACAGGATAATCTTACATGACAAAAAACAATCATTACCTATGCGCATAATCACCTAGTTTTGCTTTGCGTTCACAAGTGTTAAGAACTTGCTTGTATAGGGTGCAAAATTTCATACCACAAAACAGTTTTGAAAAAGGTTGATCTTAGATGAAGAAATCTTAAATCAGAAATCTTAAATCAGCAAAGAAAGCTTATCCTGGAATGTTTTCAGACAGATAAATCAAAGCTTCAGTAATTTCCATTCTGAACCCTGCTTCTCAGATTTATTTTTATTTTTTTGTAGATAAGGAGGCTGAATATTGCTAAACCTTTTCACGATAGATCACAAAAACTCCATATAGATAATTGGCTTGATTACAAAGGTCTCCATTTTGTATTCTGTGTTTTAGGATCACCAAAACTAAGCCAGTTCTCTGCGATAACAATCTTCAATAAGCAGAGTCTAAGGTTATAGAACAGAAACAAAGTGCATTTTCTAATATGTAGTAGTAAGATCTTCATGTGTCTTGCACACATCGAATACATTTTACAAAAAAAAGTTATGAAATCCATATTCCATTGAGAACAACAGCAAAAATGATAACTAACTTTTAAGTTTTCATATGCAATTTCTATTCTATTTGTCAATGCTGTAAACATTGGATGTTCCCGCTTTGACAACTGATGAAAATTGCAGCCATTTTTTTAACATGCTTTTTTCTGGTATTTAGAAATTAGGTGCAGAAGAGGGAGGTTGGGATGAAAACTTGAGCTCAGCTAGCCATAATAATAACACTGCTTTGTGGGAACCCAAGGATGAGCTGATAACGTTTTGGCTGGCTGAGGAGCTGGGGAGAAAGACCACGTTTTAGGCTAATTGGTGAATGTGATTTATGACAACTTATTGGGGGTGGGAATTGCACTTTGTTACTTTGATTCCGGGGGAAGGGAATTTAGTTTTCAGGTTCAACTATGTAGTGCCAATACTTTGTTTCCTGAATAAAAGGTTCTTTAAGAAAGATTTTTGCCTTGAAGTTCTTTTGATGGGTTTCATCTATCGGAACCATGACACTATTCTTTTACCCTTGTTACTACAGTCCATAATTCTTAGATGCTACACAAATTATGCCAGGTATCACCACCAAATCACCAGGCACAACCACCACCAAACAGCCCCATGAGGTGCTAACTAATGCATCTGACCCAGATCTTCACTAGAATAGCTTTGCCATAGTCTCCACCATCAATGACATCCAGTGGAGACAGTCACATTGATCAAAAGCATGACCAGGGATCCAAGTTGTGTTGGCCTAGGTCACAGGTCTGCAACCCGCGGCTCCAGAGCCGCATGCGGCTCTTTCAGCCGTCTCCTGCGGCTCCCGGTCCTCTGCCATGTGCAGTCCAAAAAAAAAGTGGGACTAAAAAAGTTCAACCAATCAATTCAAATATGCAGGGCAGGTGCATATCTCGCCTTGGCTCCACTCTTCAGTCAAACCCTGTTCTGCGCATGTGCGCATGTACGCACATGTGCACATATTTTTTGCGGCTCCCAGTTTTTCCTTTTGTGAAGGAACCGGTTCCGAGTGGCTCTTTCTCTGTTTCAGGTTGCTGACCCCTGGCCTAGGTCCTAGGAGATTGGACCCCAAGTTGGTCCAGTGGCCTCTGCTAATCCAGTTCTGGAAACTTGGTCAGTGCCAGAATATCTAGTTTATAGCCAGCCCATCTCTAATCTTAACATATCCCCCCCCAAAAAAAACCCAAACATACAAACAAACAAACATTCACACATACAGTAAGCCTGAACTACAAAACAACCACTCTTGAAACTCTATATTTTTTAAAAAGGTTATTTAGTTGAAAGTCAATGACCTGGCTATTAGAACTAAGAATTGCCAAATAAAATTAATTGCTAAAATAATTCCCAGAATGTTGTTTCATACTCCCCCACAGAACTAGCCACCATCAGATAAAAGTATATCCAGCAGTTTAGACAGCTTTCAAAGGGAAACAGGGAACTAATGGACAGTTCTTTAAATAATTATTAGCCATCATTGTTGAGGGAAACATCCAGGCTCAAAATTCATGTGAAGAAGAGGCAGACAATATGGCAGATTACAGAAATCATGGGCTGCTTGTTACTCAACAAGTTACCTTGCTCGTGAAAAAATTGTTCACCAATTTTCATGTTTAAAGTGTTTTCTTGATAACAAAGGGAACAAAAAGAAGACAGAAAAGTTAAATAGCTAAATGCAATTTGCTATTTAAATGATTCATTTCTTTAGTGATGACTATTGTCGATCAAGAGCGCCTGTTACTCGTCCCAGCTTCTGCCAACCTAGCAGTTCGAAAGCACGTAAAAAGGCAAGTAGAAAAATAGGGACCACTACGGTGGGAAGGTACCAGCGTTCCGTGCGCCTTTGGCGTCTAGTCATGCCAGCCACATGACCACGGAGACGTCCTCGGACAAGCGCTGGCTCTTCGGCTTTGAAACGGAGATGAGCACCGGCCCCTAGAGTCGGAAACGACTAGCACGCATGTGCGGGGGAACCTTTACCTTTACCTTTTTATTGCCTTTTTTTAAAAAAAACATGTTTTAACAACCATTACAAAACATGTACTATTTTTTCAGAGAAAAGAATGTTAGCTAATCATTATCCTTTAATGGTCATTCCAATAATAAAAGACATGGGGAATATGTTTTTATTTTTGAATATGGTTTGCCTGAAATAAAAATAATTTACTGGTTAAAGCGGGGTGGTCAAGCACTCTGAAGTGGTACACAAGTCTAAGTGCTATTATGTTATCACATTGATGTCAGTTGCAGCTTGTTATGTATTCTCTATCAAAAACAATGTTTCTGATGACAATGAGAAGAAAATAAGTTAAATTAATAGCGCACTGCAGCAATGTGGAGCCAATCCATCTACTCTTACAAGCCTTTGTTAACAACTAGATATTTTGCTTTTTTTACTAATTTTCAGAAGGTTATGGGAGAAAGGGCCATCCTTGCAAGCCGTTTCATACAAGTGGAGCTCCCACAGAACATGGTGTTGAACAGAGTTAGAGATCAAGTGAATGTATTTTCTCACATCAAAAGAAAATGAAATACCAGAAATATAAGTACTAATAATCATGGAACCTAAAGGTAACCAGTCAAAGGAAGTTACAATCAATATAGCTGCCTTGGTCTTCAGAAAAAAAGAGGGCTTCCCAAGCAAAGCAGCAGCCAATGGAAAAATGAAGCTAAATAATAATAATAATAATAATAATAATAATAATAATAATAATAATAATAATAATAATAATAATAATAATAATAATAATAATAATATCTTCTTCCATTACTCTACTCTGGAAAGAGTCCCTCATTATCAGCTTAGGCAGGCAGGATTTTCAAATAAGCAGGTCCACCCACCAGCTACATTAACACCCCTCCACATTAGTCAATGTGTAGATTGAACTAACGGGGTTTTTGAATGGGCTGCCCTACACATTAGCTAACATAGTTCCATGTTACCAACAGCTAGATTGAGACACCTAGATTTTTGATAGTCTAACATTGCTTCATATTAGCCAAGTGGATTGAGCCAACAGGATCATTGTTTCATTGCATATTGAATTTTGTACTTGATATATTTTTCTAGATGGAGCACTTTTCAGTTTAGGTTCTGTGCTGTTTCATTTTTAATATATAGTGTTAAGATCTCATTTTGCAGGAATTCATCAGCAGTGAATCTATGATAGGGTAAGTGAAGGCTCCAAATATGATGTTGTAGCAGGCCTCCAAGTTCTTTAAACCAGCACTGAACCTAAATTTATGATTTTTTATTGATGAAAGTTCAGTAAGTCTTCTGTAGGTAGGTTGTAACTCTGAACAGTCATTAAATAATCAGTTGTAAGTCAAGGACTACTTGTTCCACATTCTCTTAATGTTTGAGCTTTAACACCCAACCCCAATCCAATGGGTTCAGTAGCTAACTTAATATTGCAGCTTTAGCACCCAAATGTATTATGGAAATAGTTCTGTTTGTTTAATGGTTGATGTGTATTGTTCTTCCTGGATCTCTTTTACTGATACATACATATTTTTTCTTGTTGACGCATAAGTCACTCAGAGTCATTGAGAAGTTGGGTGGCCTCAAAATGGATAAATATTTAACCAAATAAACTGGAACTACATTCACACATAGTGTTAAACATGGACATGATTACCTGAAGAAACTTCCATTACACAAGTTGTTGTGACTAAGTGAAGGCTGGAATAGATGTTCCATGATTTTATATGTCAAGCAGAGAAAACAATAAAGGCTAACTAGAAGAAGAAACAGGTGGTGATAACCCTTTTCCTCAGGGTGGAACTAAGACAACCCTTTGTCTACCGTATTTTCCGGCGTATAAGACGACCCGGCGTATAAGACGACCCCCGACTTTTAAGAAGATTTTCAAGGTTTTTTGTCTTATACGCCAGAAAATACTTACATGCCAGTTGCCAAGTGTCCAACACAAGCCCGATTCAGCCCCGTCTGATGCAGATGGTGCAAAGCCTCCCTTTTGAAGCCCAAAGGGGCTTTTCCTTCTACCCACCCATTTGAGAGCACATTTGCAGATGGAGCAGCCGCGCGTCTGGAGCCAAGCCCCGCCCAGGAGGCGGTCAGCCAGGTGGGCTCGGAAGACGCACTGGAGAGGCGGGCTTGGGGCGGCCATGCCGAGGCTGGCTGGCGAGGGCTGCTGCGTGGTCTGCGGGCGAGAGGGGCGCCAGGCCCGCCGGAAGTCCCCAGAAGTTCCTGGAACGGGCTGGCAGGCACGCTCTTCCCCGGCCCGCCGGAAGTCCCCGGAAGTTCCCTAAACTTGGAACGGCCTGGTGGCGGGCGGGCGCTCCCTCCCCAGGGGGAATGCAGGGTAGGCGTCCTGTGGGGGGGGCGGTGCAAACACCCCACCAGCACCTGGGGTCCAGCTCCACCCCACAGAAGGCGGCTCTTGGGCCCCTGCGGGGAAGAGGGGCTGCTGGGGGGGGGCTCTTGCCTTCAAGCTCTGGCTGGGAGGACACCTCTCAGCCCAGGAGAGGGTGAGGGTGCGGGGGACACGCAAAAGGGGCCATTTCAACTGAGGGCTCATAGGCCTTGTGGGGGGCAGCGAGGGGGCAACTTTTGCCAATTGCACCTGCACATACAAGACCCGCAAAGGCGAGAGCGGAGGGCCGCCCTGCCCTTCCTGTCCATCGCAGAGGAGGCAAAGGCCCGACTAGCCCCGCCGGCCCTCCCGCTGCTCCCGCGCTTCTGCCGGCCTCCGAGGCGCAGCGCTTCCCGGGCGGCAGGCAGCGCCGGAGGGCAGCTGCCACCCCACCACGGCCGCCCCTCTTCCCGCCCAGCTTCCCACCCTGCCCCTCATGGAGCTGGACTGGGTGTGCAGCCTCTCGGTGTGGCTGCTTTTCCTGGGCAGCCTGGCGGTGCGGCTCCTGTGCTCGGACCTGTTGCTGAGCCTGTGGCTGCTGCTGCGCGTGGAGCTTTTGGATGTCCTACAGGTGCTGGGCCAGGCGTCCTGCCGCTGCCCCTCAGCGCCGCGCTCACGGTGGCTGCCTGCTGGCTCGTCTCGGCCAGCACCACCCGGCGGAAGCGCATCCCCGTGGGGGGGAGAGCGGTGCTGGTGACAGGTGAGTCCGGCGGGTGCGAGGCCCTCCTCTCGGGCCAAGAGCTGATGGGCAGCGCCGCCTTCACGTGGGGAGAGCCGCCCAACGCTCCCGCCCAGCCGTGTCCCGGGCTTCCTGCCGCTCCCGGGGTCTGGCGTTTGCAAGGGGGAGGGGAAGGGGCTTAGAGGCTCTTGGGGGTGGGAAGGGAGAGTCACGATGGAGGGGGGACTGGACTAAGGAGGCTTGAAGTTGCTTTGCAAGAACGGGGACGCTCGACTGATTTATGTTTTTTTTCTGGCGTATAAGACGACCCGGCGTATAAGATGACCCCCCAACTTTTGAGAAGATTTTCATGGGTTAAAAATTCATCTTATACGCTGGAAAATACGGTATCTTTCTTCCTCATACAGTACACAATGTAACATAGATTCAATTAAGGAGTCCCCAGCTGATAATATCCTGGCTACAACTGCTGTAATCAGGTTTTAGGTTTTTAGAGAAAATGCTACCTTAAGAGGGAAGGTGATGGATTAACAAGTAGTCAGTGGGAGCTTGCATCTCATTCCCATGCATCCCATCTCTAGGGTCCTCTGGCCCTTCTATATATCACTCCCTTCATTTAAAGTGACTAGAGTTAGGATTGTATAGCTCTACTGAGAACTGATTCATGGATCATCTTTCCCACAGTACTGCAAAAGTTTCTCACATCCATTTTACAAAACCAGCTAGATCTGAACTGTGTCTTCTTTCCTTTCCTTTCCTTTCCTTTCCTTTCCTTTCCTTTCCTTTCCTTTCCTTTCCTTTCCTTTCCTTTCCTTTCCTTTCCTTTCCTTTCCTTTCCTTTCCTTTCCTTTCCTTTCCTTTCCTTTCCTTTCCTTTCCTTTCCATTCCATTACTATTCTGATGCAATTGCCTGCTCCAAAGTGCATTACTCAACCATCTGTTGTTCTGCTAAATTGCTTCAGTGTGCAAAACACTACTTTAGACAGCTGGTTGGGTTTGTCTGTTGGTAGCGCCAGTACCGACACTGTTATTTCATAGAATTCTCCTAGGTCAAATCACCCATCCTTTATACTTTGCTGAATTAAGACTGCAATCCCAACAGAACGCTGGGAAAAATATCTAGATTTATACTGAGCATGCTTATATAATTCCTATATTTCATTGCAACCTAAGATACCCTTGACTACCATTTTAATAGACTTCATTACCTTCAATGGATACATTCATGTTTTCTTTTCTTAGATAATGTATGCTCACATCTTTTGAGACAAAAAGAGAACTGAAAATAATTAGATGTATATTTCTAAATTTAATCTTAAATAATGCACAAGAAATTATATTCCGTATGCCACAAGTGCATATTTGGAGTAAAGTAAGCCACAATTTCACCCAATAAATCTTGTAAAGTACAGCATATTATCAATCTACTCTGGATGACAGATGAAGGATGGATAGCTATGTCTCAAATTCAGTTGCATCCCATTCCACATGCAAATATGTTTATGTTTTATTTGTAGTTGCTAGTGATATTAAGGGAATTTAAATTATGAGTAATGTAACACACTGAATTCGGGATGAAATTTCTATTAACACTGCAGGGCTATACACATTCAGTAAGCCTACTGAATGTGCTTTGGCCACATTTCCAGTTAGATGCATATAGCAGAGGGCTCCAATCTTGGCAACTTCAGGATTTGTGGACTTCAACTCCCAGAATTCCCCAGCCAGCATGGGGACTGAGTTGACAAGGTTGGAGACCCCACATGTAGGATGGCCTTTTTAATCTGGATCTAATCTAATCTATTGAAAAGGGGGGGAAACCGACAACAGACCAAACTCAATCCTTTTCAGTTCTTTGAAAGAATGTACATTGAACATAAAATTAATATTGAACTGAATATAAAATTAATGCTTACATTCCGTATAATATTTTTGCCCAGCTACAATTGCCTGTACTAAATATCTTTTGGATTAACATAGTTTGGTGACTGTTACGGTGCTGCTTTGAACTGTGGTTCTCTTGCTGTTCTAGTTACTTTTAAATTATATTGTGAGGCATGCTGGACAAGTAAGAATTTTATTGCGGCACTTTTCTTCTGTTTTAAAGTAACTGAGGCATCATTTTTCACTATACAAGGCAATCATTCACTCAGCTCCTGCCCTTGAAGCACATTCCAAAGGATAAGTGACTTTAAAGCAGGTTGTTAATACAGGTTTCCAGAGCAATCATATTATAACAGTGCATCACACATGCTCTAATATCATTTGTATATTCAGAATTGCAGTTCTATGGATCTGAAATTGATTGTATCTATTCACTTACTTTTTATTATTCCACAGTGATATACTGATTTCTAGACTGTAGAGGTAGCTTCTCCCACACAATATATATTTTCTATTTTCCAGGTACTATTTTCTATTTTCTTTTGCAGATTAGGCGGTATAATTTAATTTGCCCTAAAGCTTTTCTTTTCTTTCTTTTTTTCTTTCTTTTTTACTTTTTTCTATAATATAAGCCTCTCTTGTTTGGTTTCTTGACAGCAAAGGATACTATGATTGATAGAATTCAATTGCTGGTTTGCAATAAATGCAGGCAGTTGTTATTTTATGTTGGCCGGCCTTCTTATATGAGATTTACCTATTGTTCCATGAACAAAATGAGAAAGCTGTAATGATCTCTGATCGCACACCTGGTTCCACAACTCTGTCGTGGCAAACATACCACGGAGGGCTGAAATAGAGAACTGAATTGAGATTCATGTGCTTGCTTACCAGCCATGGCTGTGCAGAGTCAAAGGCCAATACAGTAGCAAATGATTCAAATTTCAGATAATGTGAAATACATGAACTAGACAGATGTGCTCTATTATTGTCTGAATAAGTTATAAACTTAGGCTAGCAGGGTAATTACTTTGCTCATTTCCACTTTCTCCCCAATGTTTCCAGATGCATTCAGTTTACGGAGCTATCTCTTCCTTGCATGTAAATGAAATAAGCTTCCATCCATTAGTTACTCTGGATTTGATTCTCTATCCCAGGGATGTCAAACTGCCGGCCCATGGGCCGGATGTGTCATCGGGAAGCCACGCCCACCCCATTGCCGGTAATGGTGAAAAAGCTCCAATACGTTGCACGACATCACATGATGTCGCGAGTTTGACATGTCTGCTCTATCCTGTGACCACAGACAGGGGTCCTCCAGAGAAAAGTTGAGATTCTACTTTTTTTCTTCTTAAATTAAGTTCTGGACTTATTAGTTTACTGGTACGACTCTCCATTTTAAACTGCTACATGTATACAGTGCAAGTAGTCCTTGACTTACAACAGTTTGCTTAGTGACCATTTGACATATGACCGTTTTTCATACTTTTGAAGGTTGCCCCATTGCCAGTCATGTGAACAAAATTCAGATGCTTGGCAACAGACTTATATTTATGACTGTTGCTGTGTCCCAGGTCATGTGATTCCCCTTTTGTAACCTCCTAACAAGCAAAATCAAAGGGGAAGTAGATTCACTTAACAACCGTGTGATTAACCAATCCAATAACTCATATAACTGTGACAAGAAAGGTTGAAAAATGGGGAAAAACTCACTTGTCTTGCTTAGCAATAGAAGTTTTGGGCTCAATTGTAGCCATAAGTCAAGGACTACCTGTATTTGTCTTTTTCCTATGAGTGCCACAGTATATATCACAAATTGTCAAATAAGCACTAACCCCACCCCACCCGCCCTATTTGTAATTAGTAGCATTCTGTGCCAATGACACAAATAACAGAAAAGCAAAAGAGCCAATTTGATTAAAAGGAAAAAAAGGAAGCGCAGGAAAGGAAGATTGTGCTGTGGACACTGTCAGAAGCTGAAAGCCATTTCCCAAACTATCATGAGTTTACAAATGAATGAGAGAAACACTAATTAATAAATTGATTCTCAAATACTGGTTCGGCTTTGGAATGAACCTGCTTCTTGCTGGTCCCCATATCAGCAACTTTCCTTTTTTATTTTTCTACTCTATTTTAAGATAGTCCCATATGTATCATCCTCTTTGAAGAAAGAGCAATATAGATACGAAGATATTGGATCTAAACTTTTCCCAAGAAACTATTATATTCAGGCTTTCTCATCTTGTGAGATATTAACAATTTAGAAGTGGAAAGCTGTTCTTATATGCACCATATAGAAAGAAAGCAGAATTGAAAACAGTGAACTTTAGAAGGGAATATTTATAGCTCAGGGAACTGTGAAGGCCTTGCTGCTCTATGAGCTTGGTTGTTTGCTAAATGACATTTCATTAACCAACTCAGTATAACATCATGCTAGAAAGGAGTGGGGTTTGTTCTCTGTTTATAAACTGCACAGTGGGTTGCCCTGTCTGTGTTGGTGCCAGTGATCTTGATAGTTCCTTGATTAGACTGTTATATGTTGTTAACTTGTTTGTCTGAGTTGGTGTCCTTTATAGGGGTATTGTTCACTTTTTGGTGTTGGTTTAAAGTTAATCTCTGCTCATTTGAGTGATTTCTGGTGAGGTGGCATTTTGATCTTTTTGTTTCCCTTTTAGCTTTTTGATAGTATCTTTTGAATGGCATGTAGAAATTGTTTATCTCTATGTGCATGTTGATGGCTGAACTTTACAGTGAATTTTACTTCTGAATAGATCCATAACAGGCAAAGTCTAGTTACTTCTATTAGCAAACTGAGAGCAAAATATTTGTTTTATTCTATTTTTTTAAAAAAAAAACAACTGAGTGATTTTTTCATTAAGATTATAACATATTCTTAGATAAGCTAATTCAATAGTATTAGTATTTTATTAGTATTAATAGCATTACTAGTATTAATAGTGCTTTGAAGATTTATTTTTTATTCTGAATAATGCTTGAGTTTTATGAACAGGTACTCATCTCAAATTTGTCTGGAAGTATTAATTATTAATTAAATTATTCGCAGAGTTAATTAGCATATTAAGTATTTTACCCAAGGCTGTAATCAAACCCTTGGTATATACTCAAAGAAAAATGGCTTAATACTTTTTTTTCTTAATCATTAGATAACTCTTCTTGATACAATTATTATACTATTTGTAAATATCCAGTCATTTGCTTACCACCATGGGGAAAAGTGTGCACGCATTTGGAATAAGGATTGTTTTTGCAACAATAGTGCTAAGAGTAATGTTAGCAAAGAATAATGCATTAAGTTTCATATTGTACTTTCTTTAAAAGGATAATATATTCATTTCCTACTCTACTTCCTTTCACAAAACATGTTTTGACTATGATATAATGTCATAAGGCTATTCTTTGAGTAAAGCTAATTAGTACTTTTTCAATTATGAAGAATATTAAGAACTTTCTCCTTTTACCATTATAAAATCTACACATTTATTTTCTTTGTACTTTCAATGCCCACAGAATTACAAATGACAAAAACAAATGTTTTCCTTTGAATGCACTCCAAGGTTTCTTCTCCATCCAATGAAAACATCTCTTAAAGGTCTTTTTGGTGTTATCAGCAAGACTGGGACAGAGATTTTGGAATCCAATGCTTTACCCCTCATCCCATAATTATAATCAACCAATTAATTGAATGTTCTTGATTTCTTTTTTTAAAAAAGAAGTGTCTTTTAATCAGTGAATACCAATTCCAACTTCTTCCTTGTAACTTGATTTTGACTTTCTTGGAAATCAACTTACATAGAAGACTCAGAATTTCATTCTAAAGGCAACATTCCTGTTCGGAGAGCATATATCACAAACAAACAATAAATGCAGGCAAATGTACTAGAACAAATCAAATAATAATAGAAGGGATTTTGTTGGGAATAATCAAAAGACACAATTTAACAATGCAGACTTTGACTTGAAGGCTTATTTGTGCAGATCTATAATAAGAACACTACAATTATTTATCATGTTTCTCTCCTGCATGTTGTTATAAAGGACTGGGTTACAAACTATATTCTGAATTGCAGAAAACTGGGCTTCAGGAAATGAAATGTATTTTGTAATGCTAGTGAGAAATAAAATCTAATTGCTTACTATTTTCAAGTTCAGCCTTTCTAATGTTATCTAGTCTTGCACGTTAGGCATCCAGGTGCCACAATTTGTCACTCTTTGACCCCAAACCTGCAAATTGGTCCTCACTGGCCTTTTTCTAGTCAATGTTTACTTTTTACTTCATCAATTCTTCTACATCCTCCCAGAATCAGTTTACAAAACAGCAGTGTTGTAAGGGATGGGGGATAAAAGGTATCTGGGTTCTGGGAAGCTCCTAAAGTTAGGGATTTTCTTTCTTTGTCTCTAAATAGAGTAGCAGTCTCCCAGATATAACTGGTGCACATTTTGGGGATCTTCCTAGAGACATTCAGCTCTGCTCAAAGAATGGATGGCAACAATGGCTTGGAAGGCCTTTGCATAGCTCCATTTTGTGCATCAGTTATGCATGTTCCTATATTGGGTGGCCCTTGTCTTTGTTATTAATGCTTTGGTCACTTCCTCTTTAGACTACTTCAATGCCAGCTATTTGGAGCTGCTGTTGAAAACCACTCAGAAATTGCAGCTGGCCCCAAATTCAGGAGAACAGATAGTTATGATATATTTTATGTAACACCTCTATACCATGTGCTGTTCTGGCTTTTAGTAGATTTCCCAAAATAATTCATGGTGTTGGTTATTATCTACATATGCCATCATGTCAAAAGGCTTGGTTATCATTTGCATCCAATTGTTTCTATTCACCTACAAGGTTTGACAGGGTAGACATACTCTGGGTCCCCTTTATTAAACAAAGCCATCCAATGAAACTTAGGAAATGTGCTTTATCATATTGCTTGTTTTATTATATTATACCCCCAAGATTTGGATGGACATGATCTTACTGGTCATAGAGGTGCTACAGACTTGGCTGTTTCTGAGTGCTAGATCAGGATAATGGTCTGTAAAGCCATCATGGTGAGTTGGTTGCTTCTTTTGTTGAGTCTGCTTCATGCTCCAAACACTGTTTTACTTGTTTTGAAATCATGAATATGTTTGTTTTACTGTTAATTGCCCATAGTTGCAACCCAAAATTTGATTTAAAATATGGCATGTTTCTCTGGGGAAGGATAATGATACCATATTTCCCTATTACTCAGCTGTAACTATGGCAATTTTTATCACGTTAGTTTGAAATTGAGCCAAACTATAGATTTGTCAAACAAACCATATTGACTGAGGAAGTGTCATTTTAAAAAATAAAAGAATTTTATAGTTTGTTTGCAACAACTCTTAGCACACAAAGTATCCTTTCTAGTAAAAAATATGTCAATATTTAGAAGCTCTCATTTTCAAGGTTGCCAAATAGCATTGAAGTTCCAAATAATAGTTTATAATCCAAACAGAAAAATACCTAGGATATTAGAATCCTACCTGGACAAGCCAGCTTTAAAAATACAGAAATCAATTTAATATCAAGAATGCATCGATTTACACAAGCTTCAAAACAGTGTGTTCTCTCTGAAGTCTTCCATTACATACTCTGTTTAAGTTACTTTCAAAATTAAATTCTTCTAATTTTTGGTTCATCTCTCTTGGAACTTGTAGTAGAGAAAATGGGATCAGTAATTGTCACAAATGCCCTATTGATTGCCACTAACTTAGGTAAGGTTAATTGGCTATAGCTCCTTGGTATCTGTTAGCATTGTCTCCATTGATCACAAACTCCTTCTTGATCAGCTGAAGCTTGAAATTCAATAGGACAGTGTGAATTGGCTTACTTCTTATTTCAGAGAAATGCAATTAATAGAATCAGAAAGATTTTGCCATCTTTCATCTAAGATTCATCTTGGAAAGGGCAAGGGTATAGGGTGTTATTAAGATCTTTCTGAGCTTTACATTTTGGCTCCAAGTATACACAACTGAATATACTACTTACCTCTTTTAACTTCTTAATGGATGAAAAAGAGCTATCACTTTAGCAAGTTTTATGTCAACTGTTAGGCATATGGTTATAGCCTACCTGGTTGGGTTGGAAATATATAAACTATGATGTTATAACCTTAAGGTGCTAATTGGCCAATGGGTGTGTAGGTTTTTCCAACAGCCATAAGAGGGAGCTAGGAACATGGCTTCTCTCTCTCTCTTTGCTCTCATTGTTTTTGCTTTTTGGCTTACTACTGTGTTAAACCTTAGGAACTGTGTACTTGACCTTCAGACCGGTAAGAAGACATTGTATTTTGGATACTCCCTGGACTGTTGCTGTTGCTTATCTGTTGTTATTCGTGTATGACCTGAACTGTTTATTCGGATTGTGTTTTTGGTTTTACACCTAATAGTAAAGTATTTTTCTGTTTATCACAACTCAGTGTATCTGTGTGGTTACTGTGTGACTCTTACTATTCTCAGTACGCTTTTGCCTGTGTAGGTTCCTGATACCTCAAGAAGCACTTTGCTAACATCAACTCATATGCATAATTATAATAACATGAAGCTGGTCACAAAACTATTACATATGTAATGTGCTTTGTTTCATCACCTCAAAGGAGGGCTGAACTTGGAATGCATTCATATTCTTCTTGTATCACAAACAAATCATATGTCATTGTTTGGCTTCAATTACAAAAACAAAAGATAAAAAGTAAGAACTGAAATACCTTTTATACTTGTACACTTTTTCATTCACTTCTGTTTTGGACTTGTACAACTAATTAAGTCCGCTAGGATATATTGATCATGGGTGTGATTGAAGTAAGACTGCATATCCCTTGGATATAAGTTCCACTGAACTCATATAGACTTTCAAATAAACATGAATAGGATTAGATGATAAAAGCACTATGTAATTTATTAATAGATAGAAATGCTGGAAGGAAGAAAATGCTTTTACTTCTAAAGATTCTCTTACAAGGTTTTAAGGTTTTTGATAGTCTCACTGCAGAGTCCCTGACTTCCCCAGAAGTTGCCACAAAAAGGAAGAGAGGAGAAAGAGAAGATAGAGAAAGGACACACACACACACACACACACACACACACACACACAGAGAGAAAGAAACAGAAATGGAAACAGTTTTTGCTTATCAACATCATACCGCCTACTATAGAAAAAATCATTCTTGTCCCTTGTATTTTTATAGTAAGGCAGCAATTATTTGTCTCTTTCTATATGTATGTGTATAAACACACACACAAACTGACGAACGAATGAATGAATGAATGAATGAATGAATGAATGAATGAATGAATGAGAAAAGTTTTGTTTTACTGACCATCTCTCTCTCCAGAGGTATAAGCTGAAAGTTTGAGATCTGATTCAAAAACTAACTGTGGTATCTCATTTCTTTTTTTCAGTCTAGCAAAACTTTCAGCTGTCAAAGTAGTCTTAAAGGAAATGGTAATGAGGGTCAGATATTCATAATTTCTTAAAGAAATGAAATCATTCCAGACTATATCAGAATGAAATGGTAAATTAGTCTCCCTGCTGTGCAAGATAATTGTTCCTTGTCATTTTTCTTTACTGATGCAATCAGAAATATAGGATAGTAGAGAAGTCAGTGATGTAATGGAGAAAGTAGAAATACAGTTGTCATTTTGTCATGTGATTTCTCAAACAGACACACTCTTCTTGCACTGTGATTAAACAGGTAAGGAAACTGGCCAGGGAAAGTAATGAGCTGAGGAGACAAGCACCTGCATTCACACAGACACTTTCTAACGGGTGGGTGGGGGGTGGGGGGAGAAAGTAAAAAAGTGGTTGATCTGATGGCAGAGAAAGTTTGTTTAATGTGACTTGTTGCAGGTTTGGGGGGAAAAAAAGAAAATAGCAAATTGTGCTGGATTTAGATAAGCTTTTCTGCTGAAGAAACAAACGTTGCTGGATGAGTCAAGTTCACGAGTGTGCTCCAAGTTGGCTTAGTATAAGACATTGTGTAATAAAGATGCACATCAAGATCACCATGGCAAGGGATATAGCAACTCTGCACAGATCATCTTGATAGCAAAGGTCTAAAACACGGGTATCAAACTCATGATGTCACATGACGTGTCACGACGTATCGGGACTTTTTTTCCATTGCCAGCAATGGCACGGTTTTGGCATGATGCATCCGGTCCACAGGCCGGCAGATTGACACCCCTGGTCTAAAAAGATTTATTTTATTTATTTTATTTTAATTCCATTTATATCCCGCCCTTCTCCGAAGACTCAAGGCGGCTTACAAGCTTAGCAGTAGCCTTCATTCTATGTATACGCCTGCTTATTAGGGCTTTCACACACACCCCAAGCGGCATTATTACAAAGTCAGCTTAATTGCCCCCAACAATCTGGGTCCTCATTTTACCTACCTCGGAAGGATGGAAGGCTGAGTCAACCTTGAAAAGATGCTTTTCTAGCCTATGAAATTGCCATCAAAGTGTAATTAATATCATTGATCAAAAGCCAGAAAACCCCCCAAAAGCAAACTTAACTGTATAACATTTTCCAATGCTATAAATAACCACAAAACTTCATCAAAAGGTGTCTGTCAAAAACAATGTAACCCATACAACCCATTACAATGACAATTCTACCTTCTATCAAAAACATCTCTGAAGCGACCATAAACTCTTATAATTCCTAGGCCACATGGTTGCCCATAAGCTAACAACATCTATCCAAAGCAAACTAAAGGTTCAACAGTCAAACAAGACTATTCATATCATACAATGAAGGAACGTGAAAAACCAGTATGCTGGGTGAAGTGACAGGAGACTGAGAGCACATCCATGAAGATCAACTGGAAGACAGAAGACATAACTTGTTAATTTAACATCACGGTGACAAACTCAATCACAATTTCAGTAAGGAAACTGTAGATATCCTAAGAGTGAGCCAAATCCAAACATGCAAAAGAATTCCTAGATGCTTGACATTTTGACCAATTAGCCATTCAGATACAGACAGTGGTGGGATTCAAATATGTTAACAACCAGTTCTCTGAGTGGATGCCACTTCCGGAAGTCCAGTCTGGGGCTGGTCAAAAAAAAAAATAGCTACTGGTTCTGCTGAACTGGTGCGAACTGGCTGAATCCCACCACTGGACACAGACCATTCAAGGAAGTAAGCAACTAGAAGTCAAAGGAAGAGGCAAACAGATCTAAACACATCTTTCCTCATTACAGACTTATTAACCAGTACCCAGAGAAGTAAAAAGGTAAAGGTAAAGGTTCCCCCGCACACGCGTGCTAGTCATTTCCGACTCTAGGGGCCGGTGCTCATCTCCGTTTCAAAGCCGAAGAGCCAGCGCTTGTCCGAGGACGTCTCCGTGGTCATGTGGCCGGCATGACTAGACGCCAAAGGCGCACGGAGCGCTGTTACCTTCCCACCGTAGTGGTCCCTATTTTTCTACTTGCATTTTTACGTGCTTTCGAACTGCTAGGTTGGCAGCAGCTGGGACGAGTAACAGGTGCTCACTCTGTTACGCGGCACTCAGGATTCGACCCGCCAAACTGCCGACCTTCCGATCGACAAGCTCAGCGTCCTAACCCACTGAGCCACCACGTCCCTCTTACCCAGAGAAGTAGGAAGCAGCAAATAAATAAGGATGATCAAAGAAGAAACTACCTCACCTAAAAAGCAATCAGGAGAATAAAAAACATGCTAATAAGACAACCTGCAACCTATAAACAACCAACAAGGTCTACTCTTCCTTGCACCAATGTTGTTACCTAGCCTTGTCATAAATGTTTGTGGGAACAAAAGCAAGCTCAGAAAACATCCAACAAGTCAGTCCTGATCTCTCTCTCTCTCTCTCGATCTCTCTCTCTCTCTCTCTCTCTCTCTCTCTCTCTCTCTCTCTCTCTCTCTCTCTCTCTCTCTCTCTCTCTCTCTCTCTCTCTCTCTCTGTTGTTAGTTGCAAAGTTGTGTCCGACCCATTGCGACCCCATGGACAACGTTCCTCCAGGCCTTCCTGTCCTCTACCATCTTCTGGAGTCCATTTAAGCTCATACCTAGTGCTTCAGTGATTCCATCCAGCCACCTCATTCTCTGTCGTCCCCTTCTTCTCTTGCCCTCAATCTTTCATATATATATACATACATACACATATATACATATATACATAATACAGTGTAAATGTAAAAATAGCTACATAGATATGCACATCTATAGACTTAATATAAATACAAATGCATAAATATTTTTCAAGCAGGAAAATATTTAATAGAGAAACTCTGAAGAATTTATTGCTTTTTAATTAGACATCAGTCACCTCTTTTGCAACACAGCAGGGGGAAAATGTAGGTTTTAACCACTTTATGATTAACCTTTCATGGCTAAAAGGGAAAATAATACTTTCTAAACTAGGATATTAAGAAAAGAAGAAATAACATTATTAAGAAATAATATGTTATTATAATATTATTATAAGTAATACTCATATATGTTCTAATTGAGAGAAAAAAATCCCCCAAATATCTTTTCTAGAATTATTTAATCACTTCTCAAGAACCCAAAGTTTCATGACAAAGTAGCTGGGAGAGGGTGGGGAAATGAATTTGGGTGCTAAAGATAAGTTTATACAGGTAGTCCTCGACATACAGCCACAATTGAGCCCACAATTTTTGTTGCTAAGCAAGACAATTGTTAAGTGAATTTTACTCCATTTTACTACCTTTCTTGCCCACATTTGTTAAGTGAATCACTGCAGCTGTTAAATTAGTCAGTGAATTTGGCTTCCCTATTGAATGTGCTGGTCAGAAAGTTGCAAAAGGGAATCATGTGACCCCAGGACACTGCAAATGTCATAAATATGAGTCAGTCACCAAGCACCAGAGGGCAGGACAAGAAACAATGGGTGGAAAATAATCAAGGAGAGAAACAACCTGAAGTTAAGGAGAAACTTCCTAACAGTGAGGACAATTAACCAGTGGAACAGAAGTTGCCTTCATAAATTGTGGGTGATTCAACACTGGAGGTTTTTAACACCTGTCTGAAATGCTTGAGCAGAGGGCTGGACTAGAAGACTTCCAAGGTCCCTTTCAGGTCTATTATGATTCTGATTCTTCAAGTAAAGGAAGAGATTTGCATAAAACAAAGCCGTCTAAGATAAAGAGAATAAGAGACAACTGCTTTAAGTTCAGGAAGTGAAGACTAATTACAAGTAAACAAAAGTGAAGAAAGCCTTTTGACTTTCATGGCTTTCACTCCCTGCAGCTAACAGAGGGATGGAGGGAGGGAGAGGGAGAGGGAGAGAGAGAGGGAGAGGGAGGGAGAGAGTGTGTGTGTGTGTGTGAGAGAGAGAGAGAGAGAGAGAGAGAGAAGGAGGTGTCAAGGATTCATGAATAGGGAGAGCAAGGTTTGGGGTTTCATCAGGAGGAAATTGCTGGATGATTTATTTAGCTGGGGGAGGACTGACCTTTGAACTGTTGAGCTAATAAACTGGTGATTCAAATGGGCCAGGTGGGTGGGCACCTTGTCCATGAAGTGGGATCAAGCAGCCAGCCAGAGTAGAAAAAAAGAAAACTGTTAACATGACACTTTTGCAGTGGGCCTATTGCAAGGTGTCTGCCAGACAAGATAATTGGTTTGCTATAAACATCTACTGATGTTTTGAATGGAATGGCACCGTTTATTTACCCATCGTACTATAATGCTATCCATCGCAAGGCACCAAAGGTACTATGGGTAGTCCTCAACTTACAACCATTTGTTTGGTGACCATGCAAAATTACAACGGCACTGAAAAAAGTGGACTTTGACTGTTTTTCCCCTGACCATTGCAGCATCCCTGTGGTCTCGTGGTTAACATCTGGACGGTTGGCCAATTGACATGTTTTTATGATGGTTGCAGCATCCTGGGATCATGTAATCACTTTTCGCAACCTTCTGACAAGCAAAATCAATGGAGGAAGCCACACATTAACTTAACAACCATGTTACTAATTTAATAACTGCAGAGATTCACTTAACAACTGTGGCAAGAAAGGTTGTAAAAAGGGGCAAAACAGACTTAACAACTATCTCACTTAGCAAAAGTAATGTTGGGCTCAATTGTGGTCATAAGACAAGGACTACCCTATTTTACCACAATGTATTGATTTATTTTGTTCTGAAGAGCAGTACAAAAACTCAGGAGGGTCACCAGTGGAAGACAACATTATATCCCCTCCTCCCCAAAGTAAAATGTCAGAATGAGAAAGAGCAATCTTCTCAGGAAACACAAAGCTTTGGAGTTGCCTGGTAAAAGATTGGGCACCTGGATAGCACATCACAGTCATTTGGTCAAAGCCTTTTCCCAAGGATGAGATGTTTTGTTTTTAATACTTGATAGTAAATCTCTCTAAATTTACATACATAATTACTGTCTATATCAGCGTATGTAAATTTTAATTTCTATTTAGTAGGATCTAAAAGCGTTGTATTTTCTAAGCTTTACCTTTAGAAACAAAGCCACCAAAAATACACTGAAGTTTCAATGGTAGATACACAACTCTCTGGAGGATAGACTATTCCATTGAGTTCAAGAGTTTATCATTTTTAAAGCTGATTTTTATATCAGTATGATAGTGTCTATATATTAGTATGGATCTGTTTTTTCTAGAAGTAGTAATAAAGCTCGATTGATTGCAAACATTTTAATGCTATCAGGTTCACCTTATAAACTCTTATTGTCTATTTGTAATAAAAAGCTGGTTTTATCTTCTTTTTTTAAAAAAACAACAACGGGCTATCTCAAGAGGGAGGGGGAAATAATTCCTTAGAGGCCCCCTGCTTTTTACTGATTGGAAATTTTACAGCAGGCCTTTTTTAAAATGAATTTGATAGACACTGGAAGGATCCTGTTGGGGAATTTTCTGAGGAAGACAGCTCCTCAAAATCCAAATAGTTGTTTATTATTATTATTATTATTATTATTATTATTATTATTATTATTATTATTATTATTATTATTATTATTATTATTATTATTATTATTATTATTATTATTATTATAGAAAGACCTGCACTAGTTTGCATTTTAATATTCAGAAGTCTATTTTATTGAGCCCGACTTTCTAGTCCAAGTTGCAGTCTGATGAAGAAAAAATATGTGGTAAATCAAAATGATATTCCTGCTATAAAGATATGAATGGTAAGGTTCTTGCCTATCTTTGGAAGATCCTCAGATTTTTCTCTGCTCTTGAAGGACTAAATATGATGCTTAGAACTAAAAGTGCTTCCTCACAGCAATTTCATCCACCAGTGATCCGTGTCAATTGTGTCTAATACTAGGCTGAGAAATCTCACTAGAAACTGTTTACAATTCCTGTAGTGAAATGCACTATGTATAATATAAATCTTGAGAGCCTTTTTTATATTATTAAAGACATTGGCAACCAAGTTAAAACAGCTCAGGTCTGGGTTTTTTTTTAATTTTTTGTTTTGTTTCTTACAACCATAGCTGTCATAGCTGTCCTGATTGGGCATTGCATGTGTGATATTGAGTCAGTCTTCTTTTTATTTCTTCCTATGGCTTGACATGAGTTTAAAAATGTGTTCAATATAACAAATACACAATCATTTTAATTGTTAATCAAGGAGTTATCTAGCTCAGAGTTCACCAATGTTTCAGGCTTTGCAAACCTGTGGGGGGATGGGTCTATATGAGTGGCAGTCATGTGTGCCTGTTGCTCATGCAAATGTAGTGTGCACGCATGCGCTTGCCCACTGCTTGCACAAGCGGGGATGTACACATGTACACACACTCACCCACCATTTTTGTGGCCCGGTTCTGAATGGCTCAAGGCCCAGTAGAGGGCCGCAGCCCAAGGGGACCCCTAATCTAGCCTGTAATGAAAAGGCTGGAATAGCATTTCAGTTACCACTAGGTGAATGTTAAAAGTAATGTGGATAGAACATAGAGCCGGTTTGATCTACTGGTTAAGGCGTCAAGCTGGAAACCAGGATAGTGTGAGTTCTAGTCCCTCCTAAAGCATGAAAGCCAGCTGGGTGACTTTGGATCAATCACACTGTCTCAGCCCAGCTCGTCTCACAGAGTTGTTGTTGTGCATAAAATAGGAGGAGGAAGGTGTTTTGGATATGTTTGCTACCTTGAGTTATTTGTAAAACTAATAAAGATGGACTTCAAATAAATAAATGTGGAGTTTTCATAAGAATGAATAGCAATTCATTTTCCTCAGTTCTCATAGTCAATTGCAAGTGTAAGATGCAGGACTTCTGGTTCCTTTGTGCACTTGGTCAAGCATCTTCAAGAATTGTGTGTTGTAGCAACCCTGTCAGCACATTCCAGATACAAATGGGCTCAGGAATTGGTTGAAATGCTAATATATGAGCTATAATGCACTGGTGACAGGTGGTGGTTTTTGTTTTTGTTTTTTTGCCTTCCTTTGGCCTTAATCTCTGAATATATATTTTTTCCTTCTGATTTTCTAGTTGATTGCATGGGTGAGTTATTACACCTTCTCAAACTATCTTAATTGCTGCTTTACAAAAAGAAACAAAATTTTTTCCTCCCTTCTGATTTTTCTTCCAACCCTGATGTGGTTCTCCTCACCCTTTTCCCAAGTGAGAAGAGTTCTTGTAACTGGAGAAAAGGAGATAATTCAGGAGACAATCTGAAAACTTCATACACCTTTTCTGCCGTGTGGGAGTTTTCAGTTTCACAAGAAGCCAAGAAAACTCCTGCCCACCCCAAACCTTCATAATTTTCCTGTTTTGGATGCTTCTTGCAAAGCAGCAATAAAGGAAAAGGGGTGGTTGGTGGCCAATGCTAGCAAAAACTTCCATTCACCAAACTAGAGCCAGTGTCAGGGAAAAGAAAAAAAATCTACACTGCATCTTTTTCATATTTTGTTACTTTGAAAGCAATTAGAAGCAAGGGAAAAATAGTTTTACTGGTTATAGCTCCCTGGTGAAGTTCATTGATGGTTTATTCTTTGCACAGTGATAATAATGGATTAGCGTTCTTTGCTTCCTAAGCATTTCTATGTGGTGGGATGGACAAGCAATTTTAATTTTAGTAGAATTAATTGGAGAGGCAGGAGAGGATTGTTTGGGAAAGGGGATACATTTTTTAAAATTAATTGCCATATAATTATCAATATTGATTTTAGTACCAGAATGCTGGAAGCATGGGCTTCCTTGCAAAATAAGCCATCCTTATCCTGATAGTACTAAGATTTTGTGATATAGAGATGCCAATTTTTTTTAAAAAAAATTCAGGACTATTGGAAAAGATGCTAGATTGGAATGCACAAAGGATTCTACTCTTGAACGTGAAGTACAACAGTAGCAAAAACAGCAACAATAAAAGCGAGAGCTAAAATTGGCACAAAAATATGAAATCCTCCAATGCGATAATAATGCTGATTGCACACAAATATAAACCTTGTTTGTGGACTGCATAAATTTCTACAGTGTGAATTTTATAGGCTATACCTACTGTTGGAAGTCAACACCCCCCACCCACCCCCAGAGAAGGAAATGTTTGGGGGAATATTTAAAAAAAGACATAATATTATATATTTCCCAAATAAATAATGGGGAAAAAATCTTTAAAAGGCAGAAACAGCCCAAGTTTCCCCAGGCAGAAACTGAGCAGGCCAGCTCTGTAGAAATGCCTTCTTTCCAAACACCCTCCATTTTATTTATTCCCAGCTTGGACTAGACCTGATGATTTTTCTTTCAACACTACCTATATGAAATAGCAATTACAGGTTTAGGAAGCTGCTTAAAATATGCATCAATTGAAAAATATAGGAGATTTTCCTGATGATTTATTACAGTGGAGCTATAGAATTGGACTCACAGATGTAATAAACTACATTCAGGAAATGCTTGCATAAAATTAATGGCATGGTCAAGGCCTTTTTAAAGGGCTTTGATTACCATAATATTGCCCTCAAAAAGCAACTGCTGAGACCTGATACCTGCTATCTTTTTCAGCTGATTAACAAAAACAGGCCTTGCTGCTTGCTTCCCCCCCCCTTTTTACAGTGCTTCACATCCCAGCTTATTTCTAACTGAAATAGGACTCTGCTTTCAACAGTTCCACAGAAACTCAAGATACTGCAACAGCCATAGGATTATACATAAATGATTTAAACCTGTTTTCTTCTGCATTATTTTGTGCTAATGATAGAGCTCTTTGGTTAAAAAAAATCTTTTTTCTCTTAATATCAGCTACATGATTTTCTCTATTCTACTCTATTCTACTACTATTACTACTATTCTACTCTCTTTTCTATAATTATTACTAGTAGTACTAGTACTAGTACTAGTAGTAGTAGTAGTAGTAACAGAAGTAGAAGTGCGGAATCTTTAGAGGCCATTACAAAGAAACATTATTTTTTAAACATGGGACATTTGGAATTTATGTTGATGCACAGAGTTGTATTTGAGCTCTGGTTAAGCAGGGAAAACAACAGCTCCATTCTAATGGAATAAACTGTTTTATATAATTATAGAAATTAAACAAATTATTTAATTAATTTCTATAGCTTTCCATCACAACTAAATGACTTTGGGTGGTAAACAATTCTAAAACGATTGAAAACAGTACAAACTAAATGAGTGCCAACAAAATTGTCATAATAATTGGCAGTCTAATCAAGAAATGGGGTGCTTAAAATGTTTGGAGTATCAGACTCAGGCACATAGCCAGGTTTTTAAACTCTTATGAAAGACCAACAGGATTGGGGTCATCATACGACCTAGAAATTCTATTTAAAATGCAACTGTACAGTTTGCTAGGTAGATTTTATTAATGTATCTGACTTGTTTTCTTAACCTATGGACTGTTTTCATTCTTAAACCTGTGAGTGAAAATTGTGTGGAATTACAATACATGCCATATTTCTCAGCAATTATGTTTCTCCCATTTTCTTTCTCCCACACATGCACACATTTTGAATATGAACCTTTAAGTGTTTGATTCTCCCCATCAGGCATTTCTCTAGAAGCTTATAATTCATAGGCACTTGACTCAGGAAAAACAACAACATCTCAACAGATTGTGAAACGATTTGTGGGACACTATGTCTTTTTTTTCATGTTTCCAAAAGAGAAATTGGCTTAATATTTACAACACTTTAAAAAGTAACCCAGAACAATAAAGTGTTATTCTATACAGGTATTTTATTTTGCTTTGTAATCATCAGCACAAATAGTAGAAGATGCAAGGTATGTTAGAAAGGAAATTCTATATAATAATAAGAAATTCCATATTTGAAATAATCTCTTTAAGACTATTATTCTATACCAGCTGGATTGTGACTGAGGACAGATACATGGTACTTTCTTTTTCACATCAATATATGCATTTATTGCAGATATATGTGTATTCATGTGTGCATAAAATATATATGTGTTTATATTTTATATTTTAATGTAACTTACAGATACATCTCAAGTAATCTAGGGCTAGGATTGTTATTTTATGATAGAAAATTAAACATGCTATGTGTTATGTTTCGGGTTCAGATGAGCAGGAAAGACACCAGGCAGATGAGTACAGAAGAATGATTGCTTTATTCATAACTATAACTGTACTGAGGGTTAGGGGTATCCACACAGTCTTTATATAGTTTCACATAGTCTGGACAACCAATCAGATTGAACCCATCATTCCCGCCAAGTTGACTGCAGCCCGGACTGCAAAGTCCCATCTGTGTTGCTGGAGAACCATTAGTATTCCAGCGTACACATGATAAGGTCTTCCCAAAAGCTCAATACATAACACTATATACAAAACAATTATATACAAAAACTGCTATTGTTTTTTTTAAAAAAAAAATCACATCTTTTAATGCTGGTAGCAATAATATATTCATCCTGAATGTAGGCCTAGTTAAAGGGAACGGAATCACTGCAGCTTTCTCCAATTATATTTAAAAGATGAATGTTTCCTTCCTCTCATAATTACTTGGGACATTTATTTATCCAGTGTCCAATTCATTGTCCATCTGTCTCAGAGTGAGTAACTTGTAGGTGTCTAGATACTGTTGAACTTACAACCTCGTCTCCATCACAGGCGTCTGTAATGGTTTGGGCTCCCAGAACATAAACATTCTACAAGTGCTCAGTCAATTAACTAGGCCTCCACAGGGACCCCGTTTACATCTTATCCTAAATTAGGATAATTCTTACATTTCCTATGATGCTTAAATAAAGGCAATGAGACACTAAATAAACAACATAACAGAGAAGCACCCAGAGAAGTATAGTATATATAAATTGGCCTTCTGGAAGGAAGATTTCAAACTTCATCAATATATGAAATAATAAAGGACATGCTTTCCCTTTTTTAATAAATTAAAATCAGGTTCTGGGAATTTTTAAGATTCAGAACTATAGTATTTATAAAAATAAATAATGCATTTAAACTAGTGGTGGAATTCAAATATGTGAACAACCAGTTCTCTGTGTGGATGCCATTTTCTGAAGTCCATTCTAGGGCTGGGAAACAAAACATTAGTTACCAGTTCTGCCAAAGTGGTGCAAACTGGCTGAATCCCACCACTGATTTAAACACTTTTCTGAACTATACCACTAAAAGAAAATGTTGTTATGTATTGTAAAGTCAAAAGAAGAAGAATTCTAATATTAGCTTTTAAATTATGTGTGATTCTTTGAAATCTTCAAATTTTTTGATTCCACCAAACATTTTCAATGAAAATTGCAATAAACTGAGGCAACGATCACAGAAAACTATAAAATATTCTGCAACATATTTTTTCCAGGAAATGTGTTGGAATAGTTTTATGAAAAATATTTGATAACAATGACATTTAATAAAAAAATAAATGCAGTACCTGCTTTCCAAAGAAATTAATCAAGGAAGGAAGCAGACAACCATTTATCTTATTTGGCTACAAATGCTTTTCTTCTAGCTTCTAAATATTTGTCATGTGTTGTTTCTGATTATTTTTGCTAGGCTGAAAAAATCACTTAATTTAAAATATAACAACAAAATTTATATTTAACTTTCAAAGCTTTGCTTGATATTGACCCTAAATATAGTTATACAAGTTATTTGAAGCATGTCAAAAACTTAGTTTTATCTGTTAAGTATTTCTTTTTTTATTGAAAAGTTTTAAAATACATTTTATCTTTAACAATCCCCCCTCCCCCCCTACCAATCCCTCCCTACCCCTCCCCCCCCTTTCCCCCCCGACTTCCCAGAGCTAAGTACAGGGTATAAAAACAAAGAACAATCATAAGCATCCATATGCTACCAACAATAAATTCTTAAATCTATCACTCTCTAGCTCATATAAGATAACTACAAACAATACTAATATTTCATATAGAAAAAAAAAAGAAAATAGAAAGGAAGACTTATTCAAATGCTAAATGAAACTTTTTAGTCCCATATTTGTTCTGGATATATTCAATCCATTTTTTCCACTCCATAATATAACGTTCTTGCGAATGATCTTTCAAATAAGCCGAGATCTTTGCCATTTCTGCCAGGTCAGAAACCTTTAAAGTCCATTCTTCTATAGTCGGCAGTTCCTCCTTCTTCCAATATTGACCTATTAAGAGTCTTGCTGCTGTAATTAAATTCAACATCAACTTAGTGTCCACAACAGTAGCATCTGTAATTATACCCAACAAAAAGAATTGCGGACAAAACTTTATCCTTTGCTTGAAGATCTTCTGCATATTCCACCAAATTTTTATCCAAAAAGCCTTGACCTTTTTACAGGTCCACCAAATGTGAAAATATGTTGCATCTTCGCCACCACACCTCCAGCATTTTGGCTGATAATTCGGATACATACTTGCAAGCTTTTTAGGATCTAAATGCCATCTATAAAACATTTTATAAAAGTTTTTATAAAATGGGTGAGGAACGTAAAATTTACACAAGCTCAAAACCTAAGAGAGAACTGTTAAGTATTTCTGAAAATGTTCAAAGGATTATGAAGGTGATCCTGCTGGTACCCTTAATTTTTTTTTTGCTGAAACATCAGTGCCATAAATAGCCTAAAGAAAGTGACACCTCTGAGAATGTCACAAAGCTTCCTGAAAACAATAGAACTATGTCCATTAATCTCAAGGATTTTTGCTAACATCTACTAATAGTGAAAAGATAAGCTGTCCATCATACTGTATATGAAAAATGTTTAAATGCTACTAATCCACTGGATTAAACTATCATTTGAAAGAAAAGTACAACAGAAGCTATAAATATAGGAATGCATATAATATGACAGAGCAGAATACACAACATACAATACTTTGATTATTTATGAGGTTTTGCAATTAAGTGGAGCAAGTCTCACGTACATTATGTTTCTATAAAAATGGATAAAATTGGGGTTTTGTGTGTAGCTTGAATTCTTTTCATTGTTTAGGATTAAGTATGCCAAAGAACTTTTCTTAATTTTCTGAAAGTGAATATATCAAATGTTTTTATTCATTTTATTTATCACATTCCAACAAAATGGATGCCCACACAACTTCATGAAAAAGTTCCTGACCCCTCGACCCAATACAGCACAACCATTACAAACCCTAAAAAGAATTATTTCAGAAACCACAAATAGACTACTACAACCACATGGAATCAGCGTAGCACATAAGCCAACTAAAGCCCTTCAGAACATCCTAAGTAAATCCAAAGACCCAGCAACCCCAGAAGAAAAAACAGGAATCCTCTACAACGTACAATGTAAGAACTGCAACAACCGCTATGTAGAACAAACATGGAGAAGATGGGCAGATACATCCATGAACACCAACTGGCAGTCAAAAGGCATGATGAAAATAATTTCACAACATAGAGACAGATTTAACCATAGTTTCAACTGAGAAAATGTGACACTCCTAGACCAGGCCAAATCCAAAAATGCCAAGGAATTTCTAGAAGCCTGGCATTCTGACAGATCAGCCATCAATAGACACATAGACATTAACAACATCTATAGAGTATGAAAAAGAGACAATCAACCAGCCCCAAAGAGAAAAAGACTCCAGCACCTCTCCACCAGTAATCAGCACCTGTATGAACATAGATTAACTCCAAGGTCAGTTTCAGACCAACAATCAAGTAAACAATACCCCAATCAAGAAACTGCCACAGAGCCTTTAGTAAACAGCCCAACCAAAGAATTCCTAAGACCGCCCCCACCCACCCAGACAGGCAAGACACCAGAATATAAAGTGACAGCAAACTGCACTCCTTACTAGCACTGATGATGTTACCTAGTTAGGGTAATGAAACATCTGCAAGAAAACAAACAAGCTCAGAAAGCACCAAGGACCCCTTATTTATCACATTTCTACACTGTCAATCTCACCTAGGTGACTCTGGGCAGTTTTCAATAAAAAAAAACATACAATCTAAATAAAAATAGAGTTCAAACAGAGTTAAGAACAAAGTTAAATTTAAAATGTTTACAAGCGCTCTCACAAATATCTTAATTCAGATCAAGATGGAGGCAAATGGATAATAAAATCCTGTTAGGTTTATGAAAAAAAGATAAAAAGGAAAAACGAACATCACTTGTATATTTTCTTTGTGGTATTCCTGTATTATCATTCATACCTACGAGTTAATTCAGGCATTAAACTCACAGGTATTTTAGTCTTTGATAAATTATTCTGTCAAGAATAAGCCCCTAAATAATCAGTACAATGATGGTGGAGATTTTAACTTTCCCGAATTTCAGCTTCATCATTTGGTATCTATTTCTTTATGGAGACCACCAAGTCAAAAGAACATGGTGGGCTTAATTAAAGAATTAGCATAGGTAACTTCTGACACTGTGATGGCTGAGTTCCATTTTCAGGAATGCTTGCCTGTGCTTCCACATTAAACACCTCAAGGCACATTTGGTTGATTTTCAGATGGAAGTATATTTTTAACCTTTATTTATAATGAGAAATTTAAAAGCTGAAACAACCCCATTTGAAAGCTCCAAGCAAATATTTTTCTTTCTGCTTGTGTTGGTATGTGTGTATGTGTATAATAATGGACAAGATTATTAATACTAGAGCTAGCTTATTGCCAATCAAATCTTTAAATGACTACATCAAAAAGAAAATAGATTTCACAATTTGACCCAGATGCATTAATAGCAACCTGAGTTATGAAATGTACTGAAAATATTTAAGATGATTCTATTTGAATATCGTATATGCACTATTATATGTTTGTCTGTATTGCAGAACCATAATTGGATGTAACAGCCACCCAATCTGAAAAAGATTCTCACTAACAATAAGAAACAACACAACAATGATGCTAAATTGGGAACCAAAGCCTGCAAGAGGTCTAGCTTGCTCCCTCATATAAACCAACATCACAATTACAGACCTCAACAACATCACACACAGGATTAATGTCTTTATATACTGTGTGTGTGTGACTGAATTATAGATTTCAAGATGGCAATTTTTATTTGTAAAATGTAATTTAAAATGCTTTTAGGAAAAAAAGCCTAAATATTTTTAATGTTGTATAATGGGTGTCAAAGATGTGTGTGTGTGTGTGTGTGTGTGTGTGTGTGTGTAAGCTTGTATGTATACATACACGAACAAGCAATTATTTGGTCTAACAAAAATGACAGCATTGTCAAATAAAAAAACCCCAAAGGTAATGATATTAGAGTAAAATATAACAACCTGTGGGCTATGGGCCAGATTTGACTTGCCATCTAAACTAATCCAGCCTATAATCCCCCAAGGAACTATATCCATCTGGTTTGGAAAAGAGATTGAGAGAGTGGTCATCTGTCTGACTTTTCTTGTGAGTACTCGCTGCTTTCTTGGGTGGTGTCATGGTGAAAAAAGCTCTAAAATTCTACAAATCATTCCTCAATACTCTCAGATTCTATCAGTATAATAATCTAATACTGTTATGCATTAGTTTAGATGATCAATGGGAGAATCTCCAGATATAAAGAAACCAACTTAAACAGTAAGTGTGGTAATATACAAATGAAAGGAAAGGAAATTCTGAACAGAGAGAAAAGTCTGATTGGTGAATTAGGGAAAAAATAGCAAAAAAGAAAAAAGAAAAGAAAAGAAAAGAAAAGAAAAGAAAAGAAAAGAAAAGAAAAGAAAAGAAAAGAAAAGAAAAGAAAAGAAAAGAAAAGAAAAGAAAAGAAAAGAAGATATCCACTGAATCTTTTACTTTTTTACATTTGAACAAAACACATTGTATTTTTTTCCAGCTAATATCAGTATCTCTCTGACACATCTTGCATTTGTGTTTGTTCATTCATTGTATTAATGGGAATATAGGTAGGAGGGTTCAGTGCAAAGTAATGCCCCACTGCCTCAACTCCAGTGATTTGCTTAACAACCATTGCAAAAGAGGTTGTAAAATCCAGCAGGAGTCACTTAATAACTGCCTTGCTTAGGGGACTTCCAGTTAGGTGTCACAGCATGAGAGGCACAGGAAGACAGTTAGAACATACTGTATATATAATGTGAAGCTTCTGTTTTTGCAAATCTCTCCCAGTATATTTATTCATTTGGGAAATATATAAGGCTGTCCAGTGGTGAGATTCAACTATGTGAACAACCAGTTATCTGTGTGGATGCCGCTTCTGGAAGTCTGTTCTGGGCCTGGGCAACAAAAAATTAACTACCAGTACTGCCAAACTGGTGTGAACTGGCTGAATCCGACCACTGGCCTAGAGGCTCTGAAGGTTTGGATGGGGTAGAAGAGAATTGTGACTGAATCCTAATAAAACTGAACAGCTTCCTGGTTCTGGATCGGTTCCTGTGGAGGTAAGAAAAATGACCTTTATGGAGACATGCCTAAACTGTTACTTAGCCGAAGAGTCTGAAGCATTTTTTTAAAGTCCAGAACTACAAGGTAACATTTGGAAGCAGTTCAGGCAGATGCATCCCTACTTCATTGATTATAAGAAAGAGGAGGAGGTATAGCACAATCAGATTTGTAATATTTTTCCATTATAAGCAATTAGTATGAAAATCCTTTTAACCTTCGTATGGAGTTGATTTCCTGGTCTGGTCTACCTAGTGGAACTGACATCAAGCAAGTGTTAGGGACATACTCTTTGCCAAATCCAATATAGGTAAGTCTGCAGATGAGGATAATGTGTGAGAAGTTTTATATTATGTATCCTCTATTTATTATATATGTTCTAACTGCATTTTTGTTGTTATTGGTTTGTACTGTTGGCCACCCACACCTTTTTGCCTTAGACAGCCACAGTGGTGGGATTCAGCCGGTTCGCACCAGTTTGGCAGAACCGGTAGCTAATTTTTTGTTGCCCAGGCCCAGAATGCACTTCTTGAAGCGGCATCCACACAGAGAACCAGTTGTTCACATATTTGAATCCCACCACTGGACAGCCATATATATTTTCCAAATGAATAAATATACTGGGAGAGATTTGCAAAAACAGTAGTTCCACATTATTTTAATTCTAAGCGGGAAAATCATAATTATTACATAATGCAATTCTTCTGTCCCAAAACCATTAACCCCTTTTATAAAACTATTATTGGCACCTGAAATATCAACAAGCCAAAAACTGTTATGGAGTAATCTATTTCTAATCAAAACTGCAAATGAATTTGAGGTTTATCATTTTTTTTTGGTTTGCAAATGGTTTCCCATCTTTATTCTGTTCTTATTTTTTACATACAGCATTGTTGTTAAGGAACCCTGAATACAAATACATCAGTATCTTTATATGCTTACTATTTACAAGAAAGAAGCAAGAAAGTTATAATAATGTGGAAATAATACAGGGATAGGATGATAGAAAGAGACCCATAAAATTAAAAACTTGAAGGAAAGCATGGGAATTACAAAACTCTGAAAGCCTCAGATTAGCATATGTGATAATAAAATAACAAAAGACACTCAGGAAATAAAAATCTGATACAAACCCAGAATTTGTTTTAACAGAGTGATTGCTGCATCTAGAAATAAAATCATTTTTCCCCCCATTTCTATTGAATGAAACAATCTAAAAGACCTTTTAGAAAAGACAGTGAGCAGCAGCTGTTGCATTCTTCTTTTGATCTTCGGGGGGGGGGGAGTGGAAATGTGACCAGATTGGGAAATGTAACTCATCAGAAATAACTCTGACCCATCCCTTGTCGACTTTCAATAGAAGAGACGCGCACCTAACTGAGAAAATAATGGTTAGAAAGCACATTCTCACAATTTCTCTGAGAAAGTACAATTCACAGTCTCCAATAAAATTCTCTACTTACTCTATTTCAAGCAGTAACAAGTGGACTTTGTAATGACAAAAAATAGATCTAGTTGTCTCCTTGCTGACAGTGAGTTGAAAAGAAATCCTCTAAAACCGACTCTGGAAGCCAAGAACTTTACACCATAGACAACCATAATCTACAGCAGTGTTTATAAATTCTGGTGTGAATTTCTTTTCTTTTCTTTTCTTTTCTTTTCTTTTCTTTTCTTTTCTTTTCTTTTCTTTTCTTTTCTTTTCTTTTCTTTTCTTTTCTTTTCTTTTCTTTCCTTCCTTCCTTCCTTCCTTCCTTCCTTCCTTCCTTCCTCGCTCCTTCCTTTCTTTTCTTCCTTCCTTCCTTTCTTCCTTTCTTCCTTTCTTCCTTCCTTCCTTCCTTCCTTCCTTCCTTTGTTCCTCTTTTCTTTTTTCCTTTCTTCTCAACTTTTTGTAGCCCTGGAGGGAAGTATCTCAGAGATTATCCCAAAGATGCTTTTTCACGAGGCAATTGGACTTTCTTTATTTGAAGACATTTTGCTTCTCAGAGCTGAAGAAGCTCTTCAAAGAAAAACAAGAAAGTCCAGTTGCCTTGTGAAAAAGCATCTTTCGGATAACTATGACCTGGATGACTGAAAATCTTCATAGACATTCCTCAATGATATTTTTAGTCAGAGATTGGATCAGCATAAAATTCCTCAGATCTTACTTTTGAGCATTCTGCTTCATCTTCATGTTTTGAAACTAGCTGACTATTATAGATACCCAGGAAGGGTAGATAAAGGAAATGTGGTTGCCTGCATGAACTACCACTAACAGGAAGCAACATTAATTTTAATTCTTCAAGATTTTGTTTCAGTCAAAAAGCCTCATCCATATTTATATAAAAAAGGCATTAGCAGACTTGGAAAAACTCAACTAAAATAAACTATTGCAAGTGTCACAACTGACATGGTATAGAGCTGTGGTGGCAAAGCTATGGCATGCGTGCCACAGGTGGCACACAGAGCCCTCTTTGTGGGCATGCGCGCCGTCACCCAGTCCTAGGCCTTCAGCTGGGTTTTATAAAACCTTTTCATTTTAGGCCTCTACCACTGTGTGCAAAAAAAAAAGGTTTAATCAATCTATCAATTTCAACTTCTCGTGGGGAAAAAAAAAAGATCTCACAAAGTTGGAATTGATTGAACTTTTTAGTTCCACCCAGTCTGCCATTACCACCGCAGCCATGCCCACCCAATGGGCCATGCCCACCCAATGGGCCACACCCACCCAATAGGCCACACCCACCAGACACCCGATGATACATAAGTGGGTTTGGGGTTGCAGTTTGGAGTTTGCAGTTCTCCAAAACGTTCGCCATCACTGATGTAGAGTGAAAAGGACAAGAAAAACGTACTGTACAAATCTCACTACTAATACAGGTTGCAAAACAAAACAAAACAAAAAGGTTGTATGTCTACAATGTTGATATTCCAACCAAACAAAAGATAGAGTTTTTTCCGCTTTTAAAAGGCGTTATGATATAAAATGTTACCAAGGACTTGAAATGTAAAGGCACTGCTTATTGTTCTTGATCTTTTCAAAGCTTTGTAAGCTATTTCACTTTTCTGTTTAAACTGTGTTCTTTTCAAAAAATTTATTCAGGAGGAAGAGAACAAATCTAACTTCTCAAGCCACAGATTACCCAATAATTTTCTACTATTATGAATATAAGATCCAAAAGAGAACATAAGGCTCTCTTCATCGGCTGCCTTAAAGTTTTTTTTTCTTTTTTGTTTTGTTTTAGAAATCTTCAGGTTTTGTATTGTTCAAAGAATTCATTTTTGCACATAGGGACTAAGATTTCTTACATTAAAAAAATGTTCTTAACAGAGTCCACATTTTCAATTATACCCATTCAGCTGTGCTTGCCAGCTCTATTAATAATTAAACATATAAAAGTCTGATTTAATCAGACTGATATTACATATATATATATATATATATATATATATATATATATATATATATATATATATGGACACGGTGGCTCAGTGGGTTAGGACGCTGAGCTTGTCGATCAGAAGGTCGGCAGTTTGGCGGGTCGAATCCCGAGTGCCGCGTAACAGAGTGAGCGCCTGTTACTCGTCCCAGCTTCTGCCCACCTAGCAGTTTGAAAGCACGTAAAAATGCAAGTAGAAAAATAGGGACCACTCCGGTGGGAAGGTAACAGCGTTCCGTGCGCCTTTGGCGTCTAGTCATGCCGGCCACATGACCACGGAGACGTCCTCGGACAAACGCTGGCTCTTCGGCTATGAAACGGAGATGAGCACCGGCCCCTAGAGTCGGAAACAACTAGCACGCATGTGCGGGGGAACCTTTACCTTTATATATATATATATATATATATATATATATATATATATATATATATATATATATATATATATATATATATATATATATATATATGAATGCTCTAATGGATGGTGGTAAAATAATCTTGTTTTTTTTCCTCTCTTTTCAAATAATGCTTGATGCAATTCTCATGAGTTATGACAGGAACTATTAAAGCTGCAGGCAACTATTTTGTTTGCAGCGGTCCAGAGATAATCAGTACAACAAGTTTTAATCACCATGGTTCTAGCATTAGTTTTTATTTATTTTATTATAAAATCTCACCAGATTCCTGGTCAGTGGGTTTTGGGCTTCTTCTTTTTTCCCCCCCAAAGCAGTGAACATGCATAGAAGACAACCGAAATAAAAGCCAAACTCTCAGGCTATGTGCTACCTACAAGCACACTAGTAAATTTTAACTGTGAATACTGATATGCATGGATCAAAAATATATCTCTTACTCTTTGTTTCCTAAAAAAAAAGAAATGAAATGAAAAAGAAAGAGGGAAGGAGGGAGAGAGAATCAGATATGCTCTCTTATGTCTCCAGCGCTGTTTCTAAGCAACAGATTTTTTTTTTTTTACTTTTATAAGATTTCTTCTTGGAACTATGTACACCTGGAGGCATATCTGCTACCACCAGAAAAAGGCCTTTGCAACCAAGCATTTGGGAAGCCTGGAACAAAAATCAATGCTCTCTTCAGTCATGAAAGGCTACTTGAGTGCTGAGGTTCCTTCAGGTTCCTTTCCACGCCAATCAGCCTGAAACCACCCTTTGTCCCTTCAAAAGCATAAACAGTCTGGGCGTTTGAACACTGTGAGGATGGGAGAGTACAAAATCACCATCTAGTTCTGTGTTACATAGAGAACTTTATAAGCAGAATGCAGAGGCAGACAAATTATGGGCAAAATTACAAAATGTAAATCTTTGGTACTATAAGAGGTGGGTGGGAATTATAGCTGAAAGGTTTCTGGAGTTTATTTTATTATATCATGCTCTCATGTTTGAGTATCAAAAAAAATCACGATAGCTTAGGAGAGATTGTTTGTTATTCTTTGTTTCTTTCACTGGGGTTTAGGCAACTCAAGCAACACAAATGAGAATCTCATTTCCAAATCTGTATAACAAATAATTAGACTCAGGTCCAGTCACTAGCTAACCTTAGACCTTAGAAACACAATTTGAACAAGTGGTATTACTATGACAAAAATAACATTGTATGTTATTTCAGAACAATTATATTAAGACGTGGAATGACACTGAGAAGGACATGCTAAGATAGGATAACTCTGTCATTGGGAGAATTTCTGTTATAAAAAGTGAATGCATTGCTTAGAATGATTATTTAAAAAATAAAAAATTAAACAATATCTATTGTCCTGTGCAATGAAGGGCTTTAAAAGTTAAAATCAGCACCTTGAATTGGACCCAGAAGCAAACTGATGCTTGCTTGCGGAGCAGAGATGTAACAGGTACCATCCCAGGAGTACATAAAACTGTTTCTGCTGCTGTATTCTGCACTAGCTGAACTTTTCAAATACTCTTATGGGCAGCCCCATGTGCAGCACATTACAATAGTCCAAACTGGAGGCAGCTAGGGCATGAGTGACTGAGCAGAGACTAACTCCTTATTGAGAATATTCATAACAAAACTAAGGTAAAAGGTAAAGGTTCCCCCGCACATGCGTGCTAGTCGTTTCTGACTCTAGGGGCCGGTGCTCATCTCCGTTTCAAAGCCAAAGAGCCAGCGCTTGTCCGAGGACATTTCCGTGGTCATATGGCTGGCATGACTAGATGCCAAAGGCGCACGGAACGCTGTTACCTTCCCACCGTAGTGGTCCCTATTTTTCTACTTGCATTTTTACGTGCTTTCGAACTGCTAGGTTGGCAGAAGCTGGGACAAGTAACAGGCGCTCACTCTGTTACGCGGCACCCAGGATTTGACCCGCCAAACTGCCGACCTTCTGATCGACAAGCTCAACGTATATCTTCCTTTCAGCATTAGCTAATCAATATTTTAGCTATTATCACTACAAGATGATTGTATCCAAGTTACAAAAGGGAGCATCCCTACCCAGCACCCTATTCGAAAACCTAAAGCATTATGGAAAAATATATTCCATATTCTCCTACATAGCAAGATGTTACTTAGTAAAACACATGTAACTGGAAATTTTAAAGTTGACTATAGAAACCTTCAACTATTATATTTCAGTGTATGTAAGAAGGGAGCATAGTGCTATTAATGAACCTCAATCCCTAAGCAACTCATGGAGAACAACTGAAAAAATTTGTATACTGAGTACAATTATTCTAGAAGAACTTTTATACAACTATAATCCAAAACCCTTAAAAGGCATACCTCGTGTAATTTTTCTTTTATAGTGCCTTTATGAACTTTTGGTGTATTAATTTCCTGATTTTATGTTGGAGCAGAAATTGAAACATTTATCAGCTCCCTCTTTTTTCCTCTGTGAAGAGTCTGATCAATCTTACAAAAGATTAATTCATTAATAATTATTTATTATTTTAAATTTAGTAGCTGTTCAAATCCAGTGGACTCTATTCTGTGCCTTAGCAGTAGTTGCCTAGATTATTGATTCCCTTCTTTTAGACATTATTTCCTTCTTACAACAGCTTTGCTAACCACTAGATTGTTTTCTAGCAGAATTCAAGATATTGATTATGACCCCTATAGCTCTACAAATCTTGGGCCCAGATGTTTTAAAGGTTATACGTTCTCATAAAAACCTACCTGGGTTTGAATATCTTCAAAAATTATATATATGTATATATGTATATATATATGTGGATCTTTGGTTATTCGGGTTTTTCCCCGCGTAGAACTAAAGGTGTAGGAGCGACGTTTCGACGGAATCCCATCCGTCATCATCAGGCTGGTGGCTTCACACACATATACATACATACATACATACATACATATATACATACATATATGTATGTATATATATATATATATATATATATATATATATATATATATATA
Organism: Vipera berus; assembly: GCF_964194415.1. Lineage (NCBI taxonomy): Eukaryota > Metazoa > Chordata > Lepidosauria > Squamata > Viperidae > Vipera > Vipera berus. The sequence continues at coordinate 141,168,590 of NC_138202.1, forward strand.
TACACACACACATATACATACATACATACATACATACATACACACACACACACACACACACACACACACACACACACACACACACACACACACACATATATATATATATATATATATATATATATATATATATATATATATATATATATATATATATATGTTTTCTGAGGTTTTCGCGGGTGTTTGTATGTGGATCTTTGGTCATTCGGGTTTTTTCCCATGTAGAATTGAAGGTGTAAGAGCAACGTTTCGATGGAATCCCATCCGTCATCCTCAGGCTGGTGGCTTTAGCTTCCTTCTTCTGGGAGAAGCATGTGGTAGTGGCTGTTTGTTCCTCTTTTTTAAACTGCCAGAGGGGGTGTGTTCTGTGGGTGGAGGTGTGCTCTGATTGGGTGGGGGATTAGGTGTGTTCTGATTGGGTGGGAGTGTGTTTTGAATGGGGTGTGTGTTCTGATTGGGTGGGGGTGTGTTTTGAGTGGATGGGCTGGTCTCAGCTGCCAGCCTTAGACCTGAGCTGGTGAGTTGTGCTGCTTTTGTTTGGCTTCGTGTTTGTGGTGGTGCCATGTTTTTATAGTGGGTGTCAGTTTGCTTATTGTGTGGTTTGGAGGGGTCTAAAGTGGCTGATGTTGCAGCTGTAGTTAGGTTTCTGTTTTGTGGTTGTGCGTCATTATCATTGTGGGTTCGGATTTCCTTTTTGAATGGTTGTGTGGTGGTGATGTCATGTGATGTTATCATGAGTTTGGGTCTGGTATCATTCTTGGTGGTTGGGACTCGTCTGTCAATCAAGGCGGGTTTCCAAATGGCTGGTAGGCGAGAGGTATCATCTCGTTTGTTCATGCTGTGGGGGCGTTTTTCTATCTCAATGGCTTCTCTGATTATTCTGTTGTTAAAATGTTCAATTTTGGCGATAGTTTTGGTTTTTTTAAAATCAATTTCATGTCCTGTGGCTTCAAAGTGTTGGAACAGGGATGAAGTTTGTTCTCCCTTTCTGAGTGAGTTTTTGTGCTCTTCAATGCGTGTACTTATTCTTCTGTTGGTTTGTCCGATGTATGTGGTGGGACAGGTGGTGCATGGGATTTCGTATACTCCTTGGTTTTCTAACCCAATTATGTCTTTGGGGTTTCTTAGGATGGTGGATATTTTTCTGTCTGTGTAGAATGCTGTTTTGATGTTGTGTTTTTGGAGGGTCTTGCTGATTCTGTCTGTGGTCCCTTTTAAGTATGGGAGGAGGGCTTTGCCATTTTCTTGTTCTCTGTCTTGGGTTTTTGTGGGTGTCTCTCTTCGGATTAAGTTGGTAATCGTGTTTCTTTGGAATCCATTGGCTGTTAGTTCATTAGTGAGAGTGTGTAGTTCGGTTTTTAGGTGTTGTTCGTCAGCTAGGTGTTTTGTTCTGGAGATGAGTGTCTTGGCTACGGAGTTGATCTGTGCTGGGTGGTGGTGTGAGAGTGCGTTCAGATAGCGGTTTGTGTGTGTTTTTTATGGTAGATAGTGTGTCCTAGGGAGCCATTGGATTTCTTGTAGACTAAGACATCAAAGAAGGGAAGTTGATTGTTAGCTTCTGTTTCCATGGTGAATTGTATTTTGGGGTGTAGGCTATTGAGGTGTGTGAGGAAGTCATCCAGCTTTTCTTTGCCGTGTGGCCAGATTACAAAGGTGTCATCTACGTATCTGAGCCAGAGTTTGGGTTTGTGGTTGGATTTTTCTAGAGCGAGGGTTTCACGTTTCCGTCGAAACGTTGCTCTTACACCTTCAATTCTACGTGGGGAAAAAACCTGAATGACCAAAGATCCATAAAGGTGGTTCACATTAGCATGTGAAACAGTCACATCCTTTTATAACACTGGAATGATTCTGATAAAGGAGAATATTTGAAGCTCAGGGTTGAAATGAGGGGTCCTTGCTGGTCTCTGAGCTTGATCTCTCTGAGATCAGACAATCAATCAAGAAGCAAACAAGGGTATAACAAGGGTATAATTGAAACAATATCCAATCAAGAAACTGCCTATCAAGCTACCAATATATATGGCCTAACCAACTCCTTTTGGAGCAGTGGAAACTGCAACAGCACTCCCACTAACACTGACAGAGCAAGCTACTAGAATATAAACTGAGAGCAAGCCCCACTCTTCCCTAGCACTGATGATGTTACCGAGTTTGGTAATGAAACGTCTGCATAAAAACTACCAGCCCCAGAGAGCACCAAGGAGCCCTCAATGGGATAATTGTTTCAAAAGTTGACCACGTCTTCCTCCCCATGAATATGTATCTACACCTATGATGTACATTATCTCAGTGGAAGCACTGTCTGTGGATAGACAGCATCAGCAAGTGGGGACAAATTTCAAAGTAACAGTATGACAATACCAAGGACACAGCTACTTTAACTTTTCCAAAGAATTGTGTTTTGATTACATTAATACACTTTACAAACTGCCTCTTTGGAATGCTTTGCGCAGTCCCAGAGTGCCGGTCATCAGCAAGATCTGGAGAATAAAGGTTTGTGAATTAAGATGAGGCTTTGTTGAAATACCCTTCAATTTGCTGTCTTTACATCTAATCCATTATTGATCTAGCAATTTAAAAGTTGTCCATCATCCTATCACTGCGTTCACGATGATTGTTCCCTTTTTCTGATGATTGCTTTTAACACGTTTCAGAAATAAGCATTTCTCACACAGTAATCTTTCTTTTTTTAAAAAAAACAAACCATGAGATGTTGATCAGCCTTAGCAAAACATAACATTCCAACAAATGGAAAAAGCTACTCAAATCATTTCATAGGAATCTATTAATCTGAAGTATCTTATTCGAGAAAACCTCTCAGGATTTCTGCAGCTAAAGCGTAAAAATGTTTTTACAGTAATAAATAAAATTTGTCCAGTAGGTTTATATGTACATTTACTGCTTTTCTTTAGAAGGACTGATCCCAGACTTTTAACCACTTTTTTTTTTTTGCCCGCCTATAAAAGTTGTTTTGCTACTTTCAGTCTGATTCCAGAAACTTTTTCTCTGAACTCCTATGTAGAATCTTGTTGCTAAGGCCATATTTACGGCTGTTCTCCATCTGCACTTAAATACAATATAAATATGTTAAGGAATCATCTCCTTTTTGCTGTCTCACATGAGGTTGCCTTCATTTCATCCTTCAAAGGAAGCAATATTATACCAGCTTCCTAAGTAAATTCAGAAGTTCCTTTTGGCTTACGCCTAGAGTTGCATGAATAAAGCTTTAGCTTTATTTCCTTGCAAAACTGTTGTTGACCATGCTGTTGTGCCATAACAAAGGTTGTTTTTTCCAAAAAAAAATAAATTATGGAATTTTAAAATTTAGAACAATCTGTTAACTTTAAAATACTGAAAAAATAAATAGAAAAGTGTGTATGTAATAATCAGTCTTTTTTACAATTTTGTTATGTGAAAATAAAGTTTAAAATAGGATGGTATTTTAATAACTCTGTAGATCTTGTATTTGATCAAATGATACAAATAATGTGTAAACCTGGTTTTCAGCAAAGGGCAGAGGAGAAATTAGTGTGAATACGCTGTTGTAAGGCCCAAAGGTATGAAATTATAAGTGGAAACAGAATACATTATGAAAGATAGATTTTCTGGTTATAGGAGGAGGAGTATGGTGGTAGACTTTTCAGGCAGGTGAAGATGGCAGTTCCAAGTAATCCACAGATGGCAGGGGGAGTAGGAGAATTCTGGGTAATCAACAGATGGTTAGGCCAGCAACACACAGTAACAGGGTGACATCAATTGGCTAGAATGGTTCAACATTCAACATTCACTTTTGAACAAGGCATTAAATTGTACCTGATGGAATCTGTGTATAACTGAGAAAAAATATACACGCAGGAATTAGCGCTAAATTTAGCAAAATATTTTGCTTTGTCAGAAGCTGAACACTCCCCTGTTGCTTTTTCCCAATTTTATTCAGTCTTGCATTGACAGAAACATAAAATACAATCACTCTTTGCAAATGCACTTAACGAAATCACAGACCTTTCCTGAGACAATCTGTTAAAAAAAAATCCCTGACTTATCTAATTAGGTTTCCATTAGAACCCCGGCTAATAAATGAGAGAAACTAAAGATAATGTGGAGAAATGTGTAAGAGAATAAGAAATAAATAAGCAAGAAATAAATCACAGCAGATATTTCATTAGTTTCTGGCTCCTGTCATATACTAATTCCGGTGTCTTGGTATGCATAAAGAAGGGAAGTAAAATTGGGGGGTATTCCACAATTCACAAGATATCTGGAGATACACAGGTATCTGCAGTGGGGCAAAGGAAGAAGCATTGCATTGAGATATCACAAAGACTCATGGGTTTCAATCTGATGTTGGAATGCAAATACAAAAGGCCAGAGTTTGCGTCATTATATGAAGCACATTCCTCCATTTTTTTCACCATTATGTATTAAACACTTTTGTGGAAGGGCACCCAAAGGGATCAGTTCTCAAGCTTTTAAAGAAGTTTGAAGATATAATTCTTCACTTCTCCTTGCTTTCTAGTTAAATTAGAAGTCAGTTGAACAGGTCTTCTTATTTCTCAACTATCTTATCATTAGGGACTTTGCTGCAGGGTGGCAGACATTTGCCGTCAACATATGATGACAAGAGTTTCACTGACTTTTTGATATTACTGTAGAAAGCTCTATTGCAACTGGATGCATTGTTTTATGGGAATTTGGTCTGGTTGGTTCCTATAGCAAATAGATACAGGAATTAGGGGTAGCTTGCATGATATATAAGCACTTTAGGGCACTTTTATGACTGATGGTTCCCAATATTTGACACATAGGTATGTAGGGATGTTCAGACTATAAGCTGTTATTTCATCTTTTTTTGTTTTTTGTGAATATTCTGTAACTCTGTTTTCGAGTGTGTATTATCATGGTTTCCTATGATATCTGAATCTGGCCAACTGCAATCAACAGTAACTATAAATTATGATTTGAAATCATGGTTGGAAAAACCAGAGGTATGGATGACTGATGAATTGTGACCCAGTATAGTCTCAGCATAGTTTCTAGAAAAGTCATGTCTGCAATTCTCACTTTGTTAAAATATAGGTTATACAGCATGTATCACTTAAGTAATCCAGAAATTATATCAGATTATTAATTCTATATTCCATCACATTCATGACAGACAGAAGACATTTGTTATGCTATTGCAGCAGTTAGAGGAGCTAGAACTGAAACATGATTTTACTTTTTTCCAATTGCTTGGCCTCTACATATATCAGACATTTCACCTCTGTGTGACAGTGGGCCTAATTGGAAACCAGCATTAATTCAGACAGCAGATACCCTATTTGCATTTCTATTGAAAATTGGCATGATGAAAATCCGAGAGAACAGTGGGTTAGTTTAATGCCTCTTTTTACTGCTGATCTCGTTTCCTCACAGGTTGCCCTACTAGTCCTTTTGTATTTTAAAAATAGGCCACCTATCTACATACAAAATATGGGCCCTTTCACATTTAGCTTTTTTTTATTAAGGGCAAGTCAAACGTGTAACTGTGGATTTATAGAACAAATCATCTCTACTCTGTATTGTAAAAACAAAAGAAACAAAATTTTATAAAAAGATCTCCAGATGCATTCTTATCATTCTTCAAATCAAGTAGATTTCAGTGAATCACAACTGCCTTTATTCTAGCTCTGTGCACCCTATGAGAAGGTGTAGTTGTGAAGAATACTATGTTTCATCCTAATGGTCTTCTTTGTGATCAAGCCAATTGGTATCTAATGCATTGATGTGAGCAATGACATTCATATAACTATAGCTGTCTTCTACATCTTTCTTAGACTCACTAATTATTACTGGAAATGGAAACTAAAGGAATCAGATCTGATCCTTTATGTGTGGGTGTTGAGTGTACTGCTACTATTAAGCAAAAGCTCTTAAAAATATACATTTTTCCCTGTTAACTAAACCAAGGTGATTCAAATTATTTTGAATAGAGAAAAAGTTATGTCCTGTTTATTCCAGGCCTGTGGCTTTATTGGATTTGATAACTAGAATACAGTTCGATAGAGATCAAGGAATAGCATTAAAATGTGCTTATTTTTCCCCCTTTTGTTTATCTAGAACCTAAGCTGCAAGGCAGAGATATTTCATTTTACCAAGGATTAACATTTAGGACTATGTGCAGAGATTATTCCTGGATTGCCAAGAACCCTGGAGCAAAAGATTTGGATATGCTGGTCTTCCACAATCACTAAACTATTTAATCTGTTTATCTGGATTTAGAGTGAAGATCAAAATAAATAGGAGTGATATATTTGTTTTGGGGTTTATTTTTAAATGCAACTATTTCTTACAAAACTGAAAAATACTGGTGATACCAAGGCTCTTTGCTAAACCCACCTAATGTAATGGTGTGCCAGACTGAGCAGCAAAGAAGAGGTGTTATATGTACTGTATGTTGAGGAAAATAAAGCCATTTTAATCTGAATTTCTCTTTCTCCGTTCCATTGTCTCTCTGTCCACAAAAAGTGTGCCATTTAATTTGGATGCATTGGATAACATCTCATGTAGGAAGAGCAGCTGTGTTTATGGGCAATCCATGTTTTTATGGACAAATCCACATATTTCACCAGGACTGCTGCACAGTTAGTGTTACATATCTGAAAATAATGAGCTTCAGTGAAAATACAGGGAACCATGCACAATATATTTTACATAAATAAGTGAGTAATGTTCCATTAGATGTTTAACAACGTGAATCTTTTGCACTTTGAACATGCAAGAGCAGAAAGGACTTTATATTTAACACGCTTCTGTTTCCTCCAACTACAACTGCTGCCCCCACCCTGCTTAATTCTTAGACCTTACTGTACTGAGCAGGACAATCTGAAAGGAAACAGTCTTCACAGTTTTGGTCCTAACACATACAGTATATTGAGGAATCATATGAAAAAGACAATGAAGTCAATGTTTGTTATGCTTCATCAACATATAGATTGGCTATTATGTCACGAATGTTATAAACACATTGCTTGTTTGTGTGGAACAGTTTCTCAAATCAATGGCCCCTGCCTGGACTACTTATGTGAAGGACCTCACAAGAAGAAATAAAAGCACAGCTTCATCAGTGGTTACCATCTTCTAAGATCTCTCCCCAGCATTGTCTCAGTGAGTAAAGGTCTGATCAGAGAGCTGGTTATACCCTTGGCAGTTCTTCCTTGTAATTGGGAATACTATGCAATCATTCCATGGGTCTCTTGCCATAAATAAAGTTGGTTTAAGAGTCCTTCATAACTTTCATTTGCATACATTTATTCATCTTCATAGAATACTTTTATATTTGCAAAGCCAGAAATAGAATTTCTTTAAGATACCTACACAGTATGTTTTTGCTTGGTGCTATTATGCCTCTATTGATACATCACTGCATAATTTTGTCTCAGGATGAGTATGATTTATGGAGCAATTTCTTTCATGTAATTCTTTCCCACTTTACAATTTTCATGAAAAACATTACAATCATCAGTTAAGGACAAATGATTAGGGAAGGCGTTTTAACCTTTTTTCCATTTACTATTCTTCCTCTCAAATCCTATCCCCATCCCTCATTTGGCTTTTTTCCTCAACAAGCTATATATAGTTATAGTTTAGTTATAGTTTATTTGATTTATATACCGCCCTTCTCCTTGGTGGGACTCAGGGCGGTTCACAGGGCATACATAAGAAACACTATACAAAAATTAAAAAGAATTAAATCCATGCCCAATTAAAACAGAAGTACAGATTAAAAACAATTAAAAGCCCATAATCCCCCATCAGGCCAGACCAGCTAATTCGAACAGATGGGTCTTCAGGCCCCGACGGAAAGTTCGAAGGTCTGGTGCCATCCGGAGCTCCACCGGCAATTGATTCCATAAAGCCGGAGCCCCCACAGAGAAGGCCCTCCCCCTGGGGGCCACCAGTCGACATTCCCTGACTGGCGGCACCCTGAGGAGGCCCTCTCTGTGGGAACGCACAGGGCGGAGGGGAGTCGATGCCGGCAGCAGGTGGTCCCTGAGGTAACCCGGACCCATGCCATGTAGGGCCTTAAAGATCGTGACCAACACCTTGAACCTCACCCGAAAGACAACTGGTAACCAATGCAGCTCGCGGAGCAAAGGTGTAACATGGGAGTACCGGGAAACTCCCAAGACAACTCTCGCGGCCGCATTCTGTACCAGTTGGAGCCTCCGAGTGGTCTTCAAGGGAAGCCCCATGTAGAGAGCATTACAGTAGTCAAGGCGAGAGGTCACGAGCGCATGAGTGACTGTACACAGGGCATCCCGGTTCAGATAGGGCCGCAACTGGCGCACCAGGCGAACCTGGGCGAAAGCCCCCCTAGTCACGGCCACTATATGCTCTTCCAAAGTAAGCCGTGAATCTAGAAGGACTCCCAAGTTGCGAGCCCTATCCACGGGGGGTAAGAGCTCACCCCCCATAGAAAGAGATGGAACATTTGGAATGTCCCGGGATGCCGGAATGCACAGCCACTCAGTCTTGTCAGGGTTGAGCTGAAGTCTGTTCCTCCCCATCCAGACCCGAACCGCCTCCAGGCAACGGGACATCACGGCGAGGGCATCACTGGGGTGGTTTGGGGTCGAAAAGAAAAGTTGGGTATCATCGGCATACTGATGATACCCAACTCCAAAACCACGAATGATCTCACCCAGCGGTTTCATATAGATGTTGAACAGGAGAGGCGAGAGAACCGACCCCTGAGGAACTCCACAAACGAGAGACCTAGGGGCCGATCTCTGCCCCCCTGCCAACACCGACTCCGAGCGTCCCAGGAGATAGGAGGAGAACCACTGAAGAACTGTGCCTCCCACTCCCAATCCCCTGAGACGCCGCAGCAAGATACCATGGTCGATGGTATCGAAAGCCGCTGAGAGGTCTAATAGGACTAGGACAGAGGAATGTCCCCTATCCCGCGCCCTCCAGAGATCATTCACCAGAGCGACCAATGCCGTCTCCGTGCTGTACCCGGGCCTGAAACCCGATTGGTAGGGGTCCAGATAATCCGCTTCATCCAGGACCAGAGGGAGCTGATGCGCCACCACACTCTCAACAACCTTCGCAAGAAAGCGAAGGTTGGAGACTGGACGAAAGTTGTTCAAAACGGCTGGGTCCAGGGCAGGCTTCTTGAGGAGAGGTCTCACCACCGCCTCCTTCAAGACGGTGGGGAAATAACCCTCACTCAAAGAAGCAGATATAACCGCCTGGAGCCAGCCTCGTGTCCTCTCCCTAGCTGCATAAACCAGCCAGGAAGGGCACGGGTCCAACAAACATGTGGAGGAGCTCAGCCTCCCCATAATCCTGTCCACTTCATCAGGGGTCACAGAATCAAACTCTTCCCAGATAACATTGACAAGACCGCCCGTGTCCTGATCGCCTGACTCTGCCCAGCTGGAGTCCAAACCGGTCCGAATCCGAGCGATTTTATCCGACAGATGATGACTAAATTCCTCGGCACGACCTTGCAAGGGATCCTCCCTCACCTCCTGATTGAGAAGTGAGCGAGTCACCCTAAACAAGGCGGCCGGGCGATTATCTGCGGACGCGATGAGGGTGGAGAAGTAATTACACCTCGCCACCCTCATCGCTGCGAGATAAGACCTAATATAGGTTCTTAACCGCAACCGGTCGGGTTCGGATCGGCTAGACCTCCAGCAGCTCTCTAGGCCCCGTTTCCGGCGCTTCATCTCCCGGAGCTCCGCGGAAAACCATGGAGCTCGCTGGGATCTGCGCCGGGTCAGGGGCCGCAAGGGTACAACCTGGTCAAGTGCCTCAGTGGCTGCCCTTCCCCAGGCTTCCACTAAGGCATCAGCCGAGCTGTGAGCAGTGGAGGCAGGTGGGGACCCCAGCGCCGCTTGGAATCTATCAGGATCCATTAAGCGTCTGGGGCGGTACCATCTAATTGGCTCCGTACCCCCACGGCGGGGGGTGGCAAAGCGGAAGACCAGCCGCAGGAGATGATGATCGGTCCATGACAGGGGCATAATAAATGGAGAGCCCCCACCTAGATCATCCAACCACCGTCTAGATAAAAAAATCAGGTCAAGGGTGTGGCCTCCCTCATGAGTTGGCTCTGAAATTACTTGCGTCAGGTCCATGGCCGCCATGGAAGCCATGAACTCCCGAGCTAGCTCAGATGAACCTCCCAGGGATGGTAGATTGAAGTCTCCCAAAACTATAAGTTTGGGAAACTCAACCACCAAACCCGAGAGGATATCGAGCAGCTCGGGCAGGGCTGCCGCTGTGAGACTAGGCGAAATGTACACCAGCAGCAAGCCCAACTGCGCCCCAGGACCAAATCTCATGAAGAGAGACTCACACCCGACTATCTGAGAAACGGTGGCCTCCCGCGGACATAAGGTCTCCCTAATGGTAACCGCCACTCCCCCACCCCTACCTTGAGCTCGTGGCCGGTGTAGCACCCGGAAACCTGGTGGGCAGAGGTCAACCAAAGGGACCCCACCCTCTGGGCCCAACCAAGTCTCCGTGATGCAAGCCAGGTCCGCATGCTCACCCTCAACTAAATCCCTAACGAGGGGAGCTTTATTAACCACGGACCTGGCATTCAGGTACACCAGCCGGAGCTCAGGAGGCTGCACATCCCCGCTCCCGGGACCTCGGGGAAGAACCAGAGGGTCGGAGCGCCTCACCGCTTGAAGACAGCGGAGACGGCCCTCCCGGTAACGATATGGCCCCCTGTCTATCCGCCTGCTGCCTTTCCCCGTCGTGGGAATTGGTAGTCCCACGACCCGCTCAAGAGCCCCAGATGTAACCACAACCCGCTCCCCCCGAACGCCGTCAGACCCAGGCCTGGCCTGCAACAAAGTTGTTTGGCTACCCCCCACCGCCAGACAACCACTACCCCCCACCCCCCTCCCCAACCCCCTAAAAAATTTAGCTAAAAAATTAACCAGGGGCCTCTTATTAGGTTTATATCGAGAGCCCCTGGCCTTTCCCGGCCATCTCTCAGGGTCCCAACAATTGGGCCCCTCATCGAGATTAGGGAAAGAAAAGAAGGCGGGACGCACCCAGGAGAGGGGGGCACCCCTGAGGGCGAGCAAGTCCGTGTCGGAATATTGATGCATCCAGTCAGCAAGTCCAGAGAGGGAAGTCCAATGATTGAAACCAACAGGAGGATCAAAGGAAAGGAGTGGGACATTTGGGCCATCCACCAACCACTGCCACTTGATTGGATGCTCCCAGAGGCATACCACAACCCGTCCTCTCACAACGGGATGCGAGTCTGCCTCCGGGGATGGTCCAAAATGCCCACCCTGGGTGGGGCAGCACCCACAGAGCTCCCACCTCTATGGGGCTGCCGATGTAAAACAGGCCACTCTCCCACTGTGGCCTGTACCCAGGTCCGTCCCAGTCCAAAGGGGAAAGAAGGAGGCAAATGGAAAGTTAATAAATAAGTGAATAAATAAGTGAATAAATAAGTTGGCAGTCCGTTGTATCGCCATCGTTGTCACAAAAGTCGTATATAGATAGATAGATAGATAGATAGATAGATAGATAGATAGATAGATAGATAGATATAGATATAGATATAGATATAGATATAGATATAGATATAGATATAGATATAGATATAGATATAGATATAGATACATATACATATACATATACATATACATATACATATACATATCCTTATACATATACATATACATACATACATACATACGTGCGTACGTACGTATGTATGTATGTATGTATGTATATGTATATGTATAAGGATATGTATATGTATATGTATAAGGATATGTGTTTGTGTGTGTGTACATACACACACACACACACACACACACACACACACACACACACTTTACCTGGATCTAAGGTAAAATGATTTGAGGAAAGGAATGGCAATAGCTAAGCAACATCTCCTCTGCTTCTGATTGCTGTTTCTTGTAGATGGTTTAACATTAAAGATTTGAGGGGAATATTAACAAATCTCTATGTAATATGCAGATTTGATTTTAAGAATGATAAATCTTCCTTTTCTGCATAGGCTGCATCTCTAGCAAAGAACATAGATGAATAAATCCCACAGAATAAAAACAGTTGTCTGTTAAGATTTGTTTTTGTGTGTGGAAATTCCCCCCCCCCCTTCGTTTGATGAAAAGACTGAAAGGTGATGGCAACTGGATGTGCACAGAAATAGCACTTTTTTTTCCTGTGCTTGGTATGGTCAAATCAGCATCCAAAAATATAACACTAGATCAGAAGAACAAAGAAGAGGTGGACTGAGATTGAGGAACAAAAGAAGAAGAAGAAAGGGTAGATACATTCTTCCTGAAAAAACAGGAGAAGTAAGAATTCTAAAAACGTGGGCAGAGAATTCACATTCTTTATCAAAGGCTTATTTACCATTTTCTTTCAAAGATTCCTAGTTTATATTTCAGTAATTCGGGAACAAAATGATGCCTATCATTACACAGAAATTTTGAAAAGAGATTCCTCTTTGAATTCTTAGCAAGAATTGTGATGCTGGTTCAAATGACTAAGATGCTTTGTCCTAGTCATACCCTTGCTGGAAAGATAAATCGCAAAATCCCTGTCATTATACAAAAATATTCCTTGATGATGTTACTTAGTTGGGCAATGAAGCATCTTCAAGAAAACCAACAAGTTCAGAGAACACCAAGAACCCCACAGAAATATTTCATGTTTCATACTAACTTCCATCTTTCATTAAATCCATGTTCCATCATAGAATATTAGAACATAAAACATACAAATATAATATTCTTTGCAAGTCCTTTGCCGGCAGCTGGCTCAGAAGGAGCTGTTGCTGCACTAACTTGCAGATGACCTTTGTCAGTTCGGCTGACAATTTTAACAAGGATTGTTTGTTTGTTTATAAGACCCCTGACGTTCCCTACATGTTTGGAAAGTCCACTGAATTGCTTATCCATAGTCAGAAAGTTTAATTACATGCCTATCCATTCTATATCACACATTGACTTAAGGAAAAATAAGCCATGTTTAATAGGGCAACTGAAAAATTGTATCAGAAGTTGCAATTTGGCCAAGGTTTTTAATTTATTAATTTTAATCCTTCAGTATAAAATATAAAGAATATGCAAGAGAGGGAACTTATTAAGCAGTCAAATAAAATGAGTATTGAATAAATGTAAGGATAACAAATGTGATTGCTGCTACAAATCCAATGCAACTATAAAATGTATTTGGACAACTTCAAAACCTATGCTATGCTTCATATCCACAATGATAGTGAATATATGAAAGTTAACATGCCTACAAATAAATATGCTAAACCCCATATAAATTTGAAACAATTTCCATCTGTGTACATGTTGGAATTGGATTAAATGTCTTGAACTGCCAGAAAAAGAATATAGAACAGGCTGTTCAACTCTCTGAATTCAAAAACTGAAAAAGGAGCTATAGTCATAATCATAATAGTAAAGTTGGAAGGGACCTTGGAGGTCATCTAGTCCAACCCCCGCTCAGGCAGGAAACCCTATACCATTTCAGACAAATGGCTGTCCAGTCTCTTCTTAATAACTTCCAGTGTTGGAGCATTCACAACTTCTGGAGGCAGGTTGTTCCAGAATAGAATATGGGGGATGTTCATGCATCACGTATTGGTAACTGTTTAAAGCAGCTACATCTTTTCCTAGCTCCTTATGACTAGGGGATAGAAATAACTGTTTTAGTGAATAGCAGAATATTTACTCTTTCAAAATCTTCTAAATCATCTTTGGCAATAATTTCTCAAACATTAAATCATATATAGTGATACTTCAAAACTTCTTATTGGCCCTTCCACAGCATTCTACAAAATGGAATCGGCTAATCATTTTACTTTATTCTATCATTTACTTAGGCAAAACCCATCCAAGTTTTACTCTATCTCTGAATAATTTTGCTTTAATTCATTAAATACGAGAGTAACGTAACAGATAAGAATAACAATTAACATAAGGTTATACATACAATATAACAGTCAATAAGATTATACATATAGCAATAACATAAACAAGTTAACAATTAAGAGTTGGCTCCATTTTTATACATTATGAAAGTTTAACACCAAATGCATTTTCAAAAAGTCGTAAGTATTGTTTATCACACAAAATGGCTGAAGTCTTCCAGAGTTATTAATTGCCAGATACATTCAAGAAACAATCAGCAGGGCTCCTCTGCTTTATCACAATGATGTTTGCAATCACATTGTTATCACCAGCATAACCATTAGTCACTTTGACCAAATCTTACAGTAGAAAAGCCAATGCATCTATTGAATCCAGTACATAATTTTACATAGCTGAAATTACAAAGGCAAGCCTCCTCCCCACTACATTTATATTCATATACTTTTGTCCACTTTAAATTATTTTGTTTGACTTAGCGTAATAAATTTTGTGTTCTTATTACTATTTGTACAGTCCGTTTTTATTCCTCTGTAGGGATATTACTTCTGACCTTTATCAGCCCACTGCAGTTCTTTCACAAACTACTCACTGTAGCATAGCTACTAATTCAAGCATTCTTGTAACATGGAGATTCTGCATATAAAATATAATTAAAACTGCTCGGTGTTCATAACCATTCTGAAGCTTTTGGGTTTCATTTTCAGAATACCTGAACAACTAGAGCAACTGGCGGTTTCATTCAAGCTGTGAAGACACACAGAAGTGACACAAAAAAGGCCCAGTCAAAGGCTGATAGACTCCACTAATTGATTCAATTTATTCTAGGCTTTATCCAGATAATTGAAGCCACTAGGAGACTTTCCATTGAATTTGAAAGTGACTGAATGAGATACTTTCTACTTACTCAAAGCGGTCCTTTTTAATAAAACAAATCTAATTGTTTTGTACTTCTGTAATTATTCATTACTTAAGAAATGTGCCTGGTACTTAATACAAAGTATACAGAAAAGGCACATCTGGCTACTATGTTCAATTTATTAATGCCCTAAAGTTCACTTAGGAATAGTGAGATGAATTGGGATTCAGGCTGGATGTGGGATGGAAATGGCATTGGTCATCCTTTTGACGATCTCTGGCAGGAATGGGATGGGGTAGTGCATCTGTGCCCTGCTCTACTTGATCTCTTGGAGGCTTTCAATACCATCAGCCGTGCTATCTGTCAACTCCACAAATGAGCATGGCTACAGTCATTTTTCTTCTCATTCTAGGTTGCCACTTAGAATGGAGGGAGGGGGGTTGCCCAGGTGCTTCATTAGTCAAAATAATCTTTTGTCCCGTGGGAACCAAGGTCATCGGCTGCTCCTGAGACTGCAGGCTGGGCGTTGCATAAAAAGCCCACCAAATAATCATATTGGGGAATGTAGTTGCTTGCATAGTTTTATGGGTAGGACTTTTAACTTTGTATTGGGGAATTGTTATATGTGTATCCAGACTCAGTTTCACTCTTGATTGTGCCGATACTTGTTAACTAATAAACATGTTCTTTGAGGAATTTGCAAGCCTAGGAGTTCTGCTTTATTCATCTGTCTGTCAGAACCATGATGCTATCCTTCTGAAGTGGAATTCCTATGAATACACTTGCTGGAAAATTAATTCAGTTGCAACTGGAGGGATCACAATGACTCAAAAAGCAGCCCAAAGTTAAATGACCTAGAAATCAGTTCTTTAATATTTCCATTTTTAATGATCAGTCCAAATGAGCAATAGTTGGAAATACCAGTTGGAAAAAATCAATACGTGTATTTAACTGATATTGGGCTACTCGTCTTTGCTGAAAAATTCAAATGGAGCTTCTCTTGATGAAACTAAGAAAATGGTCAGGGTAGGAGGTAAAACTGTCCAAGTACAGAAAATGCAACCTTTGAACTGTCAGATACACCAATTTTGCTTCATCAGATTTCACAGCTTAATATTTTAGGGAGAGATTTATGGTGGAAACATCAAGCCACTATTCCTTGCAGTAAAAATGTAACTTATCTTGAAATGCCTATATATTCTATGGGACAATTGGCTTTGGTAATGCAAGCTGATGAAGACCAGGTTCCTTTAGATTTACAGGTTACCAATCAGGGGAACCAATCAGGCTAATATCTTGGAATAGGAAAGCAATGCATATGGACTCAATTGCCACAGGGGTAGGTTGTTTACTCTTTTTTCTCAGATACTGAAATTGTTAGCCTGACCAGCAGAAAGGGACAGTAAAAAGGATACCAAACACTTCTTCATCTAGCAGAGAAAGGCTAAAAGGTGCTACCATTGTAAGCAAAAAGTACATTATTTGGGATATGTTTTGAATAAAAGAACTTGAGAATTGACTCAAAAAAGAAAAACAAAATGACTTTATAGTAACCGGTCAGGCCAGTCACCAATCAAGAGGTATAGGTGATGTTGGGCCCTGCAGGATTTTGCCAGCAGTTGGAGAATTGACAACTGACATACTTCTAAAGAAATACAGTACTAGTACTCTGAAGTTCTGAACTGAAAAGGATTGTGTTGAATTAAAACTAATGTTGATGAGTGTCCCTATCTTAGGCCCGTCTAACTACTCGACATCATTCCACTTTTGTGTGCATGAGTTAAGAGGATAGCCCCTGACACAAGGTTTTGGATATAAGCCCTGACTGCTGAGGTATTATCTAGCCCAGTTGTGTATGGTATATGAGGGTTGGCTGGTTGCCGGAGAGAAACTGTTATGATGATTAAGAAAACTGGTGATGTGATACTGGTGTTTACCTTGAATGTGTATGTGCCACATGAAATTGAGGCCTTGTGACGCAGAACCTGACACAAACATTTACCAACCAGACACTTGCTAAATATGAGACTACCTTCTTAAGTAGCAGGAAAACCTACAAATCCACAGCTATACAGTAATATTTTAAATCCAGCCACTCTGTTGCCCTTAGCCAGGGGTAGGCAACCTCTGCTCTTTTATGACTCATGGACTTCAACTCCCAGAATTCCTGAGTCAGCTATGCTGACTCAGGAATTCTGGGAGTTGAAGTCCATGAGTCATAAAAGAGCCCAGGTTGCCTACCCCTGCTCTTAGCTAACGAGAGAGAACCATACAATTGTTTAAAAGTAATCAGACTGATTAGCAGGATCTGTATAGACTGATCTAACTGATATTATGTGACTAGATATAGAACTCACATTTTTAGAGATGAACCTTCAAATATAAAGGCTCAGAAAAGATCTATAGGATATATGCTGTCGTCACCAAGACAGAGGTGTTAAAGGCGGAACCTTTGCCTAAAAGCCTAAGTGCACAAGCTGCCAAATTGATTTCTCTGCCACAGACTTCCACTTCATTGAGCCAGTGGCGTAGCGTGGGGGGTGCAGGGGGGGCCGGCCGCACCGGGCGCAACATCTGGGGGGGGTGCGCTTGATGGCGCCGGGATCCGGCAGGGCGGAGGCACCGGAGCCCCAGCCGGGAAGGGCCTGACGCCCCACGGCGCGCCACACACACACACACACACACAAACACACAACCACACAGCGTGACTCCTCCTTCGGGCCGCTCCGCCTTCACTCCGGCGCTGGACGGAAGCCTTCTCTCCCTCCTCCCCCCTGCAAAGGAGAAGGCGGCTCCTGCCGTGCACAGAGCGCGGCCCTCCTGCAAGCCCGGGGCTCCGCTGCGGAGGCTCTCCCAAGGCGCTCCCGGGGTTGCCAAAGGCGGGGGGGGGGCGCGGCGGGGCTTGAAAGAGGGTGGATTTCCCGCGGGGGGAGGATCGCTGCAGCGTCTCTCCAGGGGTCCCTGCTCTGGAACAAAAGCTGCGTCGGCAGGTTGCCGATCCAACCATGCATCGGCGATCGGGACCGCCCCCCCGACACACGTCGCCAGCAGCGAGAGTTTCCAACCAGGCCGGCGAATCTTTGGGGTGAGGTGCCAAAGAGAAGGAGGCGGCTTGGCTTGGATAAGCAGCGTCTGGGCAGAAAATAGGTCGGGCGCCGCAGCAAGTATGAATTCCTGGGGTTCAGCCTAAGCAGGCAAAGCTGCAGGGTGGGTTGGTTGGCTTTTCCGGCTTTGGAATAACCTTGGGAAGCTGAGGCATTGTAAGTTGGAAGTCATTGTTTGTCGCCTAACATGTTGGGTCAACCCCACGCCACATGCTAAGCCATAAACCGTGGTTGGTATCCAGGGTTTAGGACAAGATGGAGAAAACTAGCCAATTGTGGGATCATAAATCTTGATGAAGCCCATCATCGCTCCATGTGATGTATGCACTCAATCTACAAACGTAGTCCAAGCCTATTCACATCTGTTGTAAGGTCATTCTCTCGTGGGGTTTATCCTGACGTCCACTAAGAGTGGAACAAACATGCCCCATTAACCATTTTCAACGCCATGTCATCTCTTTGTCTCATCCTAAATCACAGCTGAGGCACCTTAAAGTTGCCTTGTTTCAGTGTTAAACTAGCATTTTCCCTCTTCTCCAGAGACCCTTTTTTGCCTTGAACCTAACTCAGGGGTAGGCAACCTTGGCTCTTTTATGACTCATGGACTTCAACTCCCAGAATTCCTGAGCTAGTGGAAGAGACTCGAGTGCTAAAATCCACAGGTTAGAGGGCGCAAATTACTTGCCTTGCCCCGGGTGCTGACAACCCACGCTACGCCACTGCATTGAGCTGTTAAGAGTTAATATTTCCACTCATTCTAAGAATGCCTTCAGAATACAGCTATGCAACAGGTGCTCTGTGGAAGCAACAGGGATTTGTTATCTCTGCAGGGAGAAAGATTTCCAGTGTAGAGCCAATCTAGGAGAACTTGAGGGTAATTATGCTTTCTCAGCAGGTGGAATATCCCAAAAGGGAAATTAAACTTCTGTTAGGAAAATTGTGTATGTAAATCCAATTAAAATGGCTTGAAGTACTGTCCATTGTTTAGTTCAAGTTAAGACAGACACCTCTAACTACCTGCGTTTCCCCGAAAATAAGAGCCGGTCTTGTATTTTTTTTCCTCCAAAAGAGGCATTAGGTCTTATTTTCTGGGGATGTCTTTTCCCCCCCACTCTCGCCTCGTGGCAGTGGCACCACAGCACCGTCCAGCAGGAGCTGCTGGCCTGAAGACCTCTGCCAGTGAAAAGGAGGCTGGGGGTGTGTGACAGGCACGAGAGGCAGCAAGTGGCCGCAGAAGAAGTGGATCAGTGGTAGCCATGTGGGCTCCTGATGTATGGGTTTGTTGGTGCTGCTGTCGCGAAGCGAGATAGGTGCAGGGCGTGGGAGGCTTGGTGTGGCTGCATGGGATAGCTCTGCCCCCCACTCCCACCCTAGCTTGATATTTACACATGTGCCTCACTCCACCTCGTGCAATCATATGGTGGGATGGAGTGGGTAGGGCTTATTTTGGGGATAGGGCTTATATTAGGCACACACGTAAAATCAAGCTAGGGTTTATTTTCAGGATAGGTCTTATTTTCATGGAAACATGGTAATATCCATGTTTCATTCTATGCGATGCTTTTTGACCATCCATCATTCTGATGAAAAGGAACTTGCTCGGCTCTGATTTGTTGTTTGAGCAATTGTAGCAATGAAGCTATAATAAGAGAAAAATTAAAAATGGAGGTCTTCTTTAACATCAAAGGTGATAATGTGAAAAGGCAGTGTTTGTGAAAGCAAACATCTGTGTGCAAATATCTGTAAAACAGAGGAAAGGCTTGGGACAGGTGAGAAGGGAATAATTTCTAAAATGAAAAAGCAAACACTGATAGATCAGTTCACATGAAGGGCAGCAAACCCTACATTTGTTAGAAAGCCAGGAAGATACTATGGTAGCCGTAGGGCATACAAAGCACTAGCTGGACCCCATTGCCAAACCACTGTAATCTGGAGTGGAATTTCTAAATTTGGTTTAAGACAGCATTCCCCAACCTTTCCAGGTTGGTGGCCTAGCGTGGGGTGGGATGGGAAGGGGGAAAGGAGACATATACGTGCATGTGTAGCTTCATTTGTATGAGTGGCAGGCACCAGGACCCTTAGTTTAAAAAACAGCTGGAACCATTATGGAGGAAGAACACTTTAAGTTGCAGAAAACAGCCCTTAGAATGCAGAGTCCAAAACTCTATTCAGATGGATGCAGAATTTTCATATAAAATTGCCTAAAGAATAAATGAAATGGGCCATGTAAGACAAAAAATTTAAGCCAGATGTATAACACGTATAAGAATATCTACTGTATATATCTGCCAAGTGCACATTAGAAAGTAGGTGGAAGCTGCAACCAAATATACAGATAAATCAACCATTAAATGTACACATTTAAAAATGCACGCAGATAAAGACATATATCCAAAACAATTTCCTTTCAATGTTTCTCTATTCAAGTGATTGTAAAGAAGTTTTTACCCAAAATGCTGTTTGCTCAAAAAAAAAGGGGGGAATCCTATAATCTTTAACTCTGGAGATCTATTATAGCAGTATAATTGATACAAGAAGAGCCTTCTTTTACTTGATATCATACACTTCTTCCAAGTGAAGCAACAACACAGAAAGGATGTATATAAACCCTACTATTTTCTTTTAAATGATAAACAGTGTAGGTCAGTTTGCATATATTTATTACCTGAGTAGACTAAGAAGAGATATATTAAGAGAAGATTTCTGTGGCAGTGCAATCATCAGGCAGTAAACTATCAAAGGATTTCAGTTTTTCCATTAGGGTTTGCTACTTTATTTTTAATTAAAGAAAAAAAAAGTTTTAAAAAGTTATCATTAATCCCCGTTCAATATATGCTGATTTTTCTAATGTTTCAATTAAAATTGCATCCATATAATCAATGTGGACAAATCATTTAATTAGTGATAATCTACACAAATTATGTGCAGACCTGCGTTATTTGTAATTTATCTAATATAATGCAACCAAGCAACCTTGTATTATGGCTTTCCTGAACTTTACAATTCCCCAAAGGCCCACAAAAAAGAGGGTTTAATGAATCTTTCATGCATATTTAACAAATCAGAACCTGACAAGAAAGTCAACTCTATGGAACTGATAAAATGGATAAACTTGCAAATTCAAAAGGAATTCTTCTGACTTTTCCAGGAGTGTTCTGACTTCCAGTAAGTCAGAAGGAAGCTTGAAACAGATATTCTAAGTTTGAAATGGGCTCATTTCAAGTTTGAATTTTTTTCTAAAATAGAGAAACTACAGGTGGTCCTCAACTTACAACAGTTCATTTAGTGACCATTTGAAGTTACAATGGCATGGGGAAAAAAGTGACTTATGACCATTTTTCACACTTACAGCAACCACTGCAGCATCCCCATAGTCAAGTGATAAAAATTCAGATGCTTGGCAACTGACTCATATTTATGACGGCTGCTGTGACCCGGGGTCATGTGATCACCTTTAGCGACCTTCTGACAAGTGAAGTCAATGGGGAAGCCAGATTCACTTAACAATCCTGTTACTAACTTAACAACTGCAGTGATTCACTTAACAACTGTGGCAAGAAAGTTTGTAAAATGGGACAAAAAATCACTTAACAACTGTCTCACTTAGCAACAGAAATTTGGGGTGCAATTGTGGTCGTACGTCAAGGACTATCTGTATTGTTTCAAGGTAAAAAATGTTTTATGCTTAGAAGGGAAGCATTTTCCAGTCAGCGCTTCACTTATGCAGAGAGACCGTGTCATAAATAATCATACCATCCCAAAAGGTTGATTGACAACAGCTGTGTGCCACAACTTTGTCCTTTCCCAAATTGAAGAGAAAGAAAAACTTCCCCAAATGTCTTCTGTTTTAACATTTGATGGTGATCATGATTGCCATTTTCTTTTGCAAGCATATGATGCTGTAGATGGGAATATCTAGTTAAATCAGGGGTCTTCAAATTTGGCCCTTTTATGACTTGTGGACTTCAACTCCCAGAATTCCTCAGCCAGCATGCCTGGCTAAGGAATTCTGGGAGTTGAAGTCCACAAGTCATAAAAGGGCCAGGTTTGAATATCCCTGAGTTAGATGGTAGGCTGTATTACCATCAGGGCTATGCAGCTCCAAAAGGTGTTTTGAACTATATGAGAGTACAAATATAGTAAATGTCATAGAACTGCTGCAATATTCTGGGAAAAGGCATGGATTCTATAAGATATTGCCAACCAATGTGACATTCATATTCTAGGGCAGACATGTCAAACTCACGACATCACATGATGTCACACAGCGTATTGGGACAGTTTTGCCATTGCCGGCAATGGGGTGGGCGCGGCTTCCACGTGACGTGTCCAGCCTGCGAGCCGGCAGTTTGACACCCCTACTCTAGGGTGTCAGGAGTCTCCAGTAACAAGGCATTCTCAAAGAGGGAAAGCAGGCAACTGTCATTAATGACTAAGTGTAAAGCATATAAGGTAGGAACTTCACTACTCAAAGGAAAACATGGGAGAAGTGAGGACTAATTCAGAGAAGATACGTGTCTAATTTAGACTTCTGGCTTAGTGACTGACATACTTTTAATGGCTATCATCTCAGAGTTACATTAAAACTTATCTCTAAGTGTGTAGTTTTGAGTCATTTGGAAGCTTCACCTAAGTTCACGCCTGCTTTGAGGAAAGCTGACAAAGCAACTTTTGGATTTGAAGTCTTGCACAGCCTTAATTGCTGTATTGTGCCTACAAATGATCAAATTCTCACTAGCTCTTGGCAGGATGATGCAGATAATCAGATTAGAAGCAGTTACACCCACAGTGTCTTTGATTACCACATGATAAATATGATTTACTGCAGCAAATACTCTGCAATTATGGATTTTTTAAAAAAGTAAGAAAACTAGCATTATATTGCTTTGTGGAATGTTACACATAACTCAGCTTCAGTCTTTTGAGATGTTATGATATAAATACAATCTTTTGGGTGGTGTCCTTATCTGTCATTTTATTATTTTTTTGTAATATATTTTATTGACTTTTTTAAAAAAAAAACATAAATCACAATAATTGGTGAATAGTGTGTTGTCTCGGTTACTTTTGTAAAACAATAATCAACAACTGATTTCTATAATCCATAATACACATAATGCTTTAATTGATGTCCTCTTTTCCCAAAATATCCTCTTTTGCAAACATTGAGTTAATACAATTCTTATTGTTTTGATAGATAACAATTAAATATATATATTTTTCCCAATATTCCTAAAAATAATAACCACATCAATATAATATTTCTTTTCTATCCAATCATTCTGGTTGCCTTATCATAGATCCTGTTACAGTCCTTATTTTAATTTGTTTACCCACCAAATTCTAAGTATTCTTACTGGTTAAGATTTTCTCAAAAATTAATTACATTTTAAAATTTAACTCTATTTTTCCATATGAACCATCTCACACTTTTACATTTCTTAAGGAATAGATAGACCAATAGAAAAAAGAAGAAGAAAGGAGAGCAAGAGTAAAGAAACATAAAAAATAACATACAACTTAAAATATATATCCCTCCTAAGCTAATATATATTTATTTCCTAAATTTCTTATTCTTTTTAACCATAATTAAAAATGTTTAATCTTTAAACATTCCATTTAATATATCTAGTCATCTAGTCCTTTAACTCTTATTCAAAACATTTTTATCCACTATAATTTTCTTTTAAATTCAATCACATTTAAGTATCTAAAACATTACCTTTATCTAAGTCATTTCAAGTTTTTTATATTACTCATATCAAGAAAAAGAACAAAAAAGGGGAAAAAGCATACTATATTATTTAGGGAATTTACCCCTCTTAGAATGACATATATATTCAAAACTTTTCTATTTCTTTAACCATATTCAAACAAATGTTTCTTTTTAAAGTATTCTCTCCAGTAAGACCCGTCATCTATTTTCTAGATTTCCACTTTAGTCTCTTTCCTTTGCCCAGTATCTTTCTTAATCAATGTATTTTGCTGAATCAAAAAGTTTTTTTCCGTATGTTCGTAAATGTTGCTGTAGATATAAAAAGTAAATCAGGTGAAGTGTCTTGGTACGGGACTTCTGCCTTTCCACGTTTGTTGAAAATCTTTTTTCTTTTTCTTTCTCTTTGCTTCTCTTATCATTTCCTTTCTCTCCAATGTACCTGACATCTCTACAGTCCATTTTATCCAATCTGTTTTCTTGTCCTCAGATTTATTTTGTAGCCTTAAGGGTTAAGTTGATTTTTCCAATTCCCACTGTAATTTTTCCCCACTAGTATTACATCGTGTTTCCTTGTTTTGTTAATTCAATTCTTTATCTATTTATCTGTTTTATCTGCTCCTTCTCTGTTGTTGTTTTCTGGGAATTTTTTGTTGTTGTTGTAGAGTTAACTTAGAGGTAGATTGATTTATATTTTCAAAGTTATTTTGGATTTCTTTGTGGTTTAAAGTCATTGTTGTTTGAATTAGTTGTAGTATACTATACATCTCCTCCTGTGAAATATTTATGTTTTCTTGATATGTTCTTTCTACATGTCTCTGATTCCATGATGGCCAAGAATTTGAGTTTTTCTCTTCTTTTCTTTTCTCTGCAAATAGCTTTAGAGTCCCAATTAAATATATATTTGTAATCCAAATAGTTCAAAAAAGATTTTTTTCTGAAATTTATAATTCTCTCTTTGTCTACAGCCCAGATTATTGTCTTTTTTTGTCACAACTGTTCTTTGTTGTTAAAACCTTGAAGGTGACAAACACAGATTAGCTTTTCCCAGGTTTTGCCAAGTCTTAAAGTCATAGCTGTCATAGTCTTCATCCACCACTAGGTGTCAGCAACTATTTGTTTTTCAATTTCATATATTTTGATCATCCATAAAAAGATTGATTTGCCACTTCCATTTGTATAAGGGTGGAGCGGAAATCCCCCTCCTTCCCTTTCGGAGGTATTTTGCTTCTTGGGGATCTTTTCCAGGAAATTACATGTAAAATAGAAAAGAGAAGATCGAATTCCTCACCGAGTTTCAAGCACGCTGTTCACAGTTGTGCTGGTTAGTGCTTTTGGACTTTGGTTGCTAGCAGCTGGTCGATGCAATATGGCCAGCCTTTATCCTGTCGGGTTAGAAGGCTTTCCCCAAGTTGAATGGAACTGCTGCTGCCATTCCAGAAATGCTGGAGCACCCTTCTTTCTTTGTCGCCTCTCCAGGGCGACGTAGACCCATTTAGGGTCCCCAGACAGGGCAAAATTAGTTGCAGGGGTGCAGAGAATCTGCAAGCCTGTGACTGGTCGCTGCTGTGCAAAACCAGAAGTCCTTTAATTGAATGCTTTGGGGGGGCAGGGTTAAGGTAGAGCATTTGATTAAGCATTGTGATGTTATTATATTATATAGTTTGGTATGGTCATAGCTGAGTTTTGGACAGCAAATTTTGAAAGGCCAAATAAGCGAAAACCCGATTTCATGAGAAAATCAGAAAAAAAAACTACAAATCATGTGGATATATAATCATTTCAAGAAACACCACAGAAAGAGTAGTCAGTCCTCAATTTACAACAATTCATTTAGTAAGCATTCAAAGTTACAACACTGAATAAAATGACCTATGTTTTTTGCACTTATGACCACTGCAGCATTCCCATGATCACATGATCAAAATTTGGATGCTCAGCAACTGTTTCATATTTATGAGGGTTGCAGTGTCCTGAGGTCATATGATCACCTTTAATAACCTTCTGACAAGCAAAATCAATGGGGAAGCCAGATTCACTTATCAACCCTGTTACTGACTGAACAATTGCAATGATTTAACAACTTTGCCAAGAAAGATTGTAAAATGGGGCAAAATTCACTTAACAAATGTCTCACTTAGCAACAGAAATGGGCTCCCTTGTGGTCATAATTCAGGGACAACCTGTACAAAAATTCCTGGGGCTATTGTAATGGTAGCTAGTAATTTAAAGCTATTTAAATTTAATGAGAATTTGAAGAGATTCTACATTTGAGGAGAAATAATTATACAATCCTCAGCTGCAGCTGTGTTTAAGGAAAAGATTAATGTATCCAGATTTGAGTTTTGTTAATGTCCCTCCTATCTCAGGGATCTAGTTTTAACCTTTAAAACTACAATAAGGTTGAATGGCTCCTGCCATAGGAAGTGAGCTAATAACAATATTGATGACAATGCTGCTAACATCAGATGTTCTTACTTTGACAACAGATGAAAATGCAGCCATTTTCTCTATGCTTTTAGAATTAGTTGGTGCTGAAAGGGGGGATTGGAATGAGAGTTCAATTAGCCATAATAATTCCACCATGGGAGTCCAAGGACAAACTGGGTCCAGAGCTGATAATGTTTTGGCGGGCTGGAGAGCTGGGGAAAAAGCCCGCGCTTCAAGCTAATTGGGAAATGTGATTTATGACTGTTTATTGGGAGTGGGAATTGTACTTTGTTACTTTGTATCCAGGGGAGGGGAATTTAATTTAACACACCTCAAGAGCCTACACCCCAAAATACAATTCACCATGGAAACAGAAGCTAACAATCAACTTCCCTTCCTTGATGTCTTAGTCTACAAGAAATCCAACGGCTCCCTAGGACACACTATCTACCATAAAAAACACACACACAAACCGCTATCTGAACGCACTCTCACACCACCACCCAGCACAGATCAACTCCGTAGCCAAGACACTCATCTCCAGAACAAAACACCAAAGAAACACGATTACCAACTTAATCCGAAGAGAGACACCCACAAAAACCCAAGACAGAGAACAAGAAAATGGCAAAGCCCTCCTCCCATACTTAAAAGGGACCACAGGCAGAATCAGCAAGATCCTCCAAAAACACAACATCAAAACAGCATTCTACACAGACAGAAAAATATCCACCATCCTAAGAAACCCCAAAGACATAATTGGGTTAGAAAACCAAGGAGTATACGAAATCCCATGCATCACCTGCCCCACCACATACATCGGACAGACCAACAGAAGAATAAGTGCATGCATTGAAGAGCACAGAAACTCACTCAGAAAGGGAGAACAAACTTCATCCCTTTTCCAACACTTTGAAGCCACGGGACATGAAATTGATTTAAAAAAAAGCAAAACTATCGCCAAAATTGAACATTTTAACAACAGAATAATCAGAGAAGCCATTGAGATAGAAAAACGCCCCCACAGCATGAACAAACGAGATGATACCTCTCGCCTACCAGCCATTTGGAAACCCCCCTTGATTGACAGATGAGTCCCAACCACCAAGAATGATACCAGACCCAAACTCATGATAACATCACATGACATCACCACCACACAACCATTCAAAAAGCAAATCCGAACCCACAATGATAACGACGCACAACCACAAAACAGAAACCTAACTACAGCTGCAACATCAGCCACCTTAAACCCCTCCAAACCACAAAATAAGCAAACTGACACCCACTATAAAAACATGGCACCACCACAAACACGAAGCCGAACAAAAGCAGCACAACTCACCAGCTCAGGTCTAAGGCTGGCAGCTGAGACCAGCCCATCCACTCAAAACACACCCCCACCCAATCAGAACACACCCACCATTCAAAACACACTCCCACCCAATCAGAACACACCTAATCCCCCACCCAATCAGAGCACACCTCCACCCACAGAACACACCCCCTCTGGCAGTTTAAAAAAGAGGAACAAACAGCCACTACCACATGCTTCTCCCAGAAGAAGGAAGCTGAAGCCACCAGCCTGAGGATGACGGATGGGATTCTGTCGAAACGTTGCTCCTACACCTTCAATTCTACACGGGAAAGAACCCGAATGACCAAAGATCCATATATATATAACATATATATATATATATGTATATATATATATATATATATATATATATATATATATATATATATATATACACACACACACACACACACACACACACACACACACAAAGTTAAAGAGAAGGAAAGAAAAAAAGAAAGAAGAAAAGAAAAGAAAAAAGAGAGGAAGATATACATTTCTTCAAAATATATCCATTTCCTCAATTTCCACTCTTCTCAACCTATACTAAACCTATACTAAAAATATTAAAGAGAATGTTTAAAGTTTAAATATATTTAATCTATTTAAACTTTAAACATTCCCTTTAATATTTCCAGTCATCTAATCCTCTAAAACTCATATCTTTTACATTTTATTCCTGTTTAAATCATTCCAACATGAAAGAATAAAACAAAAAAGGAAAAGGAAAAGGAAAAAAAATCCCTCTAAAATTAATATGTTTCAAGATTTTCCCGTTATTCAGCCAAATTCAAACATATGTGTCTTCTTTCCCCATATTCCAAATTGTTTAGACATTAAAATATTTCCCTTTTGAATTAAGTCATGGTTTTTTATTTTATATAGTTCCATCCTCCAGTCTCTTTCCTCAGCGTTACATTTAATCATCTCTGGTATCTTCTCCTGAAGAAATTCTTGAAATGAAGTTAAGTTGAAAGTAACTTGGTTCATACTCTCAAGGTTCTTCTGGGTTATCTTGTAGTTTAAGGTCATTGTCCTTTGGAAGCTTTCTTCTTTTGTAAAGTAAGTGTTTTGATCCTTTCTTCTATATTTTCAGAAATTTCTTGAAGTGAAATTAAGTTGAGAATAAGTTGATTCATCCTCTCAAAATTATTCTGCATCTCTATATAGTTTAAAGTCATTGTCCTTTGAAGTTGTTGTTGCTCATCACATATTTCTTTGTGTAACGTACTCATTGTTGCAGCCATGTTATTGTTTACACAGGTGCAGTTTAAGAGCTTAACAGTTCAAAGACAAAAGGAAAGAAGGGAAAAAAGAGATCCTCATCCACCAGCAGGTGTCACCATTTACTCATTTATCATGTCTTTCTGTTTGTTCCTTCTCCGGAAAAATAAAAAAGGCGCCGCCCGAAAACAAAATCTCTTCGGAGATTTTATCTTGGGGATTTCTTCTTCAGGAAACGTAAGTAGGAAAAAGAAAATCAATATTCTTACCCAGATTCAAGCATGCTGTTTATTATTCGCTTATTTGATCGCTTTGACCCCTTTTGGTATTTCAGCTGTGACTGGACACAACGTTAGCCAGCCTTTTCTTCTGTTGGTTTTTGGGAGGGTTCTCCTGGGTTGTTCAGAGAGATTGCCATCTCTCCTAGATCCCTGGAATTTCCTTCCTTCAGTCCACCCCTCCAGGGTGGATTCTGGCCCCTTAGGGTCCCCAACAAAAAGAAATTTCAGCTGGAGGATCAAGGTCTCCGGCTAGCTCACTGAACAGCGGAACAGGAATTCTCCTCTTTGCTCTTTGCTATCCTTTATAGGCAACCTTAATACAATATGGCTATTGCAGTTTTATGGTTTGGACAGGCCAGCAAAACTAAATTTGGAATTAACCTAGCAGTTTAATTGCATTAGTATCTGCAGCAGGGGCACTACCAAATATGCTAAGAGTACAAAATATTCATGAGGCTCAGAAAAGAATCTTCCTCCTTTCTAAACAATATTGGCTACTTGATTCATTCACATTTCTATTAATTTAGGAATAATGTGATTCTTTGGTTTGCCGTTTAGTATCATTTATGCTGCACATGTTACCCTGAAAGAACCAGAGAAAAGGCATAGTTTTATGCTTCCATATAGAAAACTGGATTTCAGGTATTGTTGGGAGAATTGATCTTCAGTGGTAATATAGAGGAAGCGGATTGAAGAAGCTCTTTTGCAACATCAGTGTAGACTTATAGATCAGCCTTCTCCCCCCCCTTTTTTTTTAAAGTAGAAAAGAGACTAGGGTAACTTAGAAGGTACACCAGGATTTTGTGTTGTTTGTTGCAGGATGAAGCAACTAATTTTCTGTTTTTGACTGTCATTAAGACCATTCTAATAAGAATACTTTATATAAATTCATGGGAGGCTCAGCCAATCTCAATGTATACATGGTTGTACTTTGACAATAAAGGTTCATTCATTCAAAAATTCATGCTAAATTTCTGGAAGTATGAATATTGATCAAGTTGCTTCGAGTATTATTTGGTTATCTCATTCCAGTTTCTTGCAAATTACAACATTATTAAAAAAATACAATTAGTTTTAGTTGCGGTAGTCTAAAACCAAACATTTTAAAAGAGATACTCATGAATTCAGGGCAATAATTTTAAATCTTAGAAGAAGTTATATTTATAATATAAGAGCCATAATGTTTGCAGCATGGTGCAGTGAGTTAGAATGCAATATTGCAGGCTAACTCTGCCCACAGCCAGCAGTGTGGTCCTGACTGGCTCAAGGTTATCTCCATCCTTCTAAAGTCGGTAAAATGAGGACCTAGCTTGTTGGGGTCAACATGCTGATATTGTAAGCTGCTCAGAGAGTGCTGTAAACCACTATGGAGTGGTATATAGGTCTAAGTGCTATTGCTATAATGCAGGAGTGTGTGTATGTGTGTGTGTGTAATCAAGGAGAGAACCAACCTAGAAATAAGGAGAAATTTCCTGACTGTGAGAACAATTAATTAGTGGAATAGCTTCAGGAGTTGTGGGTGCTCCATCACTGGAGGTTTCTAAGAAGAGTTTGGACAAACATTTGTCTAGAATGCTATAGAGTCTCCTACTTGAGCTCTGTTATTCTGTCTCTCCTGTCTCTGTATGTGTTTGTGGTTTCTGTCTCTCTATATGTACTGTATGTGTTTGTGGTTTGTGTGTCTGTGTATATACACACACTCATACATGTACATACATACACACATACATATGTACATACAAAGCTTTACAATATAAGTTCTCTGATGCACAGGCTAACAGGAACTTTCAGAAAATGACTTTTCTCCAATCTTGCTCCCTCTGCAGCTTTTCAGAATCAATTGTTCAGCTGCTCCATAAAGTCTTCCAACCTCTTGAGAAAATATTTTCTGTTGATCCAGTGGTAAAAATCTAACTTTTCTTGTGAAGAGGGATGGGGATGGGGGAATTGTTTTAAAGTAATATAAGTGGAAAAAAATTCTGTGCAAGCTGCTTAGTTGAGTTACAGTCATACCTAGATCCCAAGAACCTAAGAAGGATCAGACCTGGTTAGGACTTGACTGGCAGGCCATTGCCAGACAGGCTGAGAAATTCTGGGAGTTGAAGTCCATGCATCTTGAAGTTGCTGAGATTGAGAAATGCTAGTCAAGACTCTAAGGTTGAAAAACATCCTGGAAGAAGGCAATAGTAAATAACTTTTGTACTGTTACCAACAACAATATATATCCATGAAAGAACAGGACTCAACCTCAACTAATACAATATATAAACATTATACTTCATAAATTTTGTAGTTTAGGATCCAACAAGGAGCTCTAAAACACATTTTAATGGGCTCATGGAATGTGAATTGCTAATATACCATGTGAGTCAGAATGTGTTGGGTGAAAGTTTTAAGGAACACAAAGTAGGTTGTTACTTAATGCATTGGCAAACTTATCCTTTAAGTTTGCAGAGCAGTTGTATGCAGTGATTTATTTATGTCTGATTATATAAAGGACTGATAAGTTATGAGTGTCATTTTATTTTTTTGTATTAGGACTAGCTGCTTTGCAACTCACAAAAGTAAGCACAAAAGGCCTCTGTCCAGGTATTTAAAGCAAATGAATTTTTCAGGTTTCCCCAACTCTGTGTTTTCTAAGCTTCATGTTTCCTTTCTTTCCTTTGAGGTCACTTTCTCAGCCAGCCATGGGGAAAAGATGCAGCAGCTTTAATTATTTGAAAAGAGTGATTTGTATATACTTGGAAGGTTTCCTTTCAAAGAATTTGCACAGCCATCATATGTAGCAGAAGCCACTGTGAAATGATTTATTAAAAAAGGTAAAGGTTCCCCCGCACATGTGTGCTAGTCATTTCCGACTCTAGGGGCCGGTGCTCATCTCCGTTTCATAGCCGAAGAGCCAGCGTTTGTCCGAGGACGTCTCCGTGGTCATGTGGCCGGCATGACTAGACGCCAAAGGCGCACGGAACGCTGTTACCTTCCCACCATAGTGGTCCCTATTTTTCTACTTGCATTTTTACGTGCTTTCGAACTGCTAGGTTGGCAGAAGCTGGGACGAGTAACAGGCGCTCACTCTGTTACGCGGCACTCGGGATTCGACCCGCCAAACTGCCGACCTTCTGATCGACAAGCTCAGCGTCCTAACCCACTGAGCCACCGCGTCCCTAATAATGATTTATTAGGCCTATGTAAAAAGAAAATTAAAACCTATCCTATGCAGATCAATTCAGCTGAAATTTATGTTCAATGGAGCTTTTTTTCAAAATAAATGTGTATAAATTGCACCCACTGGCAACTAAATTAAAAGATGAAGGCTACAATATTATGTAGGAAATTATACTAAAAGCAACTTCCCTGGTAGTGAGGAGGACATGCAATTATCATTCTGACTTTATTGTGCATATAACATAGTCACGGTAAAATACTCCAAACCATAATGTGAGAGGATGATCTGCTTATGTTCAGACTTGCCTCTTTCTGAAGCCCTGAAGCACAAATAGTTCTCATTTAGTAACCAAAACGGGTACCAGTAACTTGGTTGCTAGGTGAAGCTTTTTTTTTAGTGTTCAGGGCAAAATATTTCATTCAGCCCATGTGTGTCACTACTAGGAGGTCTGTCTGTATCTATTGTCTGCTCAGTTCTTTTCTCCTCAGTGTCTTAAAGATCTGACTTTACCTACCCATATGATATAGAATAGAATCTGTATCTCTTGGCTCAGACATGGTGTCCAGGTTACTTATCCTCAGCTATTTATTTTCAACTTCAGCTTAAGAAACAAAAGAATAATAATCAAATCCTAACCTCTAAAGATTTCATATAGAATACGACACCACCGGTTAAAGACTGTGACCACCAGATTACATTCAACTCTGGAAGCTTCTAAATGGTGGATGTTCACAAAAAGAAGTGGGGAAAAATAAAGAATAGAATGAACATGTCTATACAAGGTGTTTTTCATTGTTTTGTCACTCACTCTGTAATCATCTTTGGCATTTACTTACTATGCCTTGATGTTTTTGTGAGATTCCTCCAGGCATCCAATACATTCAGAGGAGATAAACTGCAAGCAACTCAAGTATTAAGAGATTAGCCTCTTTCACATAAAGATTATGCACAGGGAAGTCATTCATAGCAAGGGACTCTATTTCTCTGTGGCTGAGATTAAATGTCCCTAATGGAATCAGTCCTGACATCCTGGCAGTAAGCATGGCTGTTTGCAAGAGAAAGCATGCAATTTCTATAAAGGACTTTGTGTGTCCCAGATTTTTAACTGGGTAGCATCCCAAAATATCTTAAAACGCGCCTAGCTACCTATACATGTGTGGCCCTAATAATCACACTGTATTTCTGATTTGCTTCACACAGTTGACGTGATTGTCATCATAGACAAGGAAGAAAATCTGGTCTATAGCGTCTGTGCCAGGATATTGATCTTGCAAGAGAAAATAAATAGGCATGTGAGTAAAATGCCAAAATCTGTCAATTGCAAATCTACAGAGTGCTGCAATAGGAATTTTCTGAGTTTCTTTCTTTTTCCCACATTCCAATGTCATGATTTTGTTCCCATAACTTTTTGTACTGAAGGCCCCTCACCTTTATCAAGTAATTCTATCTCCTTTTTTATCTGTTGTTCAAGCAAATATTACTCCTTTTGTAACAAAGAAAGGAAACATGGACTAAGTTCCCCCTGGAGTTGCATCCAATGATTTCCAATAAAGACAGCTATCACTTTATTCAGTACAGGTGATAATTTTGAGCTCTAATGGTCCATAGTATATTTTGGAGCAATAAACTGTCTTCAGAAAATGAATTACCTTGCCCTGCACAATCATTTACTCTGTAACAAACTGTAAGGTAAAGATCCACAGGAGGCTGTGTGATCAGGTAAACAGGTTCTCAGCTAGTGGTCATTCTTTCCAAATCCAAAGAGCCGGCTGCTACAGCTTATATGTTGACATCACACAATACTGTGTGAAATGGTACCGCCTTTCCCAGCGGATATATTGGAAAATGGGTTTTGAGCAGCCAAGTAACTTTATGCTGTGCTGACACTACTGAATGTTCCTCCGTGTCTCTGCAGAGGGAGAATCTGTACAAAAATAACATAGCAGATATGCATACATACATTGTGCAAGGCCCTTTCTGGGTAAGCAACATTATGCACCGTACCAGGCAAAAAAGAAAAGAAAAGAAAAAAGAATACACAAAATAAATTAAAGGTATGAGATAGAGAAAAAGACACATAGTTAAAACCAGCCTACACAGAACGGTTCACTATATTGTTCCATACTTTTCTGTCCTTACAAATCATCCATGCTTCTATTACGGCCACATACTACTTCATACAGTGTATTCCCTTTTTCTTCTTCTTCAAATAGAATAAACCTAAGCATTTGGCACACCAATAAGAGATACTGAACCTTAGTCATTGCATCATAACCATTAAATGGGAAATAGCAATAGCACTTAGATTTGTATACTAACTCATAATGCTTTACAGCCCTCTCTAAGTGGTTTACAGTATCAGCATATTGCCCCCAGACATACGGGTCCTCATTTTATCAACCTTGGAAGGATGAAAGGTTGAGTTAACCTTGAGTCCCATCAGGTTCAAACTCCAGGCTGTGGGCAGAATTTGCCTGCAATACTGTATTCTAATCACTGCCCCACCAGGACTCCTAATTTCTTCTTTTAGTAAATTTTTTTTCCCCCGGCTCCAAAGATGGCGGACGTGCTGGGGAGAGCTCCGTAACCCCCGGTTGTAAGGCGTCCCCCCAGGAGCCCCCCAGGGATGTCAATAGACCCCTGGGGTGGGGTGAGTATTTGGGCAGCTGAGATGGGCAATGTGCCGTCGGCGGCCGCCCCGAATCAGCTGTAGGGCTGCCGGACGTCTCCGCCCCACCGCCTGGGCCGGTGGTGGCCGTTGGCGGCCGTTTTTAAATGGGGCCATCATCCTCGCTCAGCCTCAGCCTCAGCCGCCTGATCTTCTCTGGGCGGCAGCGGCGTCTCCGATGGATCAAAGGGGACGCCGCAGACCATCTGTGAGGCGGAGGCGGCAGAAGATCAGCTGTAAGGCGGAGGCGGCGAAAGTGAAAGTAAGCACAGCAACAGTCGGTGAGAGCGCTCAAAGCCCAAGCCGGTCATCTTCCCCAGGGGGCTGGAAACAGCATCTGGGCGGCGGCGGCGGCGGCGTCTCTGAAGGATCAAGGGAGACGCCGCAGATCAGCTGTGAGGTGGAGGTGGCTTAGCGAAAGCGAAAGCGGCGAGAGCACCCAAGCCCAAAGCCGGCCATCTACCCAGGGGGCTAGAACAGCGGAGGCGGTTGGCGGTGACATCCTCGGCACACCCTCTGAGCCGCTGCGGCTGCACAGCCAGCAGACTTGCAGCCGATGCCTCCGCTCTACCTCGGCTCACTTAGCCCGCTCCCGAGCAACGGCGGCGTCTCCGTGGATCAGAGGAGGCGCCGCGGATCATCTGTGAGGCGGAGGCGGCGTAGCGAAATCGAAAGCGGTGAGAGCGCCCAAGCCAAAGCCCGCCATCGTCCCAGGGGGCTGGAAACAGCAGAGGCGGTTGGCGGTGACATCTTCGGCACACCCCCTGAGCCGCTGTGGCTGCACAGCCAGCTGACTTGCGGCCGACGCCTCAGCTCTACCTCGGCTCCCCTGGCCCGCTCCCGGGCAACGGCGGCGTCTCCGAGGATCAGTGGAGGCGCCGCGGATCAGCTGGGCGGTGGAAGAGGCGGCAGTGGAGACGACGGTGACCGGGTCTGCCTCTCCAGACCCAATCATTCGCCACCCAGGGGCCTTGACAGCGGTGGTAGCGCTGACGGCGTGGCATCTCCAGCCCACCCCCTGTACCGCTGCTGCCGCTACAACCATCCTGTGCGGGGCCGGAGTTGCTGTTCGGCCTCGGCTGCCTAATCTACTCCCGGATAGCGGCGGCGTCTCCGAGTGATCAAGGAGACGCCGCAGGCCAGCTTTACGACGGTAGCGGCAGCGAATGGGTGCCAACGACTCCTCTATGCTCTATACGGCGGAAGCGGCGGCAACGGAGGCGAGGACGGCGGTGACATCCTCTCCGGGCCCCGGTCGACCGTTTTTGCCCAGGGCCCTCTGACAGCGGCGGTAGCGGCGGAGGCGAGGCATCTACGGCTCACACCCTGAGCCACCTCTTTGAAGCGCCTTGATCGGAGACGGCATGACACCAGGGACTCCCATACCTCTGGGAGGCCACGCTCTGGACGGTCCCCAACCAATAGGGGCCTATGGAGCTGTGGCCAGGAACAACGCCCAGAGGATCAGGGAGAGAACTGTTTGGGCGGCTGAACCACCAGAGCTGATGCCAATTAATGAATCCCTCCATCTTGCCTTCTACCCACTCTCAACCACCCTTGCCCACTCTCTCCCCACAGGACATAACGGGCCTGGGTGCAAGCCACGGTGGCAGAGTGGCTTGGCCTTACACCTGCAACCCCATAGAGGTGAGAGCTCTATGGGGTTTGCTTCACCCAGAGTACGTTCTGGACCACCCCCGGAAGCAGAGTCACAACCCATTGTGAGAGGATGAGGAATGGCCTGCTTCTGGGGGTTCGCCCGGCCAAGTGGCAGTGGCAGGGTGACGATCCAGAAACGCACCTACCCGACTCGACCCTCCTACAATTCACCATCCAGGGGACTGCCTTCCCGGAACCCCTTATGACTATGCTGGTTCAATACTCCAGCACAGTACTACACGCCCTCAGGGGTTCTCCACTCTCCTGGGTGCGACCCGCCTGCATCACATCCAATCTCGATGACGGGCCCAACCACTGGGCCTCTGAGAGATGGCCGGGCAGGGTCAGGGGCCTCCAGCATAAGCCCAACAAGAGGCCCCTGATTAAGTTCTTAGCTAAGTTTTTTGTGGGGTTAGGGAGGGGGGAGGGAGAAGACTATGGTTGCGCGGGTAAGGCACGCCTGCCAGCCACCATAACGCATGCCAGGCCCACGACCATTCGCGACGGCGTACAACGAGGACCAGTTGCCGATAACACCCAATGGCGTATTGACAAACATCCCATCCCTAGGATGGTGGGGAATGGCAGAATGTGCACAGACAGAGGGCCATATCATCACCGGGAGTGTCATCTCCGCTCTGTAAAAGCGGTGAGATGCTCCGACCCTCTGTTCTCCCCCGGAGGACCCGGGAGCAAAGGTGCGCCCCCTCCCATGCTAAGGCTGGTCTACCTGAATGCAAGGTCCGTAGCTAACAAAGCCCACCGCATTCGTGACCTAGTGGAGAGCGAGCATGCGGACCTGGCTTGCATCACGGAAACCTGGCTGGGCCCAGAGGGTGGTGTTCCTCTGGTTGACCTCTGCCCGCCAGGTTTCCAGGTGCTGCACCAGCCTCGGGCTCATGGGAGGGGTGGGGGAGTGGCAGTTATCATCAGGGAATCCCTTAGCCCGCGAGAGACCACCGTCCCTCAGATGGTCGGGTGTGAGTCTCTCCTACTGAGATACGGCCCAGGGGCGCAGTTGGGCCTGCTGCTGGCGTACCTACCACCTAATCGTGCAGCGGCGGCCCTGCCCGAGCTACTCGATGCCCTCTCAGGGTTGGTGGTTGAATTCCCAAGACTCATGGTCTTGGGCGACTTTAATCTACCGTCCCTGGGAGGATCGTCCGAACTGGCTCGGGAGTTCATGGCTTCCATGGCGGCCATGGACCTGTCGCAAATAATTTCTGGACCGACTCATGAGAGAGGCCACACCCCAGACTTGGTGTTCTTGTCTGGACGGTGGCGTGATGATATCGGTGGGGGCACCACAACTGTTACGCCCCTGTCATGGACCGATCACCACCTCCTGCGGCTAGACTTCCCCCTTGCCACCCCCCACCGTGGGTGCACGGTGCCAGTCAGATGGTACCGCCCTAGGCGCCTAATGGACCCTGATAAGTTCCAGGCAGCGCTTAGGGACACGCATGCACTCCCTGCTCACAGCTCGGCGGATGCCTTAGTGGAAGCCTGGGAAAAGGCAGCCACGGAGGCTCTGGACCGAGTTGTACCCTTGCGGCCTCTGACCCGGCGCAGATCCCAGCGAGCCCCATGGTTCACCGAGGAGCTCCGGGAGATGAAGCGTCGGAGACGGGGCCTAGAGAGCCGTTGGAGATCCAGCCGATCCGAATCCGACCGATTGCGACTAAGAATCCTCACCAGGTCTTATCTCGCTGCGATAAGGGTGGCAAAATCCAACTATTTTTCCACCCTCATCGCGTCCGCAGATAATCGCCCGGCTGCCTTGTTCAGGGTGACTCGCTCCCTATTAAACCAAGAGGTGAGGGAGGAACCCTTGCAGGGTCGAGCCGAGGAATTCGGTCAATATCTGCTGGATAAAATTGCTCGGATTCGAACTGGCCTGGACTCCAACTGGGCTGAGATGGAAGAACAAGACATGGACAGTCTTGTCGACGTCATCTGGGATGAATTTGATCCTGTAACTCCTAAGGAAGTGGACAGGATTATGAGAAGGTTGAGCTCCTCCACATGCTTACTGGACCCGTGCCCTTCCTGGCTGGCCTATGCAGCTCGAGAGGGGACACGTGGATGGTTCCTAGCGGTCATCTCTGCTTCTCTGAGTGAGGGTCACTTCCCCACCGCCTTGAAGGAGGCGGTGGTGAGACCTCTCCTCAAGAAGCCCACCTTGGACCCATCCTCTTTAAATAACTTTCGTCCAGTCTCCAATCTTCGCTTCCTTGCGAAGGTTGTTGAGAGCGTGGTGGCGCACCAACTTCCTCAGATCCTGGATGAAGCGGTTTATCTAGACCTGTACCAATCGGGTTTCAGGCCGGGCTACAGCACGGAGACGGCATTGGTCGCTCTGATGAATGATCTCTGGAGAGCCCGGGACAGGGGCTATTCCTCTGTCCTAGTCTTATTAGACCTCTCGGCGGCTTTCGATACCATCGACCATGGTATCTTGCTGCGACGCCTCAGGGGACTGGGAGTGGGAGGCACGGTTCTGCGTTGGTTCTCCTCCTTTCTCCAGGGTCGCTCGCAGTCGGTGCTGACAGGGGGACAGAGGTCGACCCCGAGGCCTCTCGCTTGCGGAGTCCCTCAGGGGTCGGTCCTCTCGCCTCTCCTGTTCAACATCTACATGAAACCGCTGGGTGAGATCATTCGCAGTTTTGGAGTAGGGTTCCATCAGTATGCTGATGACACCCAGCTTTTTATCTCAACTCCAAACAATATCAGTGATGCCCTAGACGTGATGTCCCGCTGCCTGAAAGCGGTCCAGGAATGGATGGGGAGGAACAGGCTTCAACTGAACCCGGACAAGACTGAATGGCTGTACGTTCCGGCAAACCAGGATATTCAGAATGTCCCATTGCTTAACATCGGGGACATGTTACTACCCCCTGTTGATAGGGCCCGCAACCTGGGTGTCCTCCTAGACTCGCAGCTCTCCCTAGAAGACCACATAGGAGCTGTGACCAAGGGGGCCTTCTCCCTGGTTCGACTAGTTCGCCAACTACGGCCTTATCTAGACCTGGATTCCTTACGTACAGTCACCCATGCCCTTGTGACCTCTCGCCTAGACTATTGTAACGCTCTCTACATGGGGCTGCCCTTGAGATCCACTCGGAAGCTTCAGCTGGTGCAAAGTGCAGCGGCACGGACACTCTTGGGAGCCTCCCGATACTCCCATATCACACCTCTCCTCCGTGCGCTGCACTGGCTTCCGGTTGCCTTCCGAGTGAAGTTCAAGGTGCTAACAATGACATACAAAGCCCTACATGGCATGGGTCCGGACTACCTACGGGAGCACCTTCTGCCGATGTCAGCACCCCACCGTCCTGTGCGCTCCCACAGAGAGGGCCTCCTCAGGGTGCCACCGCTCAAGGAATGTCGGCTGGTGGCCCCCAGGGGGAGGGCATTCTCAGTGGGTGCGCCGGCCCTCTGGAACAGTTTACCAACCGAAATCCGGATGGCCCCCGACCTCCGTACCTTCCGTCGCGACTTAAAAACTTTCCTGTTCCAGCAGTCCGGCCTGGCATGATAGCGTTAATTGGGGTCCCAGTTTGTTTTCACTATTGTTTTTATTACTTTTTATTGTTCATCTGTATACCTTCCTTCCTCTGTACACCGCCCCGAGTCCCTCGGGAGAAGGGCGGTTTATAAAAACTAATAAATAAATAAATAAATAAATAAATTATAAAATGGAAAGGACAGTATGAAGAACAAAGACATGATGAAAAGAAGGGGAGATAAGAAAATGAAAAGGTAGATTAATAAGGTAGACTAAAGGTCTGCTTCAGTTCTTTAAGTCAATGACATGCTTGCAAAAAGAGCCAGTTGGTCTGATCCCCATGTGCAGTGGTTTGGGCCTGGTTTTAGAAATCTGCTATTGGCATAGTGGTTAAGGGGCTGGTTTGAAAACTAAGCGATTGTGAGTTCTAGTCCCACCTCAGGCATGCAAGCTAGCTGGGTGACTTTGGGCCAGTCATTTCTCTCAGAACAATCAACTTCACAGGATTATTGTTGTGGTTCAACACCAGCAGTGTTTTGACCGTCCTGGTGAAGCACTGGCTCATCTTCCCATCAAAATGGTACCTATTTATCTATTTTCATATAATATGCTTTCAAGCTGCTAGGTGAGCTGAAGCTGAGGCAAGTGATGAGAGTTCACCCTACCACGCAGTAGTAGGACTTAAACTGCCAAAGCAAAGACCATCTCCAGTGTCATTAAACCACTGAGCCACTTGCACCTTACACTACGGAGGAAAAAATAATGATTGGGGCAATAACCTGACTGATTTGATACCAAAATGCTGGCACAAGATAGGTTGCAGCAAAGCACACTGGTAAACATGGTGAATTGGATCTTGTAGGAATTGGAAGCAAGAGGTCTGATGTAAAGATCTTAAGTATGTTGTAGAGGAAAGAGGTTAAAAGTTATAGCTTTAAAATATTTATTTTTTAAAAAAACCCGACAGAAAGAACATATGGTTCATAGGTTTGTGGCCCTCCTTATCTAAAGGTAATGCTTAGAATAGTCTGTTGTCAAAGGTTAAATCCACCAGCCCACCCTCTTGGCCTTCCAGAAGGACCTTAAATCCTGGCTCTGAGGTTCTGATGGGGCGCTTTACATTTGGTGTCCCTGATGGCATACAGAGAAGTCCCACCACATGCCACCTATCTTCTTGGTTCTTAGTTTCTATCTAATTATGCTAATATTAATACTTTTTATAGTACCTTTTATTCTTTTATAAGCCACCCAGAATTGCTTCAACAGTGAAAGCGGTGGCATATTGAATGAATGAATGAATAAGAAAACATAAGAAAGATTTCATGGAGTGACTTCCACGACTAGGATATAGTAATTGAAGAATACAAGTTTTGTTTTTTTTTATTACATTTATATCCCGCCCTTCTCCGAAGACTCAGGGCAGCCTACAAGCTTAGCAGTAGCCTTCATTCTATGTATATGCCTGCTTGTTAGGGCTTTCACACACCCCCAAGCGGCATTATTACAAAGTCAGCTTATTGCCCCCAACAATCTGGGTCCTCATTTTACCTACCTCGGAAGGATGGAAGGCTGAGTCAACCTTGAGCCTGGTGGGATGCGAACCTGCACTAATTGCAGGCAGCTGGTGTTACTTAAGGAGGCATTAGCCCACTGCTCCACCAAGTTAGTTAAAAGAAACAGAAGCAATAGAAAGGAAGACTTGCACTGCATATCCAATGAATTAATTTGGCAGTAATATAAAGAGCATCTGGACTAATAGGATAATAGGTAGGCAGAGCTTCCCTCTAACATCTTGCAGATTTTTCAAAAGGGTTATAGGTAATAATCACGAGGACTTCAATTATCTCAACATCAGCTAGGAGAAACTTTCAAAATTGTGGTTCTTCCTTTCTCATACTTTTCCCTTTTAAGAGGTAGATGTAGACACTAGAAAATCTGACACGACACTGAAGAAGGACAATTTAATCAAATTTGGTAGATGCAGGAAAGTGACCAGGTCATCTGGAGGATTTTTTTTTAAAAAAAATATTTTATTTAAGGAAAATTAAAATTGAATGTAATGCAAACAATATATCTTGTTCTTTAAAAAATATTTTAATTAACACAAAGGAATGATAAATAAGCTTCTACAACAAGAGAAGTACTGGGAAAAAGAGTTCAGGATTGGTTAGAATAATGGGATGTGAAAAACTCAATTGTGAAAAGTGGGGAGGGGGAGAGAAAGAGTAGAAGATGCCAGAAGGCCTGGGAAAAAACATAAATCTACAAATAGAAGGTGTAAAAAGCAATAAGTCACCTAGAAAGTGGTGTACATAAATAGACTGGAGCCGGTACAAGGAAAACTAACAAGTTTTCCCCTGCAGTTGGCAAGGAGTGCTAAGAACCACAAAAAGGGTCTTTTTAAGAGACTTTCAAAAGAAAAGGAAGGGAAGAAAATTAGGGTACCAGCTGCTCAGTGAAGATGGCAAAATGTTAATAGGTAATAAAAAACAACTCAGCTTCTAAGTTACCATTTTAGTTATCCAACTGTGATGAGCAAAGAGAATGGGAAGGATTGAAGTCTGAGAGTGATAGAAACATACTCAGAGAATACTAATTGCTTTGAATGAGTTCAATTTTCAGGTTCAGGTAAATTTCATTGTGGAATACTGAAGCAATTTGCTGACTGCTTGGCCAAAACTTTCTATATTATCTGAAAAAACTGGTGAAATGCTAGAAGATGGCAAATGTGCTATCTTCAACAAGAAGGACCCAGAGAAATATAGATTAGTCAGTCTGACATTGATCTTTGGGAATTAGGAAGAGAAGATGATCAAGAGATTGATCTGAAGGCATCTTGAAAACAATGGAGTAACTATCAACAGTCAGCACAGTTTTGTTAAGAACAACTCTTGTTCTTATCTCATTTTTTTTTATTGAGCTTCCTTAATGGATTGCAGGCATGCTGAAGATAATCTATCTTCATTGCAGCAAAGATTTGACAAAATACCCCATGACACTTTGATTAGCAAACTAATTAAGCATGGGCTGGATGGCATGACAATTAACTAAATAACTGGCATGAAAATTGTAGTCAAGGAATGCTCATCAACAGCACTTCATCAAACTGGAGTGAGGTGCTGAGTGAAATGCCAAAATGTTCAG
Source organism: Vipera berus (assembly GCF_964194415.1). NCBI lineage: Eukaryota > Metazoa > Chordata > Lepidosauria > Squamata > Viperidae > Vipera > Vipera berus. The sequence continues at coordinate 141,211,643 of NC_138202.1, forward strand.
TCTTGTGGAATCTGCTGTTCAACATTTTTATTAATCACTTGGATATACAAATGGCAAGAACAATGATTGGATCTGTGAAGGCCACAAAATGGGGGTGGATAGCTAATGTTCTAGAAGCCCCAAATAAAATGATCTGTAAGCTAAAAAAATATGCTGAAAGTAAAAGAACAAAAGTCACTAGAGATAAACCAAGCACTTAAAGCTTATTCTCAAAGTTGCTCACCTTTGATCTGAAGTCTGATGTTCTATTCTGGGTACCACACGTCAGGGAATTACAGAATTATAGAATTGCAGAATTGGAAGGGAATTTTAAGGTCTTCTAGTCCATCCCCTTGCTCAAGCAGCAGACCCTATACCATTCTGGACAAATAGCTGCCCAATCTCTTCTTAAAAAGCTCCAATGATGGAGCACCCACAACTTTTGGAGGGAAGATGTTCCACTGATTAATTGTTCTCACTGTCAGGAAATTTCTCCTCACTTCTAGGTTGGATCTTTCTTTAATAAGCTTCCATCCATTGCTTCTTGCCCTGCCTTCAGTAGCTTTGGAGAATAGGTTGACCCCTCTTCTTTGTGTCAGCCCCTCAAATATTTGAAAACTGCTATCATGTCACCCTTAGTCCTTCTCTTCATTAAACTGGACATACCCAACTCCAACAAACTAGAACAGAAGGCAATGACAATGATCAGGGGTGAGACTGTGTACTGTTACTAATATTTAACCTTGAAAAGAGAAGTGTGAGGGGCAGTGGCGTAGCGTGGGTTGTCAGCACCCGGGGTAAGGCAAGTAATTTGCGCCCCTAACCCGTGGATTTTAGCACCGCACCGCACGCCTGGAACCCCCTCCCCTCTACAGTGGGCGGCGACCCGGCGGCTCGGCTCGGATTCGCACAGCCAGCACTGCAGTGAGAGAGAGTGAATGAGCCAGGCAGGGGCAGAGAGCTGTGAGTGCAAGCGCGCGCCCCCCAGATGTTGCGCCCGGTGCAGCCGGCCCCCCTTGCACCCCCCACGCTACGCCACTGGTGAGGGGAGCCATGATAGCAAGCTTTGAATATTTAATTAAATTATTTGCCACCCACCTCACTATCTAAAGCCATCTTAATACTTGCATATATGTAACTCGGAAGAAGGTCTGGCTGCTTTATGCTGTTCCAAGAGTATAGGACCTGAAATAGTGGATTTAAGATACACGCAGGCAGATTCTGATGAAGTATTGTGGAAAGAAACAAAAACAAGAATTCTTACTGGTAAGACCAGTTCAGGTAATGAAACCAGCCACTCAAATTGACGGTGGGATTTCTTTCAATTCATGCATTCCAGTGAAGACTACTCCCAGCCCCCACTAGTAGTGTTGTAGTAGTGTTGTAGTCAGAGCACAGACTGATACATTGTATTTATTGCTAAAACTGCTAAAGAAGAAATACACCTCCACATGTAAAATGCAACACAATGGAATGAGATCTCACATTTTTGAACAGCAGAAGCCATGGCTACATAGGCAACATCATTGGTAAAGGACCAGACTGTTCATTGATGATTTGAAAATATAGCACTTAAAAAATAAACTTCCTCACAAATATCAATCTGAATGAGCACACATTTCTATTTTTTTTTAATTCCACTACTGTGATGAATTAAAGCTAAACTGGAAAATGTATTCCTACTACCATACATAATTAGCCCAGCTAAATAAAACTTTTTTAAAAAAAAAATAAATTATTAAATTTGTAAGCACTATAAACTAATTAACATTTAAAATCTAACAACAGCTTATGTTCTTCGTTCTATGCAGTGACTTGCTTAGTGATGTTTTGTTCTTTTTGTCAATCAAAATACTTTCAGCTTTATTATGATCAAGCTGCTTATTAAAAAGATTGAATGGTGATTCAAGTCCTATGTTAATTCTACTGCTGTCTTTCTGAGAAGGAATTAAAAACAGGAAATACAGTGTTTAGTAATTTAATGTTTCTTTTCTAGATGAGCATCTTCCATAGAACACACCCCTATTAATGAACAATGATATCTTTTTAGCTAACGTTTACGATAGCTAATGGAAGATCATCTCATGTAATATAACTTAACGTACAAAAATTAAAGAGAGGGTTGTAACCAGAATTCAGATTAAGGGGACAGCCGAAGTTGGATTCTTTATTTAGTTATGAAAAATAGAGGATGATACCATTCTGCAGATTAATACCAAAGGATTATACAGTATAATACATACTGTAGCTTTGAAGGCAGAGTTATTTTTCATGAACTGTAAGCAATAAGGTGCTATATAGATTGAAATTTTAATATAAGAGGAAGAGTTAAAAAGTAGCATAGAATAAGTTAAAATAATTTAATTGTGCTACAATTCCAATATGAATCTTAGCCTCCCAAGTCTACAAATATTGTTCCGAAAAAGCTTTTTTTTTTTTTTTGTCAATACAGATCACACCCTTGAGGGTTGCAGCCTGGGTTGTGAGTGGAATGGAAGAGAGGAATGAAAAGATAATTTATCCCTATGTTGTGTTTTGATCCAAACTCTAGATACGGTGAATGTGAAAATCCCTTCACGTAAGAATAGCTCTGTATGAATAAAACCTTGCAACAAATCTGACCCAGAGCTTGAAGTTATGAGTTGTCTAGTAGCAGAGCACTAAGCTGCAGGCCTTGTTCTAGAAACTTGAAACAAGTTTGTTAGAATTATAACTTGCACAGAAATGTTCAAATTTCACTATAATCCCAGTGACTTCAAAGGCTTATATAGCGGTTGCTTTCACTACCTCTTCAAAGTGACCATGTTCCCTGAAAAAAAAGCCGTTACTTTAACATAATGCAGTTAGACAGTAGCCTTTTAAAGCCCCTGCCAATAAAATGATCATATGGCAGTAATCACTGCTTTCTTGTGACTGACATTTCCTCTCCAAAGTTTACTTTATGACCAAGGGGAAAAGAAGTGCCACTTTGCCATGGTTGAAAGATGGATGGAAAAGAAGTAACTCATAAACTATGGCAAATTGTCAATGGCTCTTTATCAGCCTAAGTGGACAAAACATTTCACTTGACAAGAAGCAACCACAGGCCAATACTTCATTCTCCTGGAAGAAGTTGTCATGTGAACCGTAAAAGGTGAACATTAATTCTTGTTAACATGAATTGATCAAACAATGAAAGGTAGCAAATGCTACTCATCCTTTGAGTGGATTTGTTGCTAAGCTGCCCATATATTTTACAGAAAGCTCAATTGAGCTCTGTTAGGCTTATTTTGGAGTCAATCTGAAGATACACGTTGTGCAATTTATTTATTTATTTATTTATTTTTCCCATGGCTTCTCTTGTAAAATGTACAATATTTTTTTTTATTTAACATCATTAAGCTGTACAGGTTAAGCAAGATAAGCAACATTATGTTTGCATATAACCTTTTTCTTAGGATAAGGCTATTAAGTAGCATTTTTTTATTTTATTTTATTTAAGGAACAGGCCGGGCTCCAACTATGATACCAGCTTATCTCTTCTTGCTTGCTTCTTTCTCCTTTCCAAAATCTGAAATCATAAGCTCAGAAAGCCCCAGACATAATTATAGCAGGGGACGGAAGTAATGTGCCTCCCTTGTGATGCTCTCAAAGATGAGCTAGTCAAAATACAATTCCCATTTTTATGTTCAGTGATAAGAATTTTTTTTTAAAAAAATAATGCATAGAATAGTATGGAAAATGAGTATGAGTTTATTTATTTATAAAATTTATTGGCTGCCCATCTTACCATGAAGTAACTCTGGGAGGCTAACAGTCAAAGAGATACATATACATCAAAACATTAAATGAATTAAAAGCAAGAATTTAAAACCAAGAGCATGTGGGGAAAGCAGGGGCAGAATGGAGGAGGTGGGATCTGTTGTTACTCAGTCAACCACCTCCATTGTGCTGTTCCCCCACTGGAGGCCCAGGCCAACTGGCAGAGCCAGGTCTTTAGGATTTACATGAGGATAGGAGTTCTTTCTCTTCACTTCATTCCTCAATTCCTTGGGTGGGCAGACAAATATGTCAGCATAAGCCACGTCCAAATAGCCAAGCTGCAATCTAGTTTAGCAACAAGGCTGAGGTATAATGTTGTTTCACAACTGGACAAATTGATCGAAACCCACATATTGGCAAATTCCCTGAATGCATTTTCCTTTCTCCAGCATTGGGAAAGATACCACTGATTTCACGAAGAAGCCTTCTCCTTCTTCTGTGACTGTCAGTCGGGCTAACAAAGGAAAGAAGATTAAACTCTTATGAAACTCACCTCAGCAACCTTACAGTTCCCACATGAATAGTGCTCAAAGCAGGGCTGCTGCTGAGTTTCACAGCACCTAGACATAGCCTGTGGAGTAGGGAAAATGGCACTACACTAAAGTAACAAAAGGAATAGAAAGTAGGGCCATCTAAAATTTCTTTTCAGCAGAAGCATCTAGAGCAGACATGTCAAACACAAGGCCCGGGGGCCAGATCCTGCCCGCGAAGTGGTTTCATGCAGCCCGCGAAGCCATCCTGGAAACAGTGAGGGAACGGCCCCCACTGCCTTGGCCCTGGCCCAGAGACCCTCCTTCTGACAGAGACCCTCAGATCTGTCCCACTCCTGCCCAGGCCCCCATAGGCACCCTTGATGCGAATGATGTAGAGCTGGCCACTCCCACCCAGTAGGCCATACTCACTCTAGCCACGCCCACCCAGTAGGCCACACCCACCCTGGCCATACCCACCCGGCCCCCTGAGGGCAACCGCAATGCTGATGTGGCCCTCAATGAAATTGAGTTTGATACCCCTGATCTAGAGAATTTGTAATGCATTCAGAGGGGACAGACCTAGCAACACACAGCTGGCAAAACCCAACCTTCCCAGTTTAGATCAACTCTTTAGAGTACTACTCTCTCCAATCTTGTTTTTTTTTTTAAAAAAAAGATAAGAGATATATTTACTTTTCTGTCTTGCTATCCCCATGGTGCAAGTTCCTTTTTGCTAATATTGCTACCTATGACCTATTATCTTTCCTGGTAGCTAATGTCTTCATATTAAAATCAGACAAGAGTCTAGTGTTTTGGCATCAGAATTATTCAGAGGTTTGGGTATATAAAGCAAGAGTATGATAAGAATAGTAACAGCAGTGGTGGGATTCAGCCAGTTTGCACATGTTTGGCAGAACTGGTAGCTAATTTTTTGTTGCCCAGGCCCAGAATGGACTTCCAGAAGCAACATCCACACAGAGAACTGGTTGTTCACATATTTGGATCCCACTACTGTGTAAGAGGATGATCTGACAATTGTTAGGTGGCTAAAAAAATCACCAATGGTATTTTGAAAATTTTTCTTCTCACAATTGTATGGCATTTACAGCTAGATAACACAACATTTCCATTGGGTAAGAACATCCTCAGTTTTTCTCCCATCAGCAATGATCAGCAATAGCATTGTACACCAGGCCTTTCCTCCTGCACAAGAAATAATGTAACTTTTTTTTCTAGATTTGTAAAAACTAAAAAAACCACATGACATTTTCCTATGTTACTTCAGGTGATTTAGAGAAAGCAGAAATCATTAACTGTGTCTCCAATACAACTATTGGGATATGAAATAAAACAACAAAACAACAAAATAAGATTCTTGTGGCTGCTATATTACAAGTATATTGCAACAAAAAAAAGAGATCTGTGTACTAGAATTGACATTTTTAAGGATGCTTAATTTATCAGCAAGCCTTCATTTAAGTGGCTCAGAAATGTTTAACATTTAGCAGCATCCCAGAAAAAGTAAATATGAATCCTTTTATTTATGCTGCAGAAAACAAGTGGGGAAATTGAATGAACTTCAGTTTATCTTCATTCTTTCTTGCAACTCTAAAAACAAAACGCATCAGAAGGATTTATAATTATCATCAAAAACATGACAAGAAAATTAGAGTTGTTGTGGAAGACCTTTTAAAAAATTATTAAATGTACAATGTTTTAGTAACAACTAAAGTTATAAAATTTCCAGTTACTATGGCTGGTTTTGTTTTCAACAAGCATGCACGAACACAAGGGGGGAAAAAACTTTCATAAGCACATGTATAATAATGTTTAAAAGTTTTATAAAAGTGGATCAATTTCATATCAGAAATTTCTCATTTAATATAAAAAAGCTTCTCTTTTGAGAAAACACAGCATATCAAAATATTGCCAGTGTTTGTCTTTCGCAAATTTGAAGAATTATACAAAGTGCTCGTGATTTGTATGGAAGTTTATGACTCCTTCACCATAACCTACTCTTATATTTAATTTGGTACTGAATATAAATTAACAGATCAGATAGAGTTCCAGTAGGATACATCACTGGAAGCAGCACTGATCCATTAAGTATAAAACGGAGGCATATAAAATGTAGCATGTAGGCATGCAGTAAAGCACAAGTGCTTTACTAATGTTTGCCTCTGTAGAGTATAACATCCACTGGATAGATGTGTTGTAGATTTGCCAGTTTTCCTCTTCTTCTCTATAGCCAAATATCTAAAAACCTGAACTGTGGCCCATTACCTTTATTGTCAACAACACAGTGAACCTGCAATAGTTTCCTTATGAATTTCTATTTTTTTATAAATTCTAAAAGTAAATTAAATGTCCTGTGCAGGCACACTCAAGCCTGTGAAAATTCCTCTGATGAACTGTGTTGTACAGTGCTAATGGTGAACATGGTAGAATCATAATGTTGTTCACACCTCAAGGAAAATACACTTCTCCAGTAACAAAAATAGGTGCATCATATGTATGTCACAGATGCTGCATGCAGTATAATAATGTTCATACTATAACATGAATTATAACATTGACTTCTCTTGTTTGGTTATTTTTGCCAAGGAACTGAGTGCAATAGAAATCTAAGGGGAAAAAATGGTAGTGAATAAACCTGGATGAAATGATAGTTGCAAACAAGGATTGTCTCCAAATTTTCAAATAAGAAATCCTACCTTCATTTTTGGTGATTGAACAGACTAAATGTCCTCTTCTGAGGCAACTGAGCTCAGATATTATAACAGAATGTATAATTCTATAACATTTTGCTTATTCCCTAAAAGGATGGTACTTTATCTGGACCCAACCAGGTTTGTTCATGTTTGTGTACCTGTGTGCATGCAAGCACATTGTTATGAGGTTCTTTGAAGGGGATCAATAAGCAATTTTTTAAAAGTTTTTTTTTAAAAAAAAACAACAACCATGCAATAATGCTAATTGATTTAATTTCATTGATTTCTCCCTTTTAAACCAAACAAGACTAGGAAATATATATCTGTTTATGGATTGTATATAGAGTGGGGTAAGCACCTGAACAGTGAGTGCATTGTACAACCACTGTTTGCAGTTACAATGAAAATGAAAAAGTAACTTTGCAACTAATCCTCACATTTGCAACATTCACAAGTCTCTAAAGCAAAGGAAGCCGAAGAAAGATCATAAAACAGATGCAATTTAGACTTAGTAACCACACAGATTTAGTTGTTGGTGCTTTAGATGAATTGCCAGTCCCAGTGGATTTTGCTACTGAACAAATATTATTGCAGCCTATTTATTTCTTTGCTTGTTAATTAGCTAAAAAGTTTCTAAATTACCTTTCAGGACTTATGGTCCCCTAAATGTAAATAATGCATAAAGCAATTCTACAGATACTTTTTGAATTAACAATAGAGTAGGAAGACTGAAAGGCAAATGTTTTGAGAGGTCATGAAAAACTGATGAAACAAATATATTTTCAGGTGAAGCAGATAAATGTAGCAGCGTGGAACTAGAATACCTGTACGAAATCATATCATCTTAATCAGAGCAGAGATGTTTTTAGCAAGTTGTGATGAACTAAAAAAACGTTCAAGGTTACAGCATAGTCAGAATGAACAGCAAGAACCCAGATTCCAGGAAACAATATTCAGTGCTTGAATACCACAAAAGATACACAGTTTTTGCAACACTGTTGTTTCAGCATTTGATTCAAAACAAACTGAGATCTTCAAACACCGAGCTTGCAAGTTCTTAAGGCTTAGGGGCTTATAATAGATCTTTAACATCAAATTCTGGTTAAACTGAGGCTGGCTAGCTTTAGATAAATTCTGGAATGTCCCACTTTCTGAATCTCCTTAACTTCTAAAAATTTATATCTGGGATATTAACATATTTCTTTTCCTGGCACGTGCTTGCTCTTATCTTGCCTTTTGTGTTTGTGTTTGTATGTGTATGTCAATGCTGTAACATTGGATGTTCCTGCTCTGACAACTGATGGAAATTGCAGCCATTTTACTTTGCTTTTAACATGCTTTTTCTTCTGTTTAGAAATTAGGTGTTGAAGGCAGGAGGGGATGAATGCTTGAGTTCAGCTAGCCATAATAACAATGCAGCTCTGTGGGAACTCAAGGACACAAGCCAATAATGTTTTGGTGGGCTGAGGAGCTGGAGAGAGAGCCTGCCTTCCTGTCTAATTGGAGAATATGATTTATGACTGCTTTGTTCCACTGATCATTAAATTTTATTTTTTCATCATCATTATTTTTTCTGTTCCTCATATATCTCATATATTTTAGCCTAAATTTTTCACTAAAGATAAGTGGTGTATTTTATATAGACACAAGAGCCTTTATCTCTACCACTGAGAAATCGGCTTCCTGCCAGGCAGCTAAGGAAAATTATAGGCTTCTAGAATTTTACCTGTTGATTTAAAACAATTTAGCATGTATAATATATATGCTTGTTTATTTATTCAATTTCTGAAGCCACTGATCTCAGCCAGTGACTCTGAATGGCTTACAATTCACAAAATATATTGCAATTAAGACACTAAAACATTTAAAAGAATAAAAAATAAAAACCTCCAGATTAAATATACGTAGTAGCTGAAATACAAGTAGTCCTCAATTTATAATCACATTTGAGTCCAAAATTTCTATTGCTAAGTGAGACATCTGTTAAGTGATTCTGCCACATTTTACAACTATTCTTGCCACGGGTGTTAAGTGAATGATTGCAGTGGTTAAGTTAGTAACCCAGTTGTTAAGTGAATCTGGCTTTCCCCTTTGACTTTGCTTGTCAGAAGGTCACAAAAGGGGCTTCACATGACCTTGGGACACTGTAATCGTGATAAATAGGAACCAGTTGCTAAGCATCCAAATTTTGATCACGTGACCATGGGGTTGCTGCAATGGTTGTAATTGGGAAAAACGGTCATAAGTCACTTTTTTCAGTGCCATTGTAACCTTGAATGGTCACTAAATGAACTCTTGTAAGTCGAGGACTACCTGTACCTGGCTAGTTAGCAATACAGCCAGGAAATAGGGCCCTTAACACAGGGGTGTCAAACTGCTGGCCTGTGGGCCGGATGCATCACATGGAAGCTGTGCTCACCCCAGCTCCTGCAAAGGGAAAAAGTCATATGTCGCGACACGTCACATGACGCGGTGAGTTTGACACACCTGCCTTAACACATTCAGCACCTCAGGCTCAAGAACATAAGCAGGTGTTTAGGGCCTTATGAAAGGCTAACAGAGTTGGGGCCATTCTAATCCCCCAAAGGGGATTTTCTATGAATGTTCCATAGAAAAGGGGCCACTGAAGAAAAATCCCATCTTCTCATCTCCGCCAGCCAATACTCATGTTATATAGAAATTATCTCCAAATTTATGCAAAATCTAACCTATACACACGTATAAAAGCATGATCTATTTCATCGCCTGTCCCAAGTTTAATTCCTTCTATTTGTGTACTCTGTGAACCCTCTGCTTAAAATTATTATGAGGCAGGAAAGCAGGTGAACAGTTCCTTTTCTACCCCTTAATTAATGCAACCCCCACCCCACCCCCAAATAATCTAGCTCTAGAAATCTATGATGGGAAATTATTTTCAACCTTCCCCAGTTTTCTTTTTGTTTCTGCTGAAATTCTATAGGAGACTTCTAATACTGCTTATAATTTGATGAATTAATCTCCCTACTTGTCTGCATGAAAGCCACTTAAGCTTAACTTGGAGAACTATGTTTCAGGAACCAATTTCAGTGTTTAAATCCAACTGTCTCATAATTAATCACTCAAAATTTCCCCTGTGTATTTCCACCTTCCTATCTTTCTTTAATTGTTTCTCTTTTCTTTAAGTTTGACTTAATTTTTTTTCATCCAATTTTATCTTGCTAATCACTATCCTTACCAATTTTGTAGATTGCCTTCGCGGTCTATTTTGCCCTTGTGTTGCACTCAGACATAAGAACTCATAATTTCCCTTTCATTTTCTATGTTTTGTACTTTTTTGTAGGGAAAAGATTGATATCTTCAGACATAATGAATTCTGCAAATAATTTCAAAGAATTAGCCATGCTACATAACTTCAGACTGTGACCACAAAGGTTTTATGCTCTACAAACTTCAAACATGAATATGTGTTTTTGTGTGCTTGAAGGGTGCCCCTGACAAAATAAATGTATTGTAACGTGCAGAGGTTTAACTAGAAAGAGAATTTTTACAGACTATTATTGAACTTTGATTATAGCATCCTTATATTATTTAGGAAAATAGTAGAGAGATGGTACATTTTTTATTACATTTGTATTTCACTTTTCGGTGAGAGAAGGATTTAATTAAAATCACTCCTGTGAAAATTATAAAATTAACTAAACTGGAATAAAAGGAATAAGTGATAAACACAATGTTTCCATCAGGAAAGGTTTGCTGGTCTATAAGTGCTCACTTTTCATGTGATAGTTTATGAGGCAAAAAAAAAATATATGATATATTAATTAGGATACTACCCAATCTGCATCTCCAGTTTAAAACCCACTTGAGAGACACCATGCCTCTTCAGTATCTAAATTTCCCCTTCTGTGAAAGATAGAATATCAGGGAAAAAATGATTTAACATGCATATTTGACATGTAAGTTCCTTATGTATAAAGAGCTTGTGAGAGGCATTCGATGATGCAGTATTTAGAAGAGCTTGAATTACTGTGCACCTCCCAACAGTTTTTGGTGACTGATTATTATCTGCTTAATGCCGATATGTAAAAAACCACCATACCAGCTGATTTTAATGATAAAATGAAGGAAATGTTACCTCCTCCAAACTTTCTGTCTGATTCGGCTTAAAATGTGAGGAATTTCATGGGAGTTCAAATATGTTTTGGGAGTATTTGTTAAAATCACTTCATACATTTTTATTATATCATTATAAAAATGGAATCATAAAAAATACATTAGTCTTCTTAAGTTCACTTGATATAACATTATTATATTATATTATATTATATTATATTATATTATATTATATTATATTATATTATATTATATTATATTATATTATATTATTATTACATTACATTACATTACATTACATTATATTATTATATTACATTACATTACATTACATTACATTACATTATTATATTATATTATATTATATTATATTATATTATATTATATTATATTATTATATTATATTATATTTATTATATTATATTATATTATATTATATTATATTATATTATATTATATTATATTATATTATATTATATTATATTATATTATATTATATTATATTATATTATATTATATTATATTATATTATATTATATTATATTATATTATATTATATTATATTATATTATATTATATTATTATATTATATTATATTATATTATATTTATTTTTAGGGCAGGATGCATAGCACACTGTGTTCCAATTTTTCCATGCAACAACATTCTTGTCAAGTAGGTTGGACTAAGAAAGGGTGACTGGATCAAGGTCACTCATTGAGCTTCTGGGCTGTGGGTGGACTTAAACCTGCATCTTCCTGGTCCTAGTCCAACATCTTAATCACTTCACTACTCCAGCTGTAGTTAGTACTTGGCAGAATCTTTGATGTTAATCAAGAACACTGTTGTTTCTTCAAGCAATATTGTCCATTGAAACCAAAAGAAAGATTTCTCAGCAACCCCTAGTCTGTATTTATAAACTTACTTTCTTTAACTGTTGACTTGAAGGACATTCAACTTTACTGATCGATAATAGGGAACTTTTTAGAATGCAGGCTAGGCTTGTGATGAATTAAATTTTAAAAGGAGCGGGCACTGAAAGTTACAGTAATCTTAGAGACCCTGTCCCAACTTTCTTTAAAATCTTTGAACCTATTGAAGTTTTCTTTTCTTTCCACTGACACTTTAAAAGAACAATGACCGACCACATTTCTATCAGGCTCCCTTAGGACAAAGAGTGCTTCTTTTAATGTGTAGCTTGACAGATCTTAAAAAGTCATTGGGATTTCTGTTGTTGTGTTTCTTTGCCTTAGACTTCTTTCAATATCCCAATATTTCTTTGTTTTGCCGTTTGATTTATAACAATTTATTTCAAACCTTTAAAGTATGGTTTAGAATGGAGCAGTCAATAACAAACTTGAACAAACCCCAAATTATTCTACAGATTTACTTAACCCACGATGGATCATTTGGAAGAGACATGGAGTGGAAAAAATGAAAAAAAAGAAAAGAAATAAATTGAAGACAATGAACTATTCAACTCTGTAGTATTTTCAGAAAAAATGTTCCATCAAGTTCAGTGAAGTTAATCTCTTGGGGAAGTACTTGGGCTCCAAAGACAGTTTGAGTTTCTCAAACAATAGTGCTCCATGCTACATTGTAAACTATGTCTTAACCTAAGGAGACTTTTAAATGCTCTTGATCTGGCATAGTTTTCTTCAAAGTGCTGAAGAAAAATCTTGTGATTCCTAAGAAAACTCCTTCTAGATGTTAATTTTCCCTTTTTGAAATATGTAAATATGTACATATGTCAATACACACAGAAAGAACTGAATACTGTACTACATTTTAATCACTCTCTTGAAACTTCAAGTGGAATAAATATAGATGAAGAAGTGTCATTGTGCACATAGAGGCTACTGTATTTAAATGTTTCCTATTTGATAATGGAAAATAAGTATCTAGTTAAAATTGTTTTCTACAATATTTTTGCTGCCCTCAAGTATATAGGGGTGACTGTTATTACGATTATAATGACTGCTGCAGTATCATTTTATAGTTAAGTTCATCTTGAAATTATTGATTACTTGTTTAAAGAATTTCATGAACAAAGCTAAGGTTAAAATACTTGCCTGGTGAGCATTCCCCTTACAGTGCAAAAGATGAGTTTGTAATTGCAGTTTGGCAAACAGAATTTAAAACTGTGAATAAATGCATGATTGGCATTTGATTCTATATCTCTGTGCTTCTCTATATAGTTTGATAAACTGTGTGCATGTATTTCTGTTTTTTAAATAATCTTTCTAAATTTTATCAGCTTTTCTTCAATATCTTCTCAGTTTCCCATTTCCAATATAAATTTCATTTTAAGTTTGCCTAAACTAAAATATCTAGCTATTTCAGGCTAAATTGCATAGAAAGTGTCAATTAAACAAGGTAATCAATTATGTTTCATTATATTCATTGTAGTTTCCTGTGCTTGGTGAATTCAAAGCAGTCATCAATGCCGGTACATTAGCTTGAATATATTCAATAAGGAGAGCTAGGAATAATTTTGTAACAATGATTAAAATGAAAAAAATAAAGAAATAACTCAGCTCATTATAGTACTTGCTATTTAAACAAAAAAAACTAATATGCAGATCAACAATGAAAAATAAATATGAGCAAGTTACAAATATTTTATAGGCATTGTCCAATACCTACAAATATACACATTAATATAACCAGGTACCAAATCTTAAGACTGAAGATCTCTAATAAAATAAAGTAACCATATTTTTATGAAGATGAAAGGGATGAATGTCCTTGATTTATCAACATTCCATCACATACACTCAGACATTGGAACTATGAGGTGCAATCTGACAAGGAAGGCAGTTTATAAATGGTACAAAGAAAAGTAGGCAAAGGATAGTTTCTAGCTTGGTGTAGATGCAAATATATAAGACATTCTTTTGAAAAGAATCCAGACATTTTCTTTGCATACCCCGACTTACTTACCCCGACAATGTGCTCCTTCATCATATTCATCAGGACAATCATAAATGCCATTGCAGAGCTGAGACATGTGAATACATCTGTTTGAGCCAGTACATTTGATATGATTCAGGGGGCACATGAATTCTATTTTTTCAGGACCTAAAAATAATAGAAAAGGGTAATTAATAAGCAGTTTAATTCTGTTCAGATATATAAGGATTACTAATGTAAAGAAAATACTGTACAATCATGTATTTGCATAATGTTTCCATTTTTATGCTAGCTACAAGCTTTTTCGTGCATTAGTGTGCTGTGCAGCTTTTCTATGCATTACTAGCAGAATTATAGTTTCTTAATAAGGATTAACATAATGAAAGGAAAATCAACTGCTTAAAGAGGATTATTTTAAAACTACGCAATTTATCACTTTTGTGGCAGAACTGCTTTCCCCTAAAGTTTATAGAAGCTGAAATTTATATCTGGCCAAATTAAGGACAGTGCTTAAATTGTGGCAAACTTTATTTAATTATTATTTTTTCAATATCATTACAAGAGCTTGAGACTCTAATATGAGCCAGTGTTAGTCAACAACTCACAGAAGAGAAAAAAAATATGATCTCCATAAACAGACATTGTTACACCCACGTGCGCATACACACACACAAACACACACACACTAACAGACATAACGCCTGACATTTTCTAGGATTTTAAATATATATATATAAGTTATTTAAGGTTATAAAAATATTGCTTTAATTCTATTTTTTCCAGACAATTGTTGAGTTCTAGAATGAGTCTGAATGAGTTCTGGGTACCTGTACAATGAAATGTATATTGTTTTGTTTTGTTTTTTTAGAAAAACCCTGGCAAGCAGCATAAATTATTATTGTGAAGATTCTCTCCTAGACCACTTCTCATACTCTCTGTTCAGATGTAAACTTTGTACAGAAACCTACATTAATATGAATGTGTGTGTGTGTGTGTCTGTGTGTGTATTTGTGTGTGAGAGTATGTTTCTGTGTGTGTGTGTGTGTGTGTGTGTGTGTGTGTGTGTGTGTGTGTGTGTGTGTGTGTGTTATAAGAAAAATAGATCTCAAATTAATTTGAAAGGAGTTCTGGAAACTGAATATAGTTATATAATGCTAGTCTACTACTTGCAGATAAAATGACCACTAATTACCTGAATTATTTTAACTCCATAGACACTTTCTATGTATGCAAGACATTTAATATATCCTATAATAAATTACTATTGTGTCATTATAGGGCAAATTTAAAATAATTGAAGGGGATATTCTGGGTGAAGCAATGGTGGTCTAAGTCATCTTCGAAGGAGCAAAGATGATACTGTCATGTGGACTAATATTTGGGAAATGTGCCTGGGCCAACAGAGCCTCCCCAAAGATTGCCCACATGCTCTGGACAGCTGCTCTTTGCAAGGAGAACATAGGATTAGAGTTGATTTGTGAACCTAAATGATGGAGGAACAATGACAAGTTCCAGCTGCAGTGGAGCGTATAAAGACATTGAGTCTGCTAAACCTTATTTTCTAAAGCAATTTTCTATTAAAATGATCCTAATGCTAATAAAGATCTTTTCAGCAGCAAGTCAGAATAATATCACAGTGAGTGATCCTCCATTTCAGTATAAATCAAAGACTTAGATAGCAATTTAAAAAAAATAACATTAAGGGCAAATAATCTTGACAAGAATTTAGGTTAAGAAAGGCTTAAACAGAGTAAAGGAATCCATTAAATTTGAAATTTTATGACTTCTGGTAAAGTGTTTTTTAAATTAAATAAATAAAATAATACCTTTGTGGGAATGTAGACTTTTTATATAGTCAGTGAGAAAATAATTGGTGAATTTTGAAAAAATGAAGAGATAAAGCTAATTTTAAACAGACCATGCGATCATAGAAATATGGAGTTCAAGAGGAGATGAAAGTCATAACAATAGAAAGGGTGGAAAAGAAAAAAAACCTTATTTTTGCTCTTGATAAAATGATACTGTATTACTAGAAAAACTACAAAAATGACAGAAAAAGTATTACATTTGAAAGATTTCACTGGGTCAAGGAACTAGGAAAGAAATTCATAGCTACAATAACAGCAACAATATCTGCTTATGTGAACATATCAGTTGAAAGAGATTTCAACGAAGAGAAAAAAGTTGAGACTGAAAATCAGTTGGAAGAATCTGTAGGATCACTGAATGGACTGGTAAACAAAATTAAAGTCAAAGTGGAAGTCTTGTAAAACAAAACAGAGGTTTTGAAAAATAAGAGAGATACAAAATAGAGAGGAAATACAGATATTAAGTTAACAGATGAAAAACAACCTAGGTAGTGAAGTAGCCTGTTGAAGCTTGGAAAAATGTCTAGGATAGGAAGAAGGACATATGGATGTCAACTATGTCCCTCAATAGCACCTTAAAGTCAAATTAAGAATTAATTAAGAATGTCAGATAATTGTACAAAAGAAAGGAATGTCAAATGATGTTGTTTGAGCAGGGATAAGACATATTCTTATAAAATCCTGGAAATCCTTTAAGTGAAATTGGATAGAACCATTACTGTTTTTGCTGATGGAATCAGCAGATAAGAGATATGGGAAGAAGTGATTTCTGTAATGTAACTTTAAAGGGGAAGAGAGATGTTATGTTTACTTGTAATTGGTGTAAAGAAGTTCAGAAATAACCTCTTTTATGCTTTTCTTTCTGGTTTTCTCTCTTTCCATCTCTCTCTTTTTATTTTCTGCACTTCCTACCCCATCTTCTACTTTTCCTTTCTTTTCTTATTTCATTTTGTATTATCTGGTAAAATTTCAGTAAAAAAAAGTATTGTTAAAAAAGGAATAAATGCCATCAATATTCTATGCAAGATTATTATGCAAATATTTAAAAAAATACTGAAGCAAAGCATATTTACGGAAGGCAGAAGACAAGTCAATCTTTCATACTAGGAAATAAACCTAGCATAATCTGAACTGGAGTGAATTATGCTTCAGGATGGATCACATCTTAGAGCTACTTGCACTTTTGAAGAAAGCTAACCCATCACAAGATACCTGACACAATATCGTATAAGCAACCAGCAATCCAAACAAATTATTTTTGCAGCAATTTTATAACATCAATACCCATGGTGTCTCTGCAATGTTATGTAATGACGTTTGATTAATGACTGTAATTAAGGCAAAGTAGCACCGTGCTTAAACTAGAAACCCACACAAATACCATTAAGCCCATGTTTTATAAGTATAGGCTGAAATGAAAATACTATATTCCTGAAGAACAGAGTATTTGGGCAATAAGACTTAAACTCATAAATAAGCTATGAAAGGAGATTTTTGAAATGGATAAAAGCATAATTTCCATCCACTTTACAGAGCAAAGACATTTTAATTTATTATCATTAAGTCTTTTACTGAAATGTAAATATCAATTTCTAAATCTTCATTACTGAACACATTAAAACTACCATTGCTTTCTTATTTTTCTCTTCACAGAAATATATGAATACTAGCTAAGAGACAGTAGACATCAAAATATCTGAATGAGTGGCTGGCCAAAGATTATTTGTGGTAGCCAGGATGTGGCTAATCTGTGGTAGCCAGGATTATCTGTGGTAGCCAGGATTTTCCATTCATCTGATCCAGGCAGTCAACTCTTAGAGATTTACTAAACTGTAGAGTTCTTGGTTTCTTTCATTAAAATTTCTCAGCTATTTAGTGGCACAGCTTTGTGACAGTTGTCTATTTGCTAACAGCCTAGCCATTTTGTTAGTCCTTAAATAAATCAAAATTTATTATTTATTTAGTGTATGGCAAATAAATCAAGAGAAGACTGATTATATCATACAGTTTTCTGGAACATCTTTCCATAGGCAAAGCATGACACATCTTCAAACTTCAGCAGTTATATCAGCAATTATATTCAAATCTCAACGCCTCTCAATGATTGAGATTTACCCCCAACTATCTAACATATAGGGACGCGGTGGCTCAGTGGGTTAGGACGCTGAGCTTGTCGATCGGAAGGTCGGCAGTTTGGCGGGTCGAATCCCGAGTGCCGCGTAACAGAGTGAGCGCCTGTTACTCGTCCCAGCTTCTGCCAACCTAGCAGTTCGAAAGCACGTAAAAATGCAAGTAGGAAAATAGGGACCACTATGGTGGGAAGGTAACAGCGTTCCGTGCGCCTTTGGTGTCTAGTCATGCCGGCCACATGACCACGGAGACGTCCTCGGACAAGCGCTGGCTCTTCGGCTTTGAAACGGAGATGAGCACCGGCCCCTAGAGTCGGAAACGACTAGCACGCATGTGCGGGGGAACCTTTACCTTTACCTTTAATCTAACATATAAGGTGAAGGTAAAAGTTCCCCTGCACATGCGTGCTAGTCGTTTCCGATTCTAGGGGCTGGTGCTCATCTCCGTTTCAAAGCCAAAGAGCCAGCGCTTGTCCGAGGACATCTCTGTGGTCATGTGGCCGGCATGACTAGACGCCAAAGGCGCACAAAACGCTGTTTACCTTCCCACCATAGTGGTCCCTATTTTTCTATTTGCATTTTTACGTGCTTTCGAACTGCTAGGTTGGCAGAAGCTGGGACGAGTAACAGGCGCTCACTCTTTTACGTGGCACTCGGGATTCGACCCGCCAAACTGCCAACCATCTGATCGACAAGCTCAGCATCCTAACCCACTGAGCCACCGCGTCCCTCCATCTAACATATAGGTTGCATCAAAAGTTAGTCTTTATAGTCAAATCACAATATTTTTATTAATTTTTAAAGGAAAAAAGTTACTGAACTGACTGTTACATGGTCTACATCAAACATGTAAGGAAGAAAATGGCAACCAATCTGAATTTTTGATGCAATTTATATGATGAATTTTCTATGGGGCTTGACTTTTGATGAAATTATGTATTGTATTTGGCCTTTCGCAGAACTTACAATAAAACATTCTTATTGTAAACAAATAATAACTGTAGATCAAACAAAACTGAGGTGGCCATGTACTTAGAATATTAACCTTGTAAAATTAAACTTTATGTTGAAAAAAAATCCTTATTTTATAAAAAAGAGAAAATAGAACAAAGTGGAGATTGTTTATAATGCCCTATTCCTGTCACTCCCTTTGTAAGCTATAACTTCCTATAAACTTGCTTTTTGGTTTTCTGTTTTGTGTCATATATTTCTTTTTATAATAATATTCTTGTTTAACTAGCTTCTGATAATTTCACTATTGTAATTACAATAATAACAAGTCACAAATCCTTTTGAATATAATAATTCTCTACTGTGTGGTTTTGCAACTGATTACTTTTATCAATGACACTGGCTGTAAATAAAAGTGGATAAGGATTTTGGCTGTAACTGTAACAAATAACAATGTTACAGTTAAGAGTGTTACAAAGAACAGAGCTATTGTCCGCACAGTTAAAACATACCTGCAGTTTAACCATTAGGTTTGCATATTATTTCATCATCTTCATGAGGATAAATCTCAAGTTAAGAAACATTTCTTTGCAACAAGACAAAGAATTGCTTCATGTATAAATTTCCAGAAAGGAAGAAATATTTTGGCTCAAGATGGGCTTTTTTGTTTGGCTACATTTCAGTACAAGTGAAAGTTTCCAAAGTCCAATCAAAGGAGAGCCATTTATCCAGGGTTCTTGCTTTTAAGTGCTGAAGTGTAATTAGGGGCTTCAGAGTTTTGCTTAAGTAACTAATTCAAATTATTTTGAGAAGAGAGCTTATGTTGGGATCAGCACCTGAATGGTTAGAAAACACTAAATGTGCAGCTAACCCTACATTATACAGTATCTACTCAATGAGTAGATAGGATTTCAATTATCCTGAGTGAAGGATATGCAATCTTTTACTTCTTCCATTGCATTTGCAGTACTATTCATAGCTTAATTACCAAGACTGCATTCAGTTTCAAAGTCCTTGTCTTGTAAACTAATTGGAAATATTAATCCACTCCTACTGTTGCAATTTTTTGTCTACCTATTGTCTAAATTACCAAAAAATGAACTTGTAAAAGTATACATAGCACACATACACATGTACACTCTTGAAATTAAAGCCTATGCTTGGGAAATCTCTATTAGAAGGGGACAGTGAAAGACTCCCACTATCTCATCAAACAAGGAAAAGGGGCATTAAAATGGCAAAAATGTCAGCAAAAGTAAAGGCAAGATAATGTAGACAAAAAAGAGCACCCTCGGTTTAGAGAGAAATCAGTTGGAGCTATGCTGGTGGGGATCATATAGAAAGG
Organism: Vipera berus; assembly: GCF_964194415.1. Taxonomy (NCBI): domain Eukaryota; kingdom Metazoa; phylum Chordata; class Lepidosauria; order Squamata; family Viperidae; genus Vipera; species Vipera berus. The sequence continues at coordinate 141,231,904 of NC_138202.1, forward strand.
GATCTTGGGGAACTGGTGGACAGACTATTGAAAATGTTAGCTACTGTGAAAACTGAAAATTTTATCTTTAGATCGTTAAGAAAGAAATTGAAAATCAATGGTTAATCTCAGACGCCATATCTGTATCACTGTTTACCATTCAGAAAAAAAAGTTACAGAGTGTGTGGACTGCCTCAAACATGAAAAAGCTTTCCGACATTTAATTGAACAAAATAAGATGCAATATGGAAGGGTGTCTCCGGGGTTCAACCAGTTCTCCCTTCTGTGGTGAAAATGGCAGGCCCCAAGTTATTCTAAATTGCTTGATCCCAGAAGTGTATAACTTCAAGTAGATAGGATTTCAATTAATAATTACCAGTTTAAGTACTACTCTTTTTTTTTTCCTTCTAAGTATCACCCGGCCTGCTGAATTTTTTAACATTAGTCGGACATTAGGTTGGCATTTTCATTCAGCTATACACCACAGTTTCAAGATCCCTGGCAATGCCCTAAATACCTGGGCCATTCACTCATGTAGATATTATTTACAAATGATGTTTGATATTCTGACTCTTAGAATTTTTGTATCACCAAAAGATTAGTTTTCTCAGTGCTCACCACTAACTCCTTCTTTCTCTGTCTCATAAATGTCATCGTTGCAAAGCAACCAGCAATAATGTGTAAAATATAAACAAAATTAAAGCAGTGGTGTGCCTAGTATATTTGAAACTAAGAGGGGATAATTTTTAACAGTCCCCTTGTTTATTGTCAGAGCCAGTTTGTACGAGTGGTTAAGGTACCAGGCTGGAAACCAGGAGACTGTGAAGAGACAAAGGTTCACTTATAAAATCATGTCAAAATTCTAGAGATCACAGTGTGTTCCATCATTGAATAGAATAGAATAGAATAGAATAGAATAGAATAGAATAGAATAGAATAGAATAGAATAGAATAGAATAGAATAGAATAGAATAGAATAGAATAGAATAGAATAGAATAGAATAGAGCTGGAAGGGACCTTGGAGGTCTTCTAGTCCAGCCCCCTGCTCAATCAGGAAGACTACCATCTCAGACAAGTGACTGTCTAGTCTCTTTTTAAAAATCTGCAGTGATGGAGCGCCCACGATTTCTGAGGGCAAGCTATTCCATTGGTTAATCGTTCTCACTGTTTAGAAAGTTTCTCCTTAATTCCAGGTTGATCAGTTTGATCTCTTTGATAAGTTTCCAACCATTGTTTCTTGTCCTGCCCTCTGGTGTTTTGGTGAATAACGTGGCCCCCTCTTCTTTGTGTCAACCCCTCAAATACTGGAAAAAGTATTTGATTTTTATTTTTTTCTGGGGAGACAACATACCTCCCTAGATTGTATGTCCAGTCTGCAGATGGATGATTCCATTCCTTTGAGGATAGAATCCCCTATTACCAACACTCACCTTCCTTTTTTGGGAGATGCAGTTTTGGGTGCTTTTCTGTTTATCTCTGGTGTGTTTGTTGCTGTGATTTTTTTAGGGATATTTGAAGTGACTTTTTAGGGATATTTGAAGTTGTTTCTTTGCTAGGCATCTGCATGTTTTCTTTGAGGGGGAGGTTGTGGGTCTGCATGTTTCCATCTAAGGAGAGAAAAGGATCGCTCAGTATTAGTGGGACTGTTTCTGGTTGGGTTGGATTGGGCAGAAGGGGTTCATTAGTTGTAAGCTGCTTCTTTCTTTGAGTATTGTGTTTCCTTCTATGTGTAACATACATCCACTTGTCTTCCTCCAAGGGTTTGTCAGTAGGGTCAAATCCTCTGGGAGTTATTTGTTCATTAATTGGTTTGCTTTGGATATAGCTTTTTTTCGTAGATTGGGATTTGTCTAGAGTTGCTTCTAAGTTCCTTACTTTTTCCTCCACTAGTTTACATCTAATGCATGTATAGTTTGTGTGTTCTTTGGGCATAAGCACAAACATGAAACATGCATTGCATACCACAATAGTATCAGTCACCTGTTCTATGAGTTTGTTGTTTGAAAATCCCTCTTTTTGGTTTTTGCCGTCTGCAGGCCCTGGTCTGCTGCTATCCATAGCACTTGGTCTGCTTCCATCTATAGGCCCTGTCTGCCACAATCTGTAGCACCTAGTCTGCTACTATCTGTAAACCCTGGTCTACCAACATCTGTAGTACTTGGTCTGCTGCCAGCTATGGGCCCTGGTCTACCGCCATTTGTAGCACTTGGTCTGCTGCCATCTGTAGGCCCTAGTCTATCACCGTCTGTAGCACTTGGTCTGCTGCTGTCTGTCGGCCCTGGTCTACTGTGCTGCAGCATTCCACCACTCCCACCAACAGTTCTGCAGCCACATGGCTCCCATTTGCTGGTCAGTCGCGCCGGCGTTCTGCTTCCTTCAGGAAACAGGGCTGCCTGGATGATTCACAGTAAGTACTCCTGTTCTCTCCCTGACTAGCTCTCCTTCCTTCTCCACTATCTCACCGGCCTTCCTGTTTCTACTCTCTGCCGGTCATTGCACTGCCCTCAGTTGGCTTTCCTTTCCATCCCAGTCAGTTCTCTTCTGTGCTTTGCAGAGCCCTCTTTGCTTTTTCTCTTCTTCAGTCTTTTTTTTATTTTTCTGACTTATCTTTCCCTTTTTCCCTTTTCTCCTACTGTTTTGTCTTAGTTTAAGATAATTTAGTTTAATAGCAGCTTCTCTTCCCATGATGTAACCAAGCTTCCTCTGTAGCCGCCATCTTAGAATCTTTCTCACTACTAATATATCTTTACTTTTTGTTATTTTTTCTGACTAATGAGCAATTCTTTTATACAGATTTGATGATGATGATGATGATGAAGAAGAAGAAGAAGAAGAAGAAGAAGAAGAAGAAGAAGAAGAAGAAGAAGAAGAAGAAGAAGAAGAAACTACTAAACTGAAATTTTACTATAAATATAGTTATAAGGCAGAGCCATATTTTCAACAGCTTTGCCTATATATCCTTTCTTGAAGCTTTGGGGCACTGGATGAGGGTCTCCACCCATGAATTGTGGGTTCCTATAATGCCAGCTTGCTCACTTTGCAAATGGCAATGCCAAAGTTAAAAAAAATGGCCACCAAGTATTGCTCTCCTATCTCTTTCCTTTTATGACTGAATTCCAAATCAAAGGAAATATATCCCCATCTCCTTCCCAACCTCCCAAAAATTTAATTTGCAGAATGCTTAAATAATTAATGCTTTAAAGTTCTTTTCAACAAAGTAACTTTTTTAAAAAAAAGGTTAATCAATTTTTCTTGTGATTTAAAAGCAGGATTTTGCATCTGTTGTAAGACATGAACATTGGCTCATGTAAATGGCCATTCCTTAACTTTAAGACACCTATGAGTCACTTGAAAAGATGATGATGGTGATGACGATGTTGATGTACTGTAACTAATGTACTGTACATATTAACAGAAATGTAATAGGTTATTAGTATAAGTTATAAGTATATAAATTTTCAGGCAATACAGGAAGTATTGTCTGAGAACAGTAGGCATATTTAATTTTATGAAGGGAGTTTCATCTCCTTTAATGAACCAGGAGCCATTCTACACTTTCCCAAATGAAGTAAATTGCACAACAGTACATAACTAATATATTCAGAGAACAGAACATTAGAATACCTTCAAAAGACTACTTACTGTACGTCCTTGTGCACACATAATATAGAATATGCTGAAACTGTCATTCTCATAAAAGTGCTCATGTACATTTTCTATAAATACCCTCTATATTTCTTTTTTCTATCTTAATTACAGAAGCTCTGCAGATATTTTCACACCAGGTTTTATAGCATTATAAATGATGTAGAACTTGAGATCTGCTTTAGAACCAAGTTATGCATGAATAATTTACTATAAGTTTAGAAGCAATGGACAAAAGAACCCTGGTTTCAGCATTTCATGGGCAGAGCTAACTAAAAAAAAGCCAACAAGACAGAAGTGAAGAGAGAGAGAGAGAGAATTAGCATCTCTTCCTCTTCTTCCAAGCAATAAATTGTTTTGCTTTGTTTTGCTTTTCCTTCTAATTCCTGCAAGATTTTCACGTTTCACATTTTTGCAGAGCCCGAAACAATCTTATACTTCTCATTTTGTCTCTTGGGCTTTGTGAGTTGAAATCTTTCTACAGAAGACATCCAAACCTGAAAGATGGGTTCAATAATATCAGGGCCCAAGGTCAACTGGAAGAGCCACCAGAAGGTCAGCAGTGTGTGGGAGAATATTTCAAAGGGCGACAGCCATAGCAGAAAAGGCTCTCCTGGACCACACCAGATGAAATTCTTTGGCAGAAAGGATTCAAAATAGGCCTCTTCAATGGGAGCAAATGGGACTGGCCAATCCCATTGCGGTGAGATGACTCTTTATATAATTTGGACTCATGCCAGAAAGGCCTTTATATGTAATAGCCAACACCTTGATTGGATCCAGGAGCAAAATGGAAACCAGTATGTTGTTGTCGTTAGTTGCAAAGTCGTGTCCGACCCATTGCGACCCCATGGACAATGTTCCTCCAGGCCTTTCTGTCCTTCTTCTCTTGCCCTCAACCTTTCCCAACATTAGGCTCTTCTCCAGTGAGTCCTTCCTTCTCATTAGGTGGCCAAAGTATTTGAGTTTAAACTTCATGATCTGGCCTTCTAAAGAGCAGTCAGGGTTGATCTCCTCTAGGACTGACCGGTTTGATCGCCTTGCAGTCCAAGGGACTTGCAGGAGTCTTCTCCAGCACCATAATTCAAAGGCTTCAATTCTTTGGCGCTCAGCCTTTCTTATGGTCCAAATTTCACAGCCATACATTGCATCTGGAAAGACTATACGCACTTTTGTTGGCATGGTGATGTCTCTGCTTTTTAGTGTGCTGTCTAGATTTGTCATGGCTTTCCTCCCTAGTAGCGTCTTTTAATTTCTTGGGTGCAGTCCCCATCTGCGATGATCTTGGAGCCCAGGAAAATAAAATTTAACACTACCTCCATTTCTTCCCCATCTATTTGCCAGGAATTGAGAGGGCCAGATGCCATGATCTTGGTTTTCTTAATGTTAAGTTTCAAGCCAACTTTTGCACTCTCCTTCTTCACCCGCAACAAGAGGATCTTTAGTTTCTCTTCACTTTCTGCCATTAGAGTGGTATCATCTGCATACATTAGGTGGCTGATATTTCTCCCTGCAATCTTAATTCCAACTTTTGATTCATCTAGCCCTGCCTTTCTCATGATGTGCTCTGCATATAAGTTAAACACGCAGGGTGACAGTATACAGCCTTGCCGGACTCCATTCCCAATTTTGAAACAATCAGTGGTTCCGTGTCCAGTTCTCACTGTTGCTTCTTGACCCGCATATAGGTTTCTCAAGAGACAAATATGATGGTCTGGTACTCCCATCTCTTTAAGAACTTGCCACAGTTTGTTGTGATCCACACAATCAAAGGCTTTAGCATAGTCAATGAAGCAGAAGTAGATGTTTTTCTGGAACGCCCTAGCTTTCTCCATGATCCAGCATATGCTGGCAATTTGATCTCTAGTTCCTCTGCCTCTTCGAAAACCTGCATGTATTTCTGGTAGTTCTTGATCCACATACTGCTGGAGTCTAGCTTGTAGGATTTTAAGCATAACTTTACTAGCATGTGAAATGAGTCCAATGGTGTGATAGTTTGAACATTCTTTGGCACTGCCTTTCTTTGGAATTGGAATGTAAACTGATCTTTTCCAATCCTGTGGCCACTGTTGAGTTTTCCAAATTTGCTGGCAAATTGAGTGTAGCACTTTTACTGCATCGTCTTTTAAGATTTTGAATAGCTTAGCTGGAATACTGTCACCTCCAATAGCTTTGTTGTTGCTCAGCTTTCCTAAGGTCCATTTCAATTCACATTCTAGGATGTCTGGCTCGAGGTCAGTGACCACCTCATTGTGATTATCACAGACGTTAAGCTCATTCTTGTATAGTTCTTCTGTGTAATTTTGCCACCTCTTCTTAATCTCTTCTGCCTCTGTTAGGTCCCTGCCATTTTGGTCCTTTATCATGCCCATTTTTGCATTAAACGTTCCTTTCATCTGTCCAATTTTCTTGAAGAGATCTCTGGTCCTCCCTATTCTATTGCTTTCTTCTATTTCTTTGCACTGTCCATTTAAGAAGGCATTCTTATCTCTTCTAGCTATTCTCGGGAATTCTGCATTTAATTGGGTGTATCTTCTTTTTTCTCCCTTGCCTTTCGCTTCCCTCCTGTCCTCAGCTACAGTATTTGCGGAGCTTCCTCAGACAGCCATTTTGCTTTCTTGCATTTCCTTTTTTTGGGATGGTTTTAGTTGCTACCTCTTGTACAATGTTGCAAACCTTCATCCATAGTTCTAAAGGCACTCTGTCTATCAGATCTAATTCCTTAAATCTATCTGTCACCTCTACTGTATATTCGTCAGGCATACGATTTAGTTCATACCTGAGTGGCCTAGTGCTTTTCCTTACTTTCTTCAGTTTAAGCCTAAATTTTGCAACGAGAAGCTCATGGTCTGAGCCACAGTCAGCTCCTGGTCTTGTTTTTACTGATTGTATAGAGCTTCTCCATCTTTGGCTGCAGAGCACATAGTCAATCTGATTTCTGTGTTGACTGTCTGGTGATGTCCATGTGTACAGCCATCTCTTGGGTTGTTGGAAAAGAGTGTTTGCCATGACCATCGTATTCTCTTGACAAAATTCTATCAGCCTGTGCCCTGCTTCATTTTGTACTCCATGGCCAAACTTGCCTGTTATTCCAGTTATCTTTTGCCTTCCTGTTTTAGCATTCCAATCTTCCATGATGATAAGGACATCATTTTTTGGTGTTAGTTCTATAAGGTGCTGTAGGGCTTCATAGAACCGGTCAATTTCATCCTCTTCAGCACCATTGGTTGGGGCATAGACTTGGACTACTGTGATATTGAATGATTTGCCTTGGATTCGAACTGAGAGCATTCTCTCATTTTGGGAATTGTATCTCAGTATTGCTTTTCCTACTCTTTTATTGACTATGAAGGCTACTCCATTTCTTCTGAGGGATTGTTTCCCACAGTAGTATACCTGATGGTCATCTGAATTAAATTCACCCATTCCTGTCCATTTTAGTTCACTGATTCCTAAGATGTCAATGTTCAGTCTTGCCATCTCTTGTTTGACCACGTCCAGCTTGCCTTGATTCATGGATCTTACATTCCAAGTTCCTATGGAGAAAAAATATTTACAGCATTGGACTTTCCTTTCACCACCAGATACATCCACAGCTAAGCGTCCTTTTGGCTTTGGCCCAGTCGCTTCATTCTTTCTGGCGCTACTAGTATTAGCCCTCTGCTCTTCCCCAGTAGCATATTGTTCGCCTTCCGACCTAAGGGGCTCATCTTCCAGCATCATATCTTTTTTTTTTCCTTTTGGTACTGTCCATGGGGTTTTCATGGCAAAGATACTGGAGTGGGTTGCCATTTTCTTCTCCAGTGGATCATGTTTTGTCAGAACTCTCTGCTATGACCTGTCCATCTTGGGTGGCCCTACATGGCCTAGCTCATAGCTTCATTGAATTATGCAAGCCCCTTTGCCATGACAAGGCAGTAATCCATGAAGGGGGAAAACCAGTATAGTTCCCACAAAAATGTTATAACATGGGCCACTCAACAGACCTCCAGAACTGTCAACACCATTATATTCTGTACCAGTTGTAGCTTCCAAATACTTCTCAAGTGTTATCCATGTAGAATGCACTGCAGTAGAGAATAACAGAATAATAGAGTTGGAAGTGACCTTGGAGGTCTTCTAGGCCAATCCCCTGCTCAGTCAGGAGACCCTATACCATTTCAGACAAATAGTTGTTCAATCTCTTCATAAAAACTTCCAGTGTTGGAGCATTCATAGCTTCTGGAGGCAAGTTGTTCCACTGATTTATTGTTCTAACAGTCAGGAAATTTCTCCTTAGTTCTAGGTTGCTTCTCTCCTTGATTAGCTTCCATCCATTGCTTCTTTTCCTGCCTTCAGGTGCTTTGGAGAATAGCTTGACTCCCTCTTCTTTGTGGCAACCCCTGAGATATTGGAACACTGCTATCATGTCACCCTTAGTCCTTCTCTTCATTAAACTAGACATACCCAATTCCAGCAACCATTCTTTGTATGTTTTAGCCTCCCGTCCCCTGATCATCTTTGTTGCTCTTCTCTGCACAATTTTCTAGAGTCTCAACATCTTTTTTACATTGTGGTGACCAAAATTGGATGCAGTATTCCAAGTGTGGCTTTACCAAGGCATTGTAAAGTGGTATTAATACTTCACATGATCTTGATTCTATCCCTCTGTTAATGTAGCCTAGAACTACACTGGCTAATCTGAGAGATTTAGTCAGGAAGGCCTATGTATTACCTTTCACCTGCTGTTTCCTGCTTCATCAGTTCCTCCTGCTGTTTAAAAAACTCTAGTCAATAATTACAGAGGCCTGAGCTTTAATGGAGAAGTGCTATGGCACAGATAGGACTGCACATTTTGGAGGAGCAGTTGCCAATGAATGCTGAAATCAACTGTCACGACTGACTAGTTTTAAAAGCATATTTTATTTTCAGAAACAGAAAGTTTTGCTTCTGATGTCTATAACTAAATATACATTTTCATCATTGACAGTATACTTCTTGTACAATGATGTAGTCAAAGCAGACACTTAGAATTTGCTGGAAATTACTGTTTTAGATTAAGTCTCCTGTCAAGAGATGAAAATAGAAATTTCTGCAGGCACAAACACTCATTTTATTGAAAGCAATCCATCTCTTTCGTGTACTCATATTCCTAGCAGTTGAAAGATATTTGAGTTAATCATAATGTAAAGTGTGTTCAGCTGAATTTATGATAGAGATTAAGAACATCTGCCCTCATATTAAAGTGAAAATTCACTGTTAAATGTCAAGACTCTAAAACATATTCCGATGAAATGCTGCTGTGTGTGAAAATTTGAAATCCAAGAATCTGTCAGGACCATTTATGGGAAATGTTGTAAACTCGTGTTTTATTAAAGAAACATGCAATCTCTCAGTAAGATATTGTAGCTGCCAGATGGCCAGAATGAGCCCACAGCTAATATTTTGGAGTTTCATTATAAAAACTGTGCTGGGCTCCCCACTGTCATTCAAGGGTCCCAACTAATTAGCAGTTGCTGTTCAAATTATATTATCTTCAAATGCAATGCATTTATGTGAACAATTGTTTCTGATTAAATAATGGCTTCTAATGAGGATTCTGTTGGTTTCTTTATCAATGGAGTCCTGCTTGCCTCTATATTCAAGTTCCTCCTTCCTGGCCATACTGGCTTAGTATGTGTAGAGGCAAAGCTCACCATCCATCATTTGTCATTTCTCTGGTTGCAAAATGTGCCAATGCTCACCAGGTTTTATCCAAGGCATCTGCTTCGAATGCCCTTCAGCACATAAAGTAAGAAATGATAGGAGGGCCCTGAACAGATGCAAAGTATATTATCATCATAAAGTTGAGGAGTGCTCATGAACTAGTGATTAAAGAAAATCAGTTTCCTGATCAGGGAATGGTGTTTCCAGATAGACCAGAGCATTCACAGGATAATAGTCTGATTTTATCTCTGCCAACTTATGAGTCAATGTCAACAAGGTTAATGGGACACAGATAATGGTAAGCCTATTTTTTTTCCTCCTTGTCATCTAATGCAATAGATGCCACTGGAGGAATATGTTACTTGTGGAACAGCTGGTTCACTCCTACTTGAGCACAAATCTCTGAATACTTCGAAAATCATTTGGAATAGAAAATGAGCTCATAGAGAAGGGGAAAATAACACAGTAGTGTGAGTAGAAATTCACTGGCCAGCAATCAGCACCCAGATAAGTAGAGATTAACAGAAAGATTAACACTAGACCAACAATCAGGAAGTAAATAGTACCTCAATCAATGAACTACCGACTCAGACAAACAGCCTAATGAAGGAACCACCAAAAATATTCCCACCAACAATGGCAGGGCAAGTCTATATAAATCCCACTCCCTTCTAGCACTGATGAGATTATCTAGTTGGATAATGAAACGTCTGCAAGAAAACAAGCAAGCTGAGAGAGCATCAAGAACCTCATGTTTCAACCCTGAGCTACAAATATGATATTCTATTGTTATTGTATTATATATTTTTAGTTATTTATATTGTATTAATTTTGGTGTTTAAAATACATAGTTTATGTTTCATAGTGATTCTTCATCTTTTAATGAATTATGCTATATATGTATTGGACAAATAATTAACAATATATTAGAAAGGTTTCATCTCCATGACATGCAAAAATTTCTGGTTTATCCATCTTAATTTTATTTACCTTTTCTCATGTTCTCCTTTGTACTTGATTATATTTTTTTCTTAAAGGTGTCCAGTAAAAGAAGAGCGAAAATATGTGTATAAAAGATACAAAGATTGGCAAAAGAATGTTGTAGCAGTCTACACTGCTGGGAAATATGAAAGGAAAGATAAGAAGAGGACAACCAGCAGCAAGATGGATGAACTGTTACAGTGGCAATAGGTATAACATTGAAAAGCCTGAAGGATAAGTTAGGTCAGCTTGTCCTGGAAAAAAATGAATCTCTGTGGTCCTTAAGAGTGGACACTGACTTAGTGTCACATAATCAACCAATCTCTATTTTTTCTTGTATTGAGCTAAAATTTCTCTTTGGAAAAAAAGAGGTTGTAGGAAAGATGTAAACTTGGAGGACTAGCAACCAAGCCTCCAAGTTCTAGCAACCCCGATACTAACTGTTGTACACCCAGACCACATATGCAGATTTATATACATGCATATATATCTGCATACATGCACACACAACTCCCAGCATCTTCATAAACTCATTTTTTGCAGAAGAGGTTTATAGATAAATTTTATGGTTTCATTCTCAATGTTTCTCAAAAGGTTGTTTGTGATTTCTCTAAACAAAATGCAATATCATGTTTTGTACTTAAAATTGACTTAGCATTGTATTGGATTGTTATTTAGTTGGGTGAAATGTTATATCGGTCCCCTTCCTTCCTTCCTTCCTTCCTTCCTTCCTTCCTTCCTTCCTTCCTTCCTTCCTTCCTTCCTTCCTTCCTTCCTTCCTTCCTTCCATCCTTCAGGAAACATTTAAAGAGTAATTGGTCTCCTAGGCACAGTTTTGACCCAGACTTGTTGGATGGGTTTGTTGTGTCATGAATTGGTTAATAAGTTTGTCTTAGGGCCATTTATTATTTTCTTTATATCTTTTCCACTTTTTAATAAACTGTCCAGAGTCATTAAACTGGCCTATAAATAGTACATAAAATAATTAAATAATGTTTCTTTCATGTGTATATGATCAAGATATTCAAGGTGCTGATGCTGACCTATAAAGCCCTAAATGGCTTGGGTCCAGGATATCTGAGGGAACACCTGCTGCTGGCATCAAGCTCCCTTCAAGCTCCCTTCGTCCTTTGCGCTCCCACAGGGATGGTCTTCTCAGGGTACCGCCGGTAAAAGATTGCCGGCGGATAACACCCATTGGGAGGGCCTTCTTTGTAGGTGCACCTGCCCTTTGGAACCAGCTGCCCGTAGAGCTTAGGACTGCCCCTGACCTTTGCTCATTCCACCGGGATCTGAAGACTTGGCTCTTTGAGCTTTCTGGCCTGGACTGAGAGTATTAATTGGGGTTTTAATTGGATTTTAATTGGGGTTTTATATTTATTCAAGGTCTAAATGTAATTATTTTAACTGTTCTTAATTTTTGTAATTGTTGTATTGTTATTTTAAAAACCTTGTGAACCGCCCTGAGTCCTACGGGAGAAGGGCGGTATATAAGTCTAATAAAGATAAAGATAAAGATATTACCAAAACAAAAATGAAAACAAAGATCTGCAATAAGTAGATAGAGTTATTTGTGATTTAGTATGTCTAGTCACAGTATTCTGAATAAAAATATACATACTTTAAATAAGGGGACAAATATTTTCAGCTAGCAACTGAAAACCTACCCCTGTAGAACAGTAACACGGTATAAATATAATGCATGAATAAAGTTAAATTTAATTCGCAGTTATTACAAAACTCTTGGCAATGCAAAGCAATGCAGATATATAAAAATATGGCATACCATTATAGCACATCCACACAGTACCCATAACTTTCCAACTGGAGAGTTTGATTTCATGCATTTACTTCAAAACAAACCTCACAAAGTTAAATGGTGACTTACTTACAAGTAGAATTAGAGGTTCACAGTTTAAGAATACAAAATCCTATGCATATTTTTCCCCAGAAATGAAACGTAGGTACCGTACTGAGAATAGAGTGTACTGACTTAGAGTCTCCTTCACAGTGGGTACCTTTCAGCATATCAATTGTTTCTGACTTGACTGAGCAGTTTATTAGTCACAAGAGATATTTATTTCAATAACAGACTGATTCTCTTACTTTCTGATGTTCTACTTAAGCTGCAATAAAATCCGTGGCTTAGGGATTTATGTTGCTTTTTTTAAAAAAAAATCTAAGTCAGTAGCTGCTATGGCAGGGGAATAATGTGAGCAGACATCCCAATTTTGCAGTTCAGTGCATGCAATTACGCAAATGATTTTATATTTAATTCAATGGGGCTTCAAGTGAGCTCGAGTTCTAACCCATATGTTTTAGACTTTGAGAGTTAAGCCCGCCATTTAAAAGAAAAACATAGGTTTTTCCACACCGCTCAGTTCCATATTTGTTTATTCCATGATCCTAGTTATTCATCAGTGAGTGAGTGCAAGCAGACTGCTGCCCTTATTAAGATCATGTTGACTTCCTGAAAGCACTGCGGAGATGTGTGTCTGCATTCCTGTATATCTGATAAAGGTTGAACAAATGTTTTCCCCTTTGTGTGCATATTTTATTCATTAAGTCTGAGCAAAATCATTATGTTTGCATCAGCAACAGTAAAGCGAGAGAATAAATGCAGGTAAGGGAAGTTATTATTTGTTTGTTTGTTAAACGTATATGCTGCCCATCTCTCCGAAGGCGACTCTAGGTGGCTTACAATTAATCAATGAAAATGCAATATAAAAACATTAAAAGAATAAATAGGGACATTAAATTAAAATTGATCCAGATGTAGAGGTATGGAGTGAGATGCACGTGGGGTGGGGTCTTATCTAATCCATTAGCCACTTCTGGAATGACACAGCCCTATTGGGGCCTCCAGGCAAATTGCCAGAGTTCGGTCTTCAGGCCCTTTCAGAAGGCCCAAAGGGTGGGTACTGATCTCATCTTGGGGGGTCACAATCTCACTGCCACGTGAGGCCTACAGCAAAAAAGACCTCTTGGAGTCTGCCTGCCAGATGGAGTCTGCAGCATGTTCCTACTGCTGGCACAAGTGGGATAAGTTAATCCCATTGGGGTGAGATGGTGCCTTAGGTGTTTATTCCTACAATTGACACTCTGTTCTATAAGCTATGATAGTAGCACAGATGATGACCCTGTCCCATAGACTTAATCAAACTGGTCAATTTAAAACAAAATTCTAAAGTGCTCTTTTATATATAACTTACAAGTAAAGGAAATGTCACATGCAAGAAACCAGGAACCAAGATAGTATTTGAAAGTACTATGAGTTTATAACCCTCACCCTATAACACAGGATTATGAACTACTAATGGTCAAGGCAAATTGGAGCTACGTAGATAAGACTCAACAGATTGCAAGAGGGGCTGGACTTAGGCTTCTTTTGACTCCAAACTGCTGATGCATTTGACCCCACCCTCGGGCTCAGCCTGGTCATCTGCTACAGGCATTCCCAATCTAGAATCAATGTATAGATGTCTATGGAGATTTTCACTCATCCAGGTCATAGTTGTCTCAAAGGTGCTTTTTCAAAAGGCAACTGGACTATTGTTAGAAGAAGAAGAAGAAGAAGAAGAAGAAGAAGAAGAAGAAGAAGAAGAAGAAGAAGAAGAAGAAGAAGAAGAAGAAGAAGAAGAAGAAGACATTTCACTTCTCATCCAAGAAGCTTCATCAATGGAAGCTTTGTATAGATCATCAGTTGAACCAATGCATTTAATTGTTTAAAATTTATGTCATATTGTTAACCTCCCACTTCATGTATGTATAAACAGGTAGACCTCATTTACCAACTGCCCCATTTAGTGACCGCCCACAGTTATGACAGTGATGGAAAATAACTTTATGACCAATCCTCACATTTATGACTTTTGCAGGTCTGTAAAGCAATTGAAAGCTGAAGCAAGATCATAAGTGCAGCTTCACTTAATGACTGCTTCGTTTTTAATAAATTTCACAAGTCTGCATAGAAATTGCCAAAACCTGAAAATGTGGCAAACTGGGTTTATAGTCCAAATGAAGAGCTGCTACAGAAGATCTTAAAAAAGAGTTAATGAGTAGAAGAAGGAATACAAATAGAGTGGAAGAACAAAGGATTATTGAAGAGTTATTGGCTTTTCTTAAAACATAAGGTAAAGTTAATTGGTGAATAAGTTTGGAAATATTTTTAACGGAAGGTTAATGAACAATTTTTTTGACAGACAGAACACCTGACAAGTATTTTTACAGAAAAAAAGACCTTAAGAAAAATGTTGTTGTGTAGATTATAGACCAGAATTTTTCCTACTAGGCATAACAACAGAGAAGCATACTAAAGAAGAGTTATATATAATCATACACATCATCACAGCAGCGAGGATGACGTTCGCCCAGAAATGGAAAAAACAGTGAAATACCAGACGAGAGGGAGGTGATAAATAAAATTTGGGAGTGCGCAGAAATGGACAAGTTAACTCTGGAAATTAAAAATAAGGATCAGTCAGATTACTACAAAATTTGGAATAAGTTTTATTTATGGTGGGAACAGAAAGGAAGGTCACAACAGAAACACACAGGATGTTGATTTCACATATTACTAGAATAAGGTGGTTGATAAGATTGAATATTCTATAACTGTATATAAAAGATATGTACATAAAGTGTATATATGTATATAAAACACAAAAATGATGTAAGACAAGAAGGAATGTCAGACCATTAACACCTTGTCCAAAGTTTTAAATAATAAAATTTGTTTAATAAAAAAAAGAAAGAAAGAAAAATGTTGTTTACATCAGCTAGATTTTTTAAAAAATACCAGCTTTATTTGACATGGCTTGTATTCTTTATTCTGAACAGACCCAAATGTAACTATTAGAATTCAGCAGAGTAAAATAAATTATTCTAATTAGGATTTGACTCTTTCTTAAGTATTTCTAAAGGGGGAAGCAACGATTCACTGTATTTCTATGTGGGCATCATCTGATGATTGACAATTCTTCCTACACAGAATTAACAGTTTTATGCTACTTATTGAGGGTGCAGAAAAGAAAATGGGAATGGATTTGAGGAAGGAGAAGCCTCTAAATGGTATGTTTGCTATTTTTTTAAAAAAATCCATGTTTATTTTCTGGCTTGCTATATATTAGAACATCAGTCAGCTGAAACTATAAAGTACAGATTAAAAAATTAGGAAAGCACAATAAGCACATCTTTTCATAATTGGGTTATAGGATTTATCTCAGATGAGATTCTTCTTCTGTTTTATTTTTAACAGCAGGACATCGAAAAACTAGCATGCAGAGGCTTACAAAATGGAATATATATCTCAAGTTGCTTATTTATTTATTTTCATTAAGTTACCCAAGGAGAATCAAGATGAATAGGAAGAAAAAGAGAATGAATTGATAAAGATTTGAAACGCCACAATAGAAAGATGTATACCATCAATATAAATTCTGCAAATAAATTCTGTATCCAAACTCATTCTGTGATTTATTCTGCTGCCCCCCCCCATTATTTAAGAGTAGTGCCTATTATGCTAGTAAGTAACTTGCAGTATTGAATCTGTTCATTGGAGAACAAGAAAGTAATTTCCTTATTTTAATGAAGAACTTCCTTGACTGAATTATTGAGGCACAGTAACTCAACGGAGAAAACATTTTAAAGCTTTCTAACTTTCTTTTTTTGCTTTACTCCCCCCCTCCATTCTAACTAATATTACATTAAAAAGATGAAGAAGAAAAAGGAAGATATTTCCAGATCCTCTGAAATATTTTATATAGCAAACATTTTTAGATAGCATTTGGAGGATTGCTGTTTCTTGTCTATTGTCTGTAAGAAGCTTTCCCAAAGGAAGAACTCCATGGATTGTTAGGGAAAGGGGTCTTCTTCCATTTTCCTTTACTTTAGTCTCTTGGGTAACCTTTCTTCATTGTGTGATTTTTTAAAAAAGAATGCTTTAAAGAATTCTTTAATGCTCAATTCATTTGCCGTACCTCGTTTTCTTTCTGCTATCTCTGAAAGTGATTCATCTTACCCTTGACAGGTATAACTCAGTAACTTTTATTTTATTTTTTAAAAGTTACTAATATAATAATATTATTCTTAGTACAGTACTACTCACCTGCAGGAACATGAAGTTCACTTCTCAATATTAGGGGGAATCCTAAATATTTTGATTTTATTTACGTACCTCTTTTCTAGGTTTAAACCACCCATCTATGAAAGTCGGAAAAGCAGAACACCTTTTTTCTTACCTGGAATCACATCTCTAAATATATGTCGAAGCAAATTTGGAGCTTTATATTTTTCTTCTTAAAGAGTGAAAAAGCAGATTTAAAAAATATTCTGCTTGTAAAAAGTCTGATCCAGAAAGTACATTTTTAGTTTGACCTACAGTAAGGAGATTAAACTGCAATTAATAGCAAGGCAGTTAACTAAATTTCAGGTTTGAGGTATAAAGCTCAGATTTTGGGCAGGGAAGCTGCAAGGTTTGCAACTCGTTATTGACTTATTATTGTTTAACGCTGTATAGGAATGAGAAAAAAATGTAGTAAGTGTTATGTATCAGGCTTCTGGTATTACACCATGTGGGTTGCTGGAGAGCTAACAGCTCTCCAGCAACCCAGACAGGCCATCTCCGGTCCTGCAATTGGTCAGCCCCAGGTGGCAAGCACGGGTTCAAACCTATTGGCTGCCACGTTAGGGCTAGGCTATATATTGTGGCTGGGTGCAGCCCAAGCTCAAGTACAGTTCCAGCAAGAATAAAAGAATTAAGTTTCTCTGTACTCCGCCTTGTGTCATCCTTCCTGCTCACCAGAGCCCACGACTTAACAGTAAGAACTTTTAAAAGCAGGAAAACTGGAGATTAGCTTTTGGAATACCTCAGTCTCCTAGTGAGAAGGCTGACAGGTTTAAATATGTGTCTGTGCTAAAAGCAGATCAAGAAACATTAGAATAATTCACAACTGCTGCTTGAAACAAAACAAAACAAAACAAAAAACAAAAATGAAATAGTTGGATTTCTGAAGAAAACAAACTGATTGTGATAAGCTACTTAAGGAAGATAATGCTTTTGTGCTGATCTCCATGTATTTTTGTCATTCGGCTAAAGAGTGTGAGAGTTTTCCATTGGAATTCAAACAAAACATTACAACAACATTAAATACAACTTGTTACCTGCTTCCCTCTCTACCAGCCTCTTTATTTGGAATGAATTAGGATCTAGATCAAGATCACAGGACATAGGAAGAGAAAGTTTAATTGATCAGCAAGCCACCCAGTGCATTCCACATGTTACTGGATCACACTCATTGCGAGGGATGGAAGGGACCCAAAATGTGGTACTACTGCCTCCATCATCATCATCATCATTGCCATCGTTGTCACCATCATGAAATACTATAGGACAATTATACTGATATATAGAAGTTGCATTTAAGAAGAAAATAAGTCTTTCTGGTTTGTTCTCCATGATAAATTTGGACAGTTATATGCATTTCAATCACAGTTTCTCCTCCAAAATTAAAGTACTTTTCTTTTCTAGATGAGACCAGCCACCATAGTATGAACTGGCACTGTATTATATTATTATTACCTATTATTCTTAACTGCAAGAAAGTGCTTTATACTAGCGTTTCTACTGCAGTGGTTTCCTATAAGGTAGATCATGCCACTGCTTCTGTTCTAGAGATAAAACAAGAACAGGATTTGAGAGGCACATATTGGCAGTTGCCAGCATTAGATAGACAAGGTATGTGCCACATAAATGCAGACTGGACAATTTCCTGCTCTTCTCTCCTAAAAAAGAAGCTCTAAAAAGCTAACTGAGTTTCAAAGCTTTTGTACTGGGACTTCCCTAATGCTAGTAGCAAGCTTAGTATTACTGACAATGATAGTTGTAACAATAATTGCTAGGAAATCCAGTTTTTTTTAAGGCATAATGAAAATGGGACTGTGAAACTATATCATAGTGAAGATGGCCTTCATTTTCTCCCTTGAGCATTTCAAGGACATTTCATCATCTGTGCTCAACATTGCAGTAACTTCCCAGCCAACAACTTTCTTAGAACACACACTTTATTACACTTTTCTCTTACCTGTCTTTCTTTGAAAATAGCAATCCTTATTTGGTCTGGTCTACAGACATTTCTGTCCTCCTACTTAATGATACGGATTGGTAGATACTCACAGAGCAGATGTTTATTATGACTAGGCTGGAAAAAATCCTTTATCTGTTCAGATCAGGCAGAGTTATGTAATTTCCACTCTGATATTTATATATACTACTTGTGGGCTCTGCCTGTCTCTCTCTTAAACCTTTTCCCCTTCATTACCTTGAGTCAAGCTCATTTTCTCCCTTGCAGAAATGCATTTCAATCATATTCTGGCTATGCTATTTGGTCTGCATATCTCCAAGTGATGCTGTGTCTCAAGCACTGGGGAGCAATGACGGGAAATGTCACATATATTTTTGTGCCACTGAATTCAAGCCAAGTGGTTTTGAAGCTTTTTTTTGCCCCAAGCTTTCCCATGGAAATACTGAAGCTGATCTTTCTATATAGAGTTTGGCTGGTACTTTTGAAACAGTCACATGTATACTTCACTAGGAACATTTCATAGTTCTATATTAGCAGGTATAGGAAGCAGTCATCATTTGTGGGCTGTTATGTCCATTTTAAGGTTTGACAACATGCTGTGTGCATTCTCTGGTTACCCACAAGGATAGTCATATTGTGTGTGTGTTTTGTGATGCTCCATCCAACTACCTGGCCCACTCAGGAAGCTCTCTTCTGAGTGAGTAATGGCCAACCAAAGCATTCCCCTCATTTTTAATTTTCTAAGAATGCCTTTAAATCAAAACGCTATGCAGAAAATGTTGACCCATTCCACTTTGCTTTGACAACCTCCCAACCGGTTTCCCTATTTCTTGGTTAATAATGCAATATGTTTCTGGATCAATAGTTCCCTAATAACAATAGATGCAATATTTATACAATCAGAAAAATGTACACCTTCCTACAGATTCCACCTGGTATTAATGTGGATTGATTGGCGTTTTTGTAAATCTTTATAAATTTCCTGCATAGACCAGGGAGAATGGATAAAATTCAGGGAGCTGTATTTTCCCTGTCTCTTTTCTTTTGCAAAAGGCTAGTCTGCATGTGAGTTCCAGGATTTTTTTAAGGGTATGCTTAGGGATGAAGGATGGAGTCCTACTAATATGTTTGTCCCAAACATGTTTTTTTCAAAAGGCAACTGGCCTTTTCTTTCCCCTTGAAGACATTTTGCTTCTCATCCAAGAAGACTTCTTGGGTTCTGACTGAATGAGAAGCGGAATTTCTTCAAGAAGACACAAAGTCCAGTTGCCTTTTGAAAAGGCATCTTTGCGATGGCCATGACTGGATGACTGAGAATCTCCAGACACCAATATGCCTCCTTTCCTTTTTATGTATAGGAGAAGTTAGGGGATTTTTTTTTCTGGCTCTAGGACACTCTCTTCTATCTCCTTCCAGACTCCCTTGAGGCAATCAATTCTCTCCATCCTGTTCTTCTGAAGAAGTGGTTTAGAATATATCCTCCACTTTACTCCCCAGCCCTGCCATTACCATAACCTGCCACCATGATTACAACTTTTCTTTTACCATCTTTCCCCCCCCCTAGCTGCTCAGCGTGGAATATCTGGAGTTTCCCTTTCATTTTAAGCCACAGCAATCACAGCAATCAATGTGAAAGAAGTGTGGCTGAACCACAAGAAGGAGAGGGTGGCTTGATACCCCTTTATAGCAATGTCTTGCCTTTGTAAAATTATCAGATTAAATGTAACACCTATTGGAAATGGGGAATGAATGGATTGCTTAAAGTAATAGTGTCTTTTTTACAAATTCCCACAGAAGCAACAAAAAATAGGCTGGCTGCTTTAAAGAATGGTAGGAAAGTGCCATGCTCCCACTAGGCCTGGAGCATTTCTTCCAAACTTTTTGCACTACTACAGAAGAGCATAGAGCACGGGTGTCAAACTCGATCACATCACGTGACATATCATGACATATCATGACTTTTTTGCCTTTGCGGAGCTGGGGTGCACGTGACGCATCCAGCCCACGGGCCACCAGTTTGACACCCCTGGAGTAGAGTGTCAAGAGAACAACCTTTCATCATGCAGATAAACTCACAGACATTTATTGCATAGGTTGCTGCAGTTTCTATTCTTTGTCAATTTGGCTCATTTACATTAGTACTTCAAAACAAACAAACCAAAACTGTAAATAAAATGGTTTAAAAGTTATCTGGTCTCAGAATATCAGAAAGAGAGAGAAAAAAACAGATTAGATTCACTCCAAGATAATGAAATATGACTGCAGATTTTCAGAAACTGTAAAACTCAGTTCTGTGTTGAAAACAAACCACCACTTAATTTCCACTTAGGCTTTCCATTAAAGGTATTATTATGTGATACTTTTTATAGTGTCTAGTTCTTGTTTTAGCAGTCTACAGGCACAGGTATCAGCCATTCAGAGAACAATTTTCATCTGAGTGATTCATGCAAGTGTTCATGCCGCAAACGAAAGCGAAGGTGGGAAGATTTAAAAAAAATCTTAAAAAAACAAAATCATGATTCCTTAGACTTCCATGAGAAGAAGGAACAAAGTATAAAAAAGAGAAAACAATTATTTTTGAAATGTTAGTAGAGAGATCTTTGTAGCAAAGTGACATAATATAAAAAGCTTGTGTACCAGGTGCTTCCATTGCACCCAACTCTAATGGGAAAAACATAGAATGGAAGAAGGGGAATGTCAACTCTCTTTCTACTGTTCTGAAGGACTTGTTAAATATCTTTGTATCAATTACTCTCTTTGGGATAGTTGAAGCCCTGGTGATACCAGAAAACCAGAAGCCTAGAACTGTGAGCAATCCCAAGAACTTGTAGCGGTTTTCTTTAGTAGGGAAATGCTCTTCAAAGCAGTAAGTGGGAGAAGATACCGTATAACATGGTGGTGCCCCATAGGCCAGATGTTGTTGTTTCTTGAAATACATAAAACATTCACACTCCAATTTGGAGATTTGCAGATATTGATATTTATATGCATCAATCGTTTCGATCTGGAAAGGCAAACATCCTTATTTATTTATTTTTGATTTATTTTCTCTTTTACCACTTCAGGTGTCAAGGGAGATACAAAGTTCCGGTTCGTGCAGTTCTGGCAGCCTCAACCATTGTTATTTGATGTTTTTGTAATGTGTCTTTGATGGTCTTCTGGGTCTGCCTTGTGTTCTTTGGCCCTCTCCTCTTTTTGCACATGGCTTTTATGATGTAATAGTTATTTATTTACTGGGCATATAGTCCACCTTTAAGCTGCTTACACATTCCCCAGTAGATCAGTATATGTTGTTAAAAAATTACAGAATGTCCTATTTCAAGGCACCACTCTCTTGAAGGAACGTTCCCCTCGCTATTTCACCCTCTGAAACCTATCAGCCTATCTAGGATGGAGCCATAATATGAATATATCATTTAAAGAGACTTCTGTTCATAGATTAGGATATTTGTGTTCTTATTGACCTGTATTCTTATACATCAAATATGTTTTGAAACAGCACCTGGAACAATCGCCTGTAATAAACTGGGGAGATATTGTTCTAGTATCTATATGCATTCAAGTAACAGTGGGAATGAGCTGTTTTGCGAGCACTGGACTTTTAAAGTACCAAAATGTTTAACAAAGTCTATTAGATCTGAAGTTGGCAGAAAGAGACTTGTAAAGCACAAATTGTAGAGGTCTCAAGATGGATTAAATTGTAGAGGTCTCAAGATGGAAGAAAGCTCAATAAAATGTGCAGAAACCCATCTCTTAGGAAAGATCAGAAATAGGTAATATTCCTAAGCAATATTGGTTTTAAAATGGTTGCCTCTTGAGATAAATGTGATACAACCAGAGTGGCACTTTAGTCAGGTCTGTGCCTGCAATTCTAGAATGAAAATATCTGTGGAAAGTCCATGTGCAATGAATCAGCCAGATTCTTACTGTTTACAGCATATGCAGGTTGACTTTTAAGAAGATTGAACAATCACAGAAAGGATATTAACACAATCACTTCTGCTAAAATAATATATTTTTCTCATGATGGGCAGACTTACGTTTATTAAATAAAACATAAAGGCAGCACTTTTTGCAAGCTACCAGGTTTTTGAAATACTACTCATTCTTCAAACTAATAAGAATGTTGACATGGTATGAAAATAATAAAGCTGCAGAGGAACCAGGCAAAGAGTGACAAACAACAACAACAACAACAACAACAACAACAACAACAACAACAACAAAATGGTTATTCTGATGCCCTGCAAGGATGCCAAAATAGCCTTTGACAGAAGCTGTGAAAAAATGTTTGTAACATCATGCCATTTGAGTAGGCATCCAGAAAGCAGTGAAAATAATTCCTCTGTCTATTAGAGCTATAGCATGTCTGCAGCATATCATGATACAGCAACCCTGATTGAATAAATCTCATTTTAAAAGACAGCTTTAACCTTCCTGGACACAACATTATTAAAATTAAATGAAGTTTGGATTAAATAATCTGGACACTAGCTGCTGCCTATAATGCTCTAAACAATTTGATTAAAAACCAATTTAATTTCATTTTCTTGATCGTCAGAAGTGCAGAATAATAATAAAATTCAGAATAAGCAGAACTGTTCAAGAAAGTTGACAGTGAAAAATATCTGATTAAAGAGAAGACCATGACTAATGAATGCATGTTTATGTAGTGTATGTGTATCTATATCTACATCTATAAATGACATAGGCGGTAACAGTTGACAAGAGATGGTTGACATTGAACAAAATTTCAGAATCTCACATTCTTGGGTAGCAGTAAGCTTTCTTGCATATTTCTGAAAATGTTGCTGATAAATATAGTATTTTCTTCTGTCTGGACTTCTTTGAGAATTTTTCTTCTGCCTTTGAATCTGGTCCTTATGAAATATTCCATTTCTTGTAACTATATTACCTTTTTCTCTATTTATGGTTAGCTTTCATGGATCTATCTGTCTTATCTACCTGGAAATTTTTATCTCTATAAACTGCATCTATAAGTGCAGACAGTTGAATGTCAACATATACTGTCCAGCCACATTACAATTTTCATACTAAAATGAATCTAAAGTAAAGCATTCATTTTGGCTAAAGTTTTGCAGAAGCCATGAAATGCATGTTTTTCTTATATGAATACTAAAATGCTGAAGGAGAGCATAGAAATACATTATAGTATTTTATATTTTCCCTCAATTAGGAAATACCGTACATTGAGGTGGAGATGGGTAATGTTATTATTTCTGCCCAACCTCTCATGTTACAATTGCCAATGCGCTTACTTATTTAAGTTAAACTCCACCTTTATGCTCAAGGCAGAAACACCTGATTGGTCAAAGTAGTTAAGAAGGGAAAACAAAAAAGTTTAAAGATGTTAATATTAAAATCAGTTAAAAGCCTGCTAAAAGACATGTGCACCAATTAGAATTCCTGGATACTTTTCAGGTATATCCTATCAACAGAGCACCTATTAAAGCAGGCTATATCCAGAGATTGGATCTATTACTAAATCTGATCAGCTCAGGTATGGTTGCAGATGGTAGACAAGCTATAACAGAATAAATATATGCCCTTCCTTTCATGTCAGACCATTCCACCACTATCTTTACTCACTTTGAGTAATTGCTATCCCTTTCCATTGATTTTAAGTCATCTGCCACCATCTTTACCAAACTGGATTTGAAAATACCGATGCCTGCTATGGCCGCCACTAGTAAACACCAGGGAATTACCTGAGGATTGGAAAAGAGATAATGTGGTTCCTATCTTCAGAAAAGGAGAGGGGAAAGGGGGGGAACAGATCAAGGAAACTATAGATCAATCTGTCTAACATCAATACCTGAGAAGATACTAGAAAAGATAATCAAAAAACAGTTCTGCAAACATCTAGAAATAAAATATAGCTAAAAGCCAGCATGGGTTTGTTCAAAATAGATCATGCCAAACCAATCTTATTTCATTCTTTGACAAAGTGACTAAATTAGTAGTCCAGCAAAATGCTGTGGACATAGTATACTTAGACTTCATCAAGGCATTCAACAAGGTAGACCACCACCTACTTCTTGGTAAGCTAGAAAAATGTGAGATAGACAACATTACCACCAGATGGATTTGTAACAGACTGACAAACCATACTCATGAGTCATCCCTAATGGTACTACATCTACATGGAGGGAAGTAAGCAGTGGGGTACCACAATGTTCCATCTTCAGCCCAGTACTCTTCAATATCTTCATTAATGACTTAGATGAGGAAATAGAAGGGGAACTCTTGACAGACTTGAACAATTGGCCCTATCCAAAAACATGAACTTTAATGTGGAGAAAAGCAAGGTTGTACACATAGGCACCCCTTCATGGATTACTGCCTTGTTGTGGCAAAGGGGCTTGCGTAATTCAATGAAGCTATGAGCTATGCCGTGCAGGGCCACCCAAGACGGACAGGTCATAGCAGAGTTCTGACAAAATGTGATCCACTGGAGAAGGAAAGGGCAACCCACTCCAGTATCTTTGCCATGAAAACCCCATGGACAGTACCAAAAGGAAAAAGATATGACACTGGAAGATGAGCCCCTCAGCTTGGAAGGCGTCCAATATGCTACTGCAGAAGAGCAGAGGGCTAGTACTAGTAGCACCAGAAAGAATGAAGAGACTGGGCCAAAGCCAAAAGAACACTCAGCTGTGGATGTATCTGGTGGTGAAAGGAAAGTCTGATGCTGTAAAGATTTTTTCTCCATAGGAACCTGGAATGTAAGATCCATGAATCAAGGCAACCTGGATGTGGTCAAACTACAAAACTCAACAGTGGCCACAGGATTGGAAAAGATCAGTTTATATTCCAATTCCAAAGAAAGGCAGTGCCAAAGAATGTTCAAACTATCACACCATTGCACTCATGTCACATGCTAGTAAAGTTATGCTTAAAATCCTATAAGCTAGACTCCAGCAGTATGTGGATAGAAAACTACCAGAAGTAAGGCAGGATTTCGAAGAGGCAGAGGAACTAGAGATCAAATTGCCAACATATGCTGGATCATGGAGAAAGCTAAGGAGTTCCAGAAAAACATCTACTTCTGCTTCATTGACTATGCTAAAGCCTTTGATTGTGTGGATCACAACAAACTGTGGCAAGTTCTTAAAGAGATGGGAGTAGCAGACCATCTTATTTGTCTCTTGAGAAACCTATATGCAGGTCAAGAATTAACAGTGAGAACTGGACACAGAACCACCGATTGGTTCAAAATTGGGAAAGGAGTCCGGCAAGGCTGTATACTGTCACCCTGCCTATTTAACTTATATGCAGAGCTCATCACGAGAAAGGTAGGGCTAGAGGAATCAAAAGTTGGAATTAAGATTGCCGGGAGAAATATTAACAACCTAAGATATGCAGATGATACCACTCTAATGGCAGAAAGTGAAGAAGAACTAAAGAGTCTCTTGTTGCGGGTGAAGAAGGAAAGTGCAAAAGTTGGGTTGAAACTTAACATTAAGAAAACCAAGATCATGGCAACCGGCCCTCTTAATTCCTGGCAAACAGATGGGGAAGAAATGGAGGTAGTGACCGATTTTATTTTCCTGGGCTCCAGGATCACTGCAGATGGGGACTGTAGCCAAGAAATTAAAAGACGCTTGCTCCTCGGGAGGAAAGCAATGGCAAATCTAGACAGCACACTAAGAAGCAGAGACATCACCCTGTCAACAAAAGTGCGTATAGTCAAGGCGATGGCATTCCCAGTTGCAATGTATGGCAGTGAAATTTGGACCATAAGAAAGGCTGAGCGCCAAAGAATTGAAGCCTTTGAACTCTGGTGCTGGAGAAGACTCCTGCAAGTCCCTTGGACTGCAAGGCGATCAAACCGGTCAGTCCTAGAAGAGACCAACCCTGACTGCTCTTTAGAAGGTCAGATCCTGAAGTTGAAACTCAAATACTTTGGCCACCTAATGAGAAGGAAGGACTCACTGGAGAAGAGCCTAATGCTGGGAAAGGTTGAGGGCAATAGAAGAAGAGGACGACAGAGAATGAGGTGGCTGGATGGAGTCACTGAAGCAGTAGGCATGAGCTTAAATGGACTCCAGAAGATGGTAGAGGACAGGAAGGCCTGGAGGAACATTGTCCATGGGGTCACGATGGGTTGGACACGACTTCGCAGCTAACAACAACAACAACACACTTAGGCAAAAAAAACCAAAGATACAAGTACAGATTAGGCAAAACCTGGCTCAAAAACAGTAACTGTTAGATGGATCTTGGAGCCCCAGTGGATCATCATTTAAAAATGAGCCAGCACTGTGTGGCAGCAGCCAAAAAAGCTAATACAATCCTTGGTTGTATAAACACAGGCATAGAATCAAAATCACATGAAGTATTAGTACTACTGTATAAAGCCTTAGTAAGGGCACTCCTGGAATACTGCATCCAGTTTTGGTCACTACATTACAAAAAAGATGTTGAAACTTTGGAAAAAGTGCAAAGAAGAGCAACTACGAAGTTTAAAGGCTTGGTGACTAAAACATATGAAGAATGGTTGCAGATTTGGGTTTGGCTAGTCTAGAGAAAAGAAGGACTAAGGTTGGGGGGAATATGATAGCAGTATTCCAGTATTTGAGAAGTTGCCATAAAGATTAAGGGGTCAACTTATTTTCCAAAGCACCAGAGGGCAGGACAAGAAACAGTGGATGGAAAGTAATCAAGGAGAGAAGCAATCTAGCAGTATGGAGAAACTTCCTAGCAGTGAGAACAATTAACCAGTGGAATGGCTTGCCTTCAGAAACTGTGGATGCTTCATCACTGGAGGCTTTTAAGAAGAGACTGGACAGTCACTTGTCTGAAATGGTATAGGATCTCCTGTTTGAGCAAAGGATTGAATTAGAAGACCTCCAAGGTCCCTTCCAGCTCTATTCTGATTGATTAAAAATTTGGAGTTGCTTTCTAAATACTTACGGTAATTGTAAAATTAGAAAACTAATAAAATATTATAAAAAAAAGATTTGGAGTAAATTTCAAAAGCTATGTTCTGTATGCTTTCCTATTTATTTATTTGCATTTGTCTCTGGAGCATAAGTTATTTTTTGAAGAAAACTGAATGTTTGCAGTGGACCTATAATTGAACAGGTGTCCAAGGTCAAAGGAAATTTTCTAGAATAGTCATCTAATAACTGCCTCATTTAAGCACGAGGAAGAATACAGTACTTCCTACCAACAAGAAAGCAGTGATCACATTTTCAACAAGGCTTTAATTAGCCAGGAAAGGCAAGCAAGCAGTTGATAGCACCCAACTTTCCACATTCTTCGGATCTAGAAGCCAAGCATTATTAATCATTACCCTTAAGATGAAGAGCTGTTCAAATTACATGCCTGTGATCTGCCCCAAGATTAATCAAATTTGAAATGGAACAAATCAACTTTATTCAGATAGTATAAAATAAGTCGCCAACTGTTTTGATTCCCCCCTCCCCTTCTAATCTCTTGGAGAAAGTGATAGCCTCATGTCCCCCCCCCCAAAGAAAAGAAAAGAAAAGAAAAGAAAAGGAAAGGAAAGGAAAAGAAAAGAAAAGAAAAGAAAAGAAAAGAAAAGAAAAGAAAAGAAAAGAAAAGAAAAGAAAAGAAAAGAAAAGAAAAGAAAAGAAAAGAGCCAATCCTACAGAAATAACTGACTTAAATATTCCTGGAAAGATATATAACATTGTGGTGGCACAAGGTTCCTGTCCACACACTTGCAACCCTATAAAATGTCAGCGTGTTACATGGAAACTGCTTGAAATGCTGTTGTAATAAAGCTTTCATAGCAAGCTGAATTCACCCTGGATGGCAGGCAAATAAAAAGAGCCTTGGTGGAGCAGTGGGCTAATGCCTCCTTAAGTAACACCAGCTGCCTGCAATTAGTGCAGGTTCGCATCCCACCAGGCTCAAGGTTGACTCAGCCTTCCATCCTTCCGAGGTAGGTAAAATGAGGACCCAGATTGTTGGGGGCAATTAAGCTGACTTTGTAATAATGCCGCTTGGGGGGTGTGTGAAAGCCCTAATAAGCAGGCATATACATGGAATGAAGGCTACTGCTAAGCTTGTAAGCCGCCCTGAGTCTTCAGAGAAGGGCGGGATATAAATGCAATAAAAATAAATAAATAAATAAACATGGGGAGGAATCAACAGGACCCAGTGGTCCAATAAACCAAATAGTTTGTATTCACTGACCATATCTAAGAAGTAGTGTAATTAGCATGCTGACTTAGTAGGAAGAGATAAATAATAATAAGATCACCAGAAACATTGCAACATCATGCTGTAATTTGCATAATATTTAGCTTTTTTCTTTTGATTTGTCCTTCAAATATTATGGGCTAAGGGTATATAAACTGTAGTTCAGCTTTTGTTCAAAGCTGCTCAGCTAGCTGCTAGGAGGCTGCAGTTCATTGTAGCTGTTTGCAAGCTTAATAAATTTATGTTGTAGCTTCAAAAGTGATTTGGTTGTTTTAAGTAAGCTAGGTTTTGGCAACAACAATATACTTCAGTTTTACACTTCTTGTGTGATGTCCTATGTTTGCTTTGTTCTGGGCTCCTAAATTGTCTTTTACTGATAAACAATTTAGCTATGTATAATTTAGGTTTATTACTCAGATGCCATAGAAAACAAATAAAATCTGATACAATTTTATACACAATTACATTTTGACAGTTCTATTGATATGCATATAGACATAAATAATAAAAGCCAAAGAAGGAGTCAGATGAATTTATCAGATGTCATGCAGATGCTCTGTAAAAGCTTGGAAATTAATAAATTAACACAGAGAGAGTCCTAGCTGACTCTGTTTTGGAATCCCAATGGGAAACTTAATACATATATAGTGGTAAACAATAAAACTGCCCAATATACAATAAATAATTAAATTTATGTCTACAACGTTAAAAAATATATGTTCTTCTTTTCAGATTATGAAACCTAAATTACTTTCATTAGTAATATTATGCATGCTCTTTCAAAGGACTTCTAAGATCTAATACATTTAAGAAAAGTAGAGTTCATGTGAAATTAATCTCTGTTTTCTGCTGGAAAGAAATGCAGTCAAAAGAAAAATAAAATTTTATTCTTAATCTGCTTTTTCTTACATAGAATGTTTTGTATAGAAAACATAAGTTAAACAAAGCACAAAACTGTAGTACAGAACTCCTGTTATAGTTCATAAATCTTACGCTAAGTTAGAATTTGTTCCATGGAAACAGTTATCTCTTGACTGAAATATTGATTTTTTCCCCACATAAAATAAGTAAAAATTCACAGCCCAAAAATGTCTTACAAACATTTCAGTCATAATTTGTTGTCAACTCCTCCACTACTAGTTTTTTTCCCCCACATGCCTTTTTTCATATAAATACTTCACAGGATTGGATCTTGCTCTCTTCTTACAGAAAGAAATGTTTATGGGAAACAGAAGAAGAGAAATTTGTAGTTGTTTTATTTGGAAAACACATTGGTAATGAAAATTTTAGTGATTAAACAGCAGGCTAGAAACCTGGAGATCAGGAGTTCGAGCATGCCTTAGGCATTAAGCCAAATGAGTGACTTTGCACCAGTCATTCCCTCTCAGCCTTAGGAAGCAGGCAAGGACAAAACACTGCCAAAATCTTGTCAAGAAAACCTCAGGGACTGTCAAAAATAATTCAAAGGGACAAAAAAAAAGACTAGGTGTCATGAAAAAGAAGTAGCTGTGTAGGGTTTGCAACATAATTCATTGTTGAAAGACCCCCAACTTTTATTCAAATATTAAGATATTATGTGTTTGTCTATTAAAGTCATTTTAGTTTTGTCCATTCCCCCCCACCCTGCCCCGGCACTGTTCATTCTGATAGATTTGCACAAGCGGATAGTGAAAAGGGAACTTGCCTGGCACTTTACCACTCAAATTAATAGATTATAACTGTATGTAATTCTATAACATATTCATCATGCATTCTTTCCTTTTGTACTGTGAATTTAAGGCAGTTTCGAGAAAGTCACTGTACTAGATGCTGCAACCTGCTGTGTGCAGAAATATGAGTTACACGATCTTTGGTTCACTCAAATATTTTTATGCTTTTGTCCAGTCAGGAATCAAATCTCGGTGAATGTAAATACCAGCAGCAAACAATGAAAGAGAATGAAAAAGTTGCATAGAATGGAAAGAGACATAAAATAGGACACTCTGCTATAAATCTTCAATTAATGAAATATTTCTGCCATCTTTACAAGAACAAAATGCCCATTGAACTGAGGGAAGTCAGCTCCCCAGAGAAGGAAATATTAAAAGGGCAGGAAAATATATTTCCTAAAAAGAAATTGAAGAACCAGGAAAGCATGCTCAGTTTTCTAAATAGTCTCAGGTCTCTTTCCCCTCAAGCAGAAAACCAGTTCTATAGACATGCAAATGTGAGCCATCAAGAAGGTTGGAACCAGCAGCTTAGGAAAGACAAAGACATACCCCAGCCCCAGGGAGGCAGGGGCTGGGACATATACACAACCAGCAAGATTCCGAGCAAGATTCCTAGAAAGTCACACCTAGACTCAGGATAGAATACATGACACAGGAAATACAAAGCCTGAAACAGGAAATATCTCTAAACAATATTGTCCAGGGAGTATAAAAACCCACTACCCACATGTGTTCAGTCCTTTTTCCTGGATCCTTTTTCCCATCTGGCTTTCCTCTGCAATAAAGTGTAACCCTCTTCCCAAAGCAGTCACCACGTTGTTTATCCCTGGCTTGGATGCAACTATGATGAAGTCTTTTCTTCCAACAGAACTATAATGATATGGGATGTCCAATGAAGAGAGATGAGAGGCATCATAGTAATAAGAAATACTGGAGAAGTCATATATGTGTTCTGATCTTTAAAAAGAAATAGAAATGCAGACATTTGAAGAATGTTGCTTGATGGCGTTAATATGGGTCTGGCAAATAGGCCATGGCAAGATACTTCAGCTCTTGTAATTAACCCAGAGATCAATGCACTGGCTGCTGAGCAGATGGATGTCTCCTGTCAGGATAATCAATATGCACTGAAAACCATTTCAAAAATGAACCACTACTTCCATGCTCACAATCACACAGAACCCATCACAGCACTTTTCTTTCACATATGTTCACAACAGGAGAAAGTACACATGACCCCAGTTTCCAGGGGGCTGATATTGGGCAAAGAGGAAAAATGGCATCTCTTTTGCTAAATGATTACAGAAGATCTGGCTATATATTATACTGACGGTATTTCCTATAAGGTGAGATGCAGACAACAGTATGTTGGCTTGAGAAGTAGTGTCCAAATTAGCCTGCCCAAAATAATATGAACATGCTGGGGATAAAACTGAACTTTGATTGTGATTGGGGCACACTGGCCAAAGTAAGCCTCCAAACAACTGGAATAGTAGCTGTACTATTAATAGGAATTGTTGCATGTAGCATGAGAGTGATTAAAGTTGGTCACTTAGCTCAATCTTGATTTATTTTTTTAGTATCCTACTTATAAGTATCCTACTTATTTATTTATAAACTACCTCTGAAATGAGGCAATTTATAAATAAATAAAAGCAAACAAATAATGTTAGTGAAATTCTTAACTGACTAATACTATAGTAGATGGCAGAGGTCAATATCTCTGAGCCTGCCTCATGATAATTGAAGAATATGCACAACCATAATTTTTAGAGTAAGAGGAACACGTGATAAAGAACATGAATTAAAGAATGAAAAAGAAATATATTATTCTTCTCTGAAACTAAAGGGGAAAGACCTGAAGTAGAACTTGAGAAGTGGAGTTGGTAAATACATGCAAGAAAGTAAGATGTGGTTTCAATTATAAATAATAATTTAAAAAAATTGAACAGAATGTCAGAAAGTATGGATTATGTAATCTAGGTTGTAAGGTCTATGGAGAGTCTCAGTCATCCAGGTCATAGTTATCCCAAAGATACTTTTGCACAAGGCAACTGGACTTTCTTGTTTTTCTTTGAAGATGTTTTTCTTTTCATCCAAGAACCTTCTTCAGTTCTGACTGGATGGTGGGTGAATGGAAGGATTTATACTCCTTGCAGACGGCTGATCATTTGTATTCTTTTAGAGAGTTGTTGATGCCACCTGGAGATAAACCTCCAGGTGGCATCAATGACTCTCTAAAAGAATACAAATGATGACCCTGTGTCATCAGGGTCATTTGAGTAATGCAAATCAGTGTGGAGCCTTTTTGGAACTGTTGAAAGGACTGTGTTATAGAGTGAAGATAGATGATGTTGTATCCCTCCCCCTCTGTTGAGAAAGGGCTGTTCAGTTTTGACATAGCTGGCCTCTTTGATCCCTCTATCAAACCAGCAGTCCTCTCTATCCAAAATGTGAACTTTGCTGTCTTCAAAAGAGTGGACGTTGCCTTTTAAATGCAGATGGACTGCTGAATCTTGTTCTGATGGATTTCTTCTCCTATGTTGTGTGATGCATTTATGAAGTGGTTGTTTTGTTTCCCCAATGTACAGATCTGCACATGGTTCATGTGAATCTAGAGGCCAACTATGTCAAAAATGAATAGCCCTTTCTCAATAGAGGGGGTGGGAGACAAAATCATATATCTTCAGTCTATAACACAGTCCTTTCAACAGTTCCAAAAAGGCTCCTCACTCATTTGCACTACTCAGGTGATCTCCAGGAGGCATCAACGACTAACAATGCAAATGACCAGCTGTCTGCAAGAATTATAGTTCCTTCTCTTCCCCCACCATCCAGTCAGAGCTGAAGAAGCTTTTTGGGTGAGAAGTGAAACATCTTCAAAGAAAAACAAGAAAGTTCAGTTGCCCTGTGAAAAAAGCATTTTTGGGATAGATTGTAAGGGTGATATGAAAGTAAAAATCCATGCATTTGTGACTTTGAGTGTTTAGCTTTGGTGTGATAATAGAAGAACCAATCATCATTCATTCAATCAATCATCAAGAATCAAATCTGCAGATGATACTAAACTGGCAGGAATAACCCACATCCCAGAAGACAGGCTCAAGATCCAGATGGATCTTGACAGACTTAAACACTGGGTCCCATTCATTGTAGAGAAAATGAAATTCACTGTAGAAAAAAGTAAGGTTTTGCACTTAGGCAAGAAAAATAAAATATACAGGTACAGATTAGGCAAGAACTGGCCCAATAACAGTAACTGTAAGAGGGATCCTGGAGTCCTAGTGGACAACATTTAAGTATGAGCCAACAGTGTGTGGCAGCAGCCAAAAAAAAGCCAATGCAGTCCTAGGCTGCATTAACAGAGGGATAGAATCAAGATCACATGACATGCTACTGCTGCTTTATAAAGCCTTATTAAGACCACACTTGGAATACTGCATCCAATTTTTGTCACCATATTATAAAAACGTTGTTGAGACTCTGGAAAGAGTGCAGAGAAGAACAACAAGGATGATTAGGGGGCTGGAGGCTAAAATATTTGAAAAATGGTTACAGGTATTGGGTACGTCTAGTCTAGTGAAAAGAAGGACTGGGGGGGGGGACATGATAGCATTCTTCCAATATTTGGGGGACTGCCACAAAGAAGAGGAGATCAACCTATTTTTCAAAATACCAGAAGGCAAGAGAAGAAATAGTGGATGGAAACTAATCAAGGAGAGAAGCAATCTAGAACTAAGAAGAAATTTCCTAACAGTGGGAACAATTAACCAATGGAATGGCTTGCCTTCAGAAGTCGTGGGTGCTCCATGGACAGTCACTTGTCTGGAATGGCCTAGAGTCTCCTACTTAAGCAGGGGGTTGAACTAGAAGGCCTCCAAGGTCCCTACCAACTCTGTTATTTTGAATGAGGGAAATGACCCCTTTGGGAACATTTTGCAGTATCCTGAATAAAATGTAGTCCAGTGGGAGAAAATATTCTGTTGGGTAGAAATGAAGTGACAGCTAAAAAAAAGTGATAGGTCTTTTGGGACCCTAAAGAAGGAATAAGAATTGCAACTGTTTAGTGAATATCCGCTTAGAGAAAGTGCTTTTTTTAAATACATCATTTAAACATGTCTATTCATTCATACCAGCATAATAGCAAAAGAATAGATTAAATTCTTAAAGAATGATCTCCCAGAATGAATGGAGAGTGGATGTAAGGTAAAAAGAGGTGGAAGCTACCTGGAACAAAGGGAAAGGAATTATGTTACAAAGAGCCTTGGCAAAGTGGGGACTTAACATAATTCAGACTATGAAAATGTGTTTAGTGGAATGAAAATATGAAATAGGCTATATATGAATTAAAAAAGGAGAATGATTGCTGCAAAAAATTTGAAGGCTTTATGCCAGGCATGGGGTGCATTGATCAAATTTTTGCTCTTCAGCAGGTCATTAAGAAATGTATGCATGTGAGAAGGAAGGTTAATTGTACATTTGGTGATTTAGAGAAAACATATTATCAAGTGAGTAGAGCTGAATAATGGAATATTTTATGCAAACGTAGAGTTGCTGCATGCAGCCAAAGCACTACATGTGCAATAATACAGAAAGTATATTGTGAATGATTCAACACCAAGCAAGGGGAAAAGTGTGTGATATTCTCCTGTTGGTTTAACGTATTTTTGGAAAAATGTATCAAGAATGTTCATGGTGATGATGGAGATATGCTGATAAGGGATGTGAATGCATATATACGTTTATGCAGAAATAATGCTATGCTATTGGCTGATAGCTCAAATAATCTGTAGGAGATGTTAGATTTGACTTTATGACACAATGAATAATAGACACAGAAAATTAGCATATTGAAGAACAAGGCAGTTGCATTTAATAGAGAAAATGGAACAAACAGTTGCAAGTCATAAGAAAATGTCAAAAACAAGGAAACAAAAATGCAGCAAGTAAATGGTTTCCTTGGTAACCCATTTATTAAAGATGGGGGAAAAGATGGAGAATTTTTAAAATGTACAGATGCTGGGAGTGGATAATGTGAATGGATGCAAATAGTGTATGCTTGTCAAAGACAGCTAAGAGAGCTCTTCCGCTAATTTGGTTATACTGAAGTGAGAGTTAGGTATGTCAGAAGGAACATAAAAATAACTTGCAGGAAGTGGGAATGGAGTAGTTAGGTGCTTGTAGTAAAATACAAGAGATAGATAGATGTTCATTTCTCCATGACTCCTGAATTTAATCATGAGTAACCAGAGATGGCTGACTCTTATTAGAGAGAATGAACAGCAAACTGCAAAACAGATATACTGTATGTAGGATATATTTATGAAAGGGATCAAAGGAAGGGAAAATTCAAGAAAGTTGGGGCTGGATGGAGTTGATGAGAGCTTAAGAAGATATGGCAATGTATGAATTGAAGCATGGATATGGTGCAAGTAACAATAACTTGCAAACATAGAAGGACATGGAGAGATATAAAAGAAGTAGGCACAAATTAGATATATCAATTTATTTAGGAATATATATATAAATTCTGTAAACCTAGTCTTAAAATATAAGAACTGGTTATGGTTTGAATATATGTAGAATATATGTAGAAGGGGAAATCCAAGCAAATTGGGGCTGGCTTGAGTTGATGATATATTCAAAAAGAGAGCTTAAGAAGACTCAGTGCTTTTTTTCTAAAAAAAAAAAAGGTGCCAGAACTCAGAGGTGCTGTCACTGGGAGCGATGCCAGTGTCTTGCTACAGCGTCACTGCCTGTCCTTTGCACCCCCGCCCCTGTGGCTAGGAGCCACAGGCCACAGGGATTCCCCTCCCCACAGCTGTCGCAGGGATTCCCCTCCCCACAGTTGCCACGCCGCAGCCCGTGCTGAGCCCCCACCCAGAGCTGCTGCGAACCCTGACCCAGAGCTGTGTTCCTCATGGCAGTGGTCTCCAGCGTCAAACAACTGATGGCCTCTGGCACCAGCACTCCTTCACTTACTGCCCCATCGCTTCCAAATGCAGCAAGTGAACAAGCGAGCAAGTGGCGTTTGGAAATGTTCAGAAGTGACGGGGCAGTAAGTGAGTGAGTGAATGACCAAATGGCGTTTGGAAGTGACAGGGTAGTAAGTGAGCAAATGAGCAAGAGGCCTTTGAAAGAGACGGAGTGAGTGGGGGAGAAACTGAACGAGGTTCCTTTGAAAGAGATGGAGGTGTGAGTGAGAGCGACTGGAGGCTTTTGTGAGCAAAGTGTGAGTGAGAGGGGGGGGCTTTTACAAGCAAAGGGTGAGAGAAAAAGGGAAAACTGAGGGGGAGAAGGGAAAAAGAAAAGACACTGACTTCTGACTTCCTCTGCTGCAGGAGTAGAAGGAAGCATTAACATTGAACCTCAACTTTTTGCTTTTCTATAATAATATAAACTAGCCATTTCTATAACAATAAATGAATCTAACCAATGAAACCCAAAATACCCCCCCTCTTTTTTTTAGTCAACTTTTTGACACCTTGTTAAGCACTGGTGGTACTTGAATATTGTTATGTCCTGGTACAATTTCTGAAAAGGTTGAAAAGCCCTGATGTAAATGCAGCCTAAATTGTTTATTGCCATCCTATTTGCAAATAATATCTTACTTACCTAGTTGAGATGGTGTAGCTGGGCAGCAGGGAGGGGTGCAAAGTTCCTGCCTTCACTGCAGACAACTTGCCTGTGCAACGTTTGCCGGCTGGGTTTTTTGCCGCGCTCAGCAGCAATTCCTATTGGCTTTTGAAAGCCAATAGGTCTGGGGTAAGCAACCTTGGCTCTTTTATGACTCGTGGAATTAAACTCCCAGAAGATGTTACATAACTTAACATCAACTGGAAGATGTCAAACTGTCCTTCTGTTTCTTTCCTTCCCAAAAATTGTGTTAATGAGTCCTCTCTAAGCTCTGTTAATCAGCTTGTCCTGGATTGTTTTGCCACAAAATGGAATGGTTTGCAAGTTGCAGTTGAGACAGCCCATCTCATTTTAGATATATCGCATATAATTGAAGATTGTAATTAGTTGGATGTGCACGTTCAACAAGTGCGATGTATTTGTGCTGGCATTTCTAAGCCTCTTTCCAACCACATCCAGAAAAATTTGTAACAAACATTGGAATTTTTAAGGCCATGTTTGGTATTTCCCAGCAATCTATTACTGGAAGGAAAAAGCAATCCCTGCTGCGTTACTGATCCCAGAGAAGCATTTTCATGTATGCAGGTATCCTTAGGGTGCCATACTTATGGATGAGAAATATTGGTTGCAAAGTTGCCATTTCTGGATGTAATACAGATATTTTGGACTTAATTTTGTTTCTTTGCATGTTTGATATTTTTAAAAAGGCATATGTTTTAACTTTTTTAAATTTTGGGCTTTAAATTTAATTAATTGTTTTAATTTTTTTTAACTTTTGTATGGTATGATTTTAATTGCCCTGTAAACCGCCCTGAGTTCTACGGGAATAATAAATAAATAAATAAATAATAAATAAATAAATAAATAAATAAATAAATAAATATGCTACTGACTATGCTTATGCACATATGTAACATCTTTTGCTAGGTTACATGACCACTGCTTGTCCAGAATGTGAAAAGTGAAAGATTGTGACTAAACAAAATTTTAATGTACAGATAATACCACCAGAAATTATTTTAGCCTTTTTAATAAATGTTGTTATTCATGTTAAGCTCACAGTGGAAAACATTGTATATTGTTATGTATATACTAGGTTAATTATTTAAAGACTGAAAAGCAACATAACTAGATTCTAAATAATCTATTTTTCAAAACACATAACAGTCCAAACAGTAAAAGTAAAGTCCAAATTAAGAATATTTCATTCTTAAGAATTGTTTAATTTAAAGTGGTTTAATTGTAATAGAGTATGTACAAAAAATACTACTTTTTTTCTAGCATCAGCTAAATTACATTAAAATGTTTCTCATTTCTTTCCTGTTACCTTTATTGATTTCATTGCAGAGATGTTAACATAGGAAATAGATTATTTTGTTATCTAATTTTACCTTCCAAAAGACAGAAGCAGATGAAAAATGTGAGGTTCTTTCCTGTTGACTTTTTTGAATTAGCTGTTTTAGATTCTAAAAGTTTAGTTCCTAAAGAAGTAACCTTGTAAGTAATTTTAATGTCCTCCTCTAGTGCAGTGTAGGCAACCTTGGCTCTTTTATGACTCAAGGACTTCAACTCCCAGAATTCC
This sequence comes from Vipera berus, assembly GCF_964194415.1. NCBI lineage: Eukaryota > Metazoa > Chordata > Lepidosauria > Squamata > Viperidae > Vipera > Vipera berus. The sequence continues at coordinate 141,270,397 of NC_138202.1, forward strand.
TGAGCCAGCATGGCTCAGCTTGGAAACCTCTCTTTCCCCTCAGCGTGGCTGGCTCAGGATTTCTGGGAGTTGAAGTCCACGAGTCATAAAAGAGCCAAATAGTCTTTTGGAAGCCAATAGAGGGAGCTTTTGTTTGCAAAAAAATATATATGCCAGAACGCTGTTCTGAGTATTCTATGAGAAAAAAAGCCCTGAGAAGACTTATCAACAATAAATTGGTGTGTAGATATTATCATTTATAATTTTATTTATATGCCAACTTCATTATTTAAAAAAAATAGCTCAAGGCAGCAAACATGTCCAAAAAACTTTCCTCCTCCTATTTTCCCCACAACAACCCTGTGAAGCGGGTTGGGCTGAAAGAGATGTATTAGCCCAAAGTCACCCAGTGAGCCTTCATGACTAAGGTGGGATTAGAACTCACAGTCTCCTGGTTTCTAAGCCAGCACCTTCACTAACAATATCAATAACCATTTCCACAGATAGAAAAATGTAGAGGGATATAAATGGAACAGGTGTAAATTAAATTTATCAACCTTCTTTACTCTTATTTCAAGTTTTTAATTTCTTCCTCACCACTTCTTAACTCTTTTCTGCACTTTGAATAATGGTGCTTATCCCAAAAGGAAAACATGGGCTGATATGTAGACATATCTATCGTGTTTTCCCAAAAATAAGACCCAAGCTTTTTTTTGCCTCAAAAAGAGGCACTCAGGTGTTATTTTTTTTTTTGGGGGGGGGGCTGTTGTCTTTTCCACTCACCTCGCAGCAGCAGCATCGACAGCCCCACCCAGCCAGCCCACTTCTTCTGTGGCTGAAGGAGCAGCTTCATTCTGCAGCTCAGAATTTAGCCTACATTTTGCAGTCAGTGGCCTTCTGGAAAGGAGTCTGCAGCCAAGAACCAAGCTACAGATAGAATCCATAGCTCAGTTTCGGCTGCAGAAGCTTTCTGGAAAGGCCTCTGACTGTGAAATGCAGGCCAAGCTCCATTCTCAGCTGCAGAATGAAGCTGCTCCTTTAGCCACAAAAGAAGTGGGCCGGTGAGGCAAGTGTTGATCCATGGGAGGCCTGGCTGCAATGGTAAGCTCCAATCCTGCCCTAGTTTGATTTTTAGGCGTAGGCCTCTCCCCAAAACTAGGGCTTATTTGGGGGGGTAGGGCTTATATTAGGCCCACCCACCCACCCAAATCAAGCTAGGGCTTATTTTTGGGGTAGGTCTTACTTTCGGGAAAACATGGTATGTATTTTGTAAACTAGGTTCATGTCTTTTAAAATAAAGAACTGGTTACATTTTTAATATAAAAAGTAAGCCACCTGGCAGACTTACTTGTTTTCGGGGGGCGGGGGAAAATACTTTGGCTTGGGTTTCTTGGCTATGATTCTATTGAAAACAAACAAACAAACACGGAGGTAATACTCATATGTAGGAAGAGATTATTTTGATTCTGAACCATACAAAGCATGTAATCCATAGCCTGACAGCAGGGATCTAAATGCAACTTTGTCTTCCAGCCTCATTACACAGAAAGTAACATTACATTGGTGTTTATATAAAAATCCCATCAAGGTCTCATTTGTACATGCCACGTCTTCCTAATCCATATTATACACCAAGATAGGGAGCATTTTTGCCTGGAGCTGGCAGCTGCCCAAGGTCTTCAAAAAACAAACAAAAAGCAAGAGACACTGAGGTACATTTTAATTTCTACCCAGTTGCAAAACAGGATATTGCCTGTCCTCAAGACAGGCAGTTCAGAATGAGGGTTAAATACGTAAGTCCTGAGTTTCTTATTTTAAATAAAGGACATCCTTTTTTTTATAATATACCTTTTCCTTTTTTTAAAAGCCTTTATTTTTCATTTGTGTTTTTAGTTAATTTGCCCCAATGGTACATTCACATATTGTATTAACTGATTTCTTTTAATGTTACATTTATGCATTTTCTATCATCTAATTCTACCTTTTTTGCATCCTGGAAAAATTATTTAACCCAGTAGATTTAAAAAAAAACAAAAACTAAAAATAAAATCACAGTATGCAATATTTATGTTGGCCAAAGTTCATTCTATGTTCCCAATTTTTTTTTCCTGGATCCATTTTTATTCACAAATATTGTTTCCCAGCACCACAAATTTATCTTCAGTGGTTTCGGATTGATGAGGGAAAAAGATGAAAAAGAAGATTCTTTGATATATTAAAGGCTCAGCTCCTTTCCTGAGGTGACCACTTTCTACTAAAAGTTTATTAGTTACAAAAAAAAAACCTACTAGCGATTGAAAATGGAATTTATTACCACATATACAGTAGGACAATCTCCATTAGGCCTATAAATTACTTTCATTAGTAATATTATGCATGCTCTTTCAAAGGACTTCTAAGATCTAATGCATTTAAGAAAAGTAGAGTTCATGTGAAATTAATCTCTGTTTTCTGCTGGAAAGAAATGCAGTCAGAAGAAAAAAAATATTCTTAATCTGCTTTTTCTTGCATAGAATGTTTTGTATAGAAAACATAAGTTAAACAAAGCACAAAACTGTAATACAGAACTCATAGTTCATAAATCTTACACTAAATTAGAAGTTGTTCCAAGGAAACAGTTATCTGTTTATTGAATTATTGTTTTTTTCCACATAAAATAAGTAAAATTCACAGCCCATCAATGTTTCACAAACATTTCAGTCATAATTTGTTGTCAACTCCTCCATTAGTTGTTTTTTCCCCACATGCCTTTATTCATATAAATACTTCATAGGATTGGATCTTGCTCTCTTGGTTTGTCTTCAAACTCTACCTCTTTATTTCCTCTGGATGGTCTCTGCCTAATGAATCTGCTCATGTTTGTATTAAACTTGAATTGAGTTTATAACTTTGAGATAAACTTCATATTTATTACACCACTAAACTAGTTAACTGTAGCAAAATATACAAAAGTGTTAATTTAGAAACAGTTGGTCTGAGGAATATAACATGAAAATTAACGCTAAAAAGGCAGAATTTTTGCTTTAAGTATTATCTGATATGCTTTCCTGTGGCAATATTCAGAATTTTACCAACTGCCTTCATAGTAAAACTGACTAGCAAAAACATGAACATACACAAATATGCAGAGAAAGAAAATAAAAACAGAATCCATAATTTTCATCACTGTGAAAGCAAATGAAGATGTAAAGAGTAAAAATATCAGGAATCCAAATAAGATCTACTACCAACTGTTATGTTATCCTCACTATACATTTTTAACATACCCTGAAAGCACAAAGATTTGGATATCTGCAGATTCAAGTATACAGGCATCAAAGATTCAGTGCTAGCAATTCACTGACAAGACCAAGTAGAAAGTATAGCTTATCCTCCTGTACATACATACATACATACATACATACATACATACATACATACATACATACATACACAGATGAGCAGAATGACCAAGTTAGGCAAAATAGCAGTGGAGAATGATTTCTGATTTCCTTCTGGCTTTCCCACTGACATTGCTTGTGAGAAGTCTGCAGGGCAGAACTCAATGGAGAAGTCAGCAGGGAAGATCACAAGTCTCTCTCACACACACCTGAGCACCCTCCCACAGTTCCTCTGTGCTCACAATGTGCCAGCCACTTGTAAACCCCCACACACCTTCCCCAACCCACAAAACACCATTATACACCTCCCCAATATATGCTCCATTCTCAGACCCCTTTCCTGTCCCTCATCATATTAGAACAATTAATCAGTGGAACAACATGACTCCAGAAGTTGTGAATGCTCCAACATTGGAAGTTTTTAAGAAGAGATTGGGCAACCATTTGTCTGCAATGGTCTAGGGTTTTCTGCCTGGTCAGGGGGTTGGACTAGAAGATCTCCAAGGTCCCTTCCAACTCTGTTATTCTAATTCTAATATTTTTCAGTGAAACCTTCATGCCCCTGCACATCTTTCCTCACCTTTTGCCAAGACCTGCCTGCTGGCCTTGGATTTGCAAATTCCTACTGGCTTCACCACTGATTTCTTTTGTTGGAAGCCATCAGACAGCTTTGAAAATGATGATCATGTGACTGCAGCTTATCAAGACAGTGTAGCAGCACTGAAGTGGCAAAATGTTTTTCAAATTTATTCCCCTGGGGGTAATGGGTTCTGGATTTTGGATGTATTCTGTAGGTTAGCCCATTTGAAGTAATTGGTTTAAAATTGTTGCCCTATGATGCACCATTTTGCCCAATTGAAGGTTACAAACAGAAATGAGACTTCTGGTAGTATACAAATTTATCTGAATAGCTTTGTATCCTGTCTTTCCTCAAGAAGCAGCCTACATGGCACACTTTTTTTTTTCCTCCTCACAATAACATTGTGAAATAGCTTGGGCTGAGAAAGACTGACAGATTGACCCAAAGTCTTTGTCTGTGAGGGCATTTCCTGACCTATATAGTTCATCATAATACATGACTCGGGGCTGAAATTGTTTATCATACTTGTTAAAACTTTTTTTTTAATCTTAAAGGATACCTTAAAAGATAGCTGACCTGAAATCTTACAGAGCAACCCCATTATTCCACTTCAGAATCTCAAATTCATATTTTTTCACCAGAAATATAGAGCTGTATGTCTGAATTTCAGATAAGTATATATTTTCCTTTGATCTTGAGCTAGCCTAATTAGAATGCTTTCCTCTTCCATCCTCCTACATTGGGTTTTTAGAAAAGAGAGTAATGAGGATTCCTCTCATCTCCTAGCCCACCCACAATTCACCCTTGACATGCCTCATTTGTTACTCTCTGGAGCTAAAATATTGGTAAAAAGTGGGAGGGAAGATCGAGTGTCAGATTTCTTTTTCTCAAGTCAGAGTTCTGTCACAATCTTGAGAGGGAAAATCTGAGGAAGCTAAATCCCTCTGGACAACGTATTCAGGTCAATGAGTTTATCCTGTTAATATTTTGAGGTGGTGGGGAATATAGCAGTTGTGTAGAAGAGATAGGAAGCACAATCTTCATATAAACTTAAACTTTATATGAGAATAATTTAGGGCACAAATATTGTTTTCAATTCTCATGAAAATAGCTTCTCAGCAGATAGGATCATTTGGGTGACTTGGTCTGGTCTTGGAAGCTAAGGAGAGTTAGGCCTTTGGATGAGGGATGTTTAGAGATGAATACCAGGCTTATAGATTATTCTGGGAAGATAAAAATATTGGAAGAAAGTCTATGGAAATTCCTTCCTAGAGATATTGGAAGAAAGCAATGACCAACGACTTCTATACTGCTGCTGAGGAACTGCATGGTTATATCCATGAAGTCCTCAGGAATCAGGAATGACATGAAAGAGACCTTACCTTAATTAAAACAACAAATACATTTGATTAATGAACCCATAAAACCCAGAGTACAATGTTTCTTAATAATCTAAAAAGGAATAATTTCTAGCTCCATTTTTAATATTATATTTTATTCATCATTACTTGAAATGTAATTGGTAATCTCCACTCATGTTACAAAGTTCAGTATATTCAGACCTAATAAATTCAAGTCCAACCTGAATATACTAAATATTGGGGCATAAGTGGAGGTTACCAATTACATTCCTTTTAAATAAGACTGATACCTTATTTACTGTAATATATTTAAGACTCCCATCCAGACCTTTTAGTTCAGTGCTCTATCAAAATCAGTCAAAAGTTACGGAGAATACAATTGTGCTGACATTGTCCTCATAATTTTGTCAAAACATAATAAAGGATTGGTTTGGGTTGCCTATCATAAACAACTATGAGACCTCATTAGTATGTATTTTTTTTAACTTTCTAATTTGGGCTGAGAGTGAAAGATTGGCTCAAAGTTACCCAGATATTTATTTATTTGTTTGAATCCCACCTTTATTATTTTTACAAATAACTCGAGGCAGCAAACATGTCAAACCAACCTTCCTCCTCCTATTTTCCCCACAATAACAACTCTATGAAATGGATTGGACTGAAAGAGAGTAACTGGGCCAAAGTCACTCAACTAGCTTTCATGGATACTTCAGGATTTGAACTCATGATCTTCCACTTTCTAGCCTGACACCTTAACCACTAGACCAAGATTCAGCTGGCTCTCAAACTGGCTGAGGGAAGACCAGAATTCATTTTCCCTACTTCTAGTTCACATCTTTTGCCTTTTCACCAAACTGGCTTTCTCAAATACACAGCACACACACACACACACACACACACACACACCACACATACACATAGAATTTAGGTTTTGTGATTAGATAGCTAGACTAGATATATAGATCTCATAAGGCATAGTTTCTCAATCATTTTCATACAACCCCATGTCCTTGAAATGCCTCCATATTTCCTTTAAGTTGCCATAATTATTAGAAATGCACTGGACATATTGTTCTTTTAGCAAAACCTTTCATGTTTCTGCTTTTCTTGTGGTGACTCATTTTTCACTACAAAATAACATTTCATTTATTTACGCTATCACTTAATGCTTTGGGAATTGTTCTCAAATCATTTTTAATCCCACTCTCTTTTAAGGGTTATCATGGAACATCACAATCATAGAGCTATTAATGCTTAACAGAATCGTCCTACACACATAGGTTCCACTGAATGGAAAAGACTCTATTGCAGATACTACTTCCAAAATTGCAGGCACTCGATTGGTTTTAACCTCCTGAACATGCTTCTCCTCTATCTCACCCATCCTAACTTCCCACCCTCCATGGACCAGGGCTTTTCAATCCTTTCATCCATTGTACCACTTTTAGGATATGGCAACATCCAATTACCACCAGTCGCCTAGCAAGGTGTCAAAAACTTGATGTCCCCCCAAAAAAGGAAAAAAAAGTGATGAAGTACAGGTAGTCCTTGACTTACAACAGTTCGCTTAGTGACTGTTCGAAGTTACAGTGGCACTGAAAAAAGTGCCCCCAAGCCACAGCCAAGCAAGACACGTGCCTGTCCGCCCGGCGGCGCTCTTCTTCCTGTCTGAGGTTTTCATTGTTGTGAGCATTTCTGTTGAGGATTGGCAGAGGGGATTGGGTGGGGGGTGTTTGTTTTTTATTTTCCCCCTGTCTGCTGGGTGGTTGCAGCAGGTTTGGGTCACTTCACATGACCCTGGGACACTGTGACCATCATAAATATGAATCAGTTGCCCAGCATCTGAATGTAAATCACAAGACCCTGGATATGCTGCAACATTCCAGCTGATCGGCGCTTCTTCTGAGCTCAGCAGAAGCGCCAGGATCAGCGCCGAGCTCTAGCTGGATCCTGGCGCTGATCCTGGCGCTGATCCTGGCGCTTCTGCTGAACCCCAACAGCCCTGAAGAAGCGCTGATCCTGGCACTTCTGCTGAGTCCTGACAGCCCTGCAGCTCCAGCCATCTCTTGTTCCGGTTTGTGCGGTGCTGCCACCGGTTCAGCTCATTCCCCTCCCCTGCTACCACTTTTGTAGGATGGTCGGGTAGCACCTGCCAGATGCCAATGTACCACAGGTGGTACCCGTACCAGTGGTTGAAAAGCCCTGCCGTTGACCATATACAGGAAAATAAAGGGGAAAAAGAGGCAACACTATTTGGTGAAACTGTGAATTTGCAATAATTTTAGACAAGATGCTTCAATCTATGAAGAGCAAGATAAAAGACACCAAGATTTACATATCAAATCCTTTGTTTATCTGGAAACTATCAATCTGCCACTACCATAAATGCACTAATGGTATATAGTGCTTTCATTCTAAATTTGCAGCAATATTTCTCCACACTGTTATTCTCTTCAAAGGTGATGGCTTCAGCTGATACTGGAAAGTTATAAATGTTGAACATCTAACTTCAGACAGAAACTGGTTAATTAGGGCTCAGGTAAGTACTGTATAAGATCAATTAATGGAGTTTATATGAGAATAAGTATATTCTTTCTATAGTTTTTTATATCAATAAAATAGTATGATTGCTTTGTGTTATGATAGTTAGGTGGTTGTTAGCTTTTTTGGGTAATTGGGAGAAATTAGGTTGGGATTTAAATTCTTGAGTAAATATCCATCATGCAAGAATAGGTTATCAAATAACAGATTTTGTTGTAGTGTCTGTAGGGAGGGTAAAAGTGATCAAATGAGCATTGGGCATTATTGTGCTCACCTGGGATGTCATGACACAAGTACGAAAGAGTGGAGATTACATCCTGATGTCATGACACACATTTCATCATTTTTGTGCCATCACGGTTAGGAATGGATAACAATGAATGTTCTATACACTGGAAAAATTATTCAGGGTAATGCAAACAGCTGGTGTCTTTCCGTACAGTATAAACTCATACCACTAATATGACACTCATACTACTTAATTCTCCTCATTTTTGTTTGATTTCTTTTTAATGAAATACACGTACATGTATAGGTAAGGAACCTGCTTCTTTACCTAAGTGCAAGCAGAAAGAAAATGATAGATTTTTTTTAAAAAAAAAATAGTGGCTGATCGATGAATGTATGAGCAAGCAGAAGTAGCCATCAAAGAGGCATAATTTGTGAAGGGCCTTGATGAGTTTCCATTTCCTGAGAGTTTTGCGTTCAATAATAGACCGATTCCTTCTTTTTCCCCTTAATTGCATGGATATTGGGCTCAGTAGGTGGGAGTAATAACATCTTCAGCAGCTAATTAGCCAGAGGCCTTTTCTGTTTCCAGACATACTTGAAAGTTCTTCAGATAGTTTTATGTGTGTGAGTATGTCCAAGTAGAAACAAACTCCTGGATTTTACATTTCCTGAAACTAGAAGATCTCATCTCTATAAACCAGGGGTTCCCAACCTGTGGGCCACAGCCCACTACCAGTCTGTGGTCTGTTGGCCACCGGGCCGTGGGAATGGCTGGCCAATGTGCGCACACTCCCCCCGACTCACGCTAGCGCCGCTGCAAGCATTGTGTGGGTGCTAGCAGCCTTATTTGTGCATGCATGCGGGCGCTAGCACCGCCATGAGTGTTGTGCAGGTGCGTACGGCCCCATTTGCGCATGCATGCACATGTGCGCATGTAAATTTTCTTGCTCTTCCCTTTCCCTCCAGGCCACCAACCCAGAAAGGTTGGGGACCTCTATAAATGTAACCTGAAGATTGCTTGATGTTTGGTATAAAAACATAATCTGTTTAAACCAATAACTCTTCTTAGATATTGCTTTAATGATCTGACCTTGCAGAATGCATGATTTGAGTATCTACATTTCATCCGATTTTTCCCTCCCCAATCCTGCACCACCACCTGTTGTTTTTTTAAAAAAAACAACAACATTCTTCTTAATGATGCAATCAGGCTTTTTTTTAAAAAAACACCTTATTCAGAGACTATTTATTTTGGAGTATTCTTTTGATAATTGTACAATACTTCAGTCAGTTGCAAAAATGGGTGTCAGAATATGCAAAGCATGGGAAACCTGGAATCTCTGACAATAGTGGAGGATACAGTAGGTGCCACATTTCTGCACCGTCAGGTAGGTTTTAATATGGTTGATGTTTCTCAAACTTTTATATCCAACACATTTCACAGAATGGCCATAACCTGTGATTGAGGGAGCATTTATTTATTTAATTTTTTTGGCTGCCTATCTCCCCACAGGGTAACTCTAGGAGGCATAATTCCTCAGACTGTATTTAGGCTTAATGCAATTCTTCAGACTGTATTTATATCTCTGCAATGTTTAATCATTTAAGTTTATGAGCTGCCTAGTAATTTTACCGTGACTGCTGAAGAACATATTTAGGCTTGTGAAATTAATATTGGTTTTAGTTAGCTGCTCCTAGAAGAAATGCATTATTTATTAAAAAATATTTGTTCCCAGCAGTACTATTTCCCCAACTGAAGACAATTATTTGAGTGATAGTTAAACATCTATTGATAGAACTTAATCACGAGTACTTTCTGTATTTTCTATTAATGCCTGTAATTTTGTGTTTCTTCTTGAGAAATGGTTTGTCCATTACTATCTGAAAATTTAATTAATAAAGGCAATTGTCCTCTGTTGTCATCTGAACATTGCATGCACACTTTGCTTGATACGAAAATATTTTTTAAAAAATCTTTTATTAATCTTTAAAACATGGATCTTGTAATAGTTGGTTAACAGTGTGATTGCTGGATTTACATTTGTAAGAAAAAATCATTAACAATTAGTTTCTATAATACATAATCCACGTATTTAAACAAGTATTTCTTCTCTGGTAGATCCGCTCATCTATAATCTTAATTTTCACTTTGAATATTTTCTTTTGACCAATAATATTGTGAGGAAAAATGTTTTCCCCTATGTTTTTCCCCAGCCAATTATACAATATATTCCAGATTTCATAATAATCAGTTTCGCTTTTATCCTTGAGTTCTAACGTCAACCTATCCATTTCAGCACAGGATAAAATCTTATTAATTACCTCTACTTCTGAGGGTGTCTCCCTATCTCTCCATCTCTGTGCAAAGACTAATCTTGCTGCTGTTAGCATATGTAATAATACTGTAGATATAAGGATCCTTTATTATATTTGTCCTTGGTAATACCCAGCAGAAAGAGTTCTGGCTTTAGCTCGATGTTCTGCATTAATATCTCTTCTAACTGCAGTTTTACCCAATGCCAAGATTTTTGTGCTTTTGAACATTCCCACCACATATGGTAATAGGTCCCTAGCGATTCTTTGGATTTCCAACACTTCGGTGAGGTCTTTTTATCCATTTTGGCTAATCTCACGGGGGGAGGTGCCACCTATAGAACATGTCATATAAATTCTCTTTGTACACAGTAGCTAATGTGATATTCTTCCTTGCAGAATGTGATGATTCTGTTTCTGAAGATGGCTCTTAAGCCTTGATCAACTCTGGAGAATCAACACTTCCAAAACTGTGAACCTACACAGGAAAATTAAGTATAGTTGTAACATCTAAAATGGTGCTTTAAATAGCATTCAAAAATTTATTTCTATTTTCTTAAGTGCGGAACTAGCAATATTTGCTAATCAACTTAGTATATTCCTGTATTCTTAGGGCAGCCATTGCTAACACATGCAATCTTCCCTCTCAAAGTCACTCAGCAGTTGTTGGTTTTGGTTTGGTTTTGCTCTCCTTATACCACAGCAATTCTCTTCCATGTCATAGTGGATCTGATGTGTGTTTCTGTTTGTACCATTTGATGGCCTGCTTTGTGTAGTTCCTCATCACTGCTAGGGACTCGTCAACACAATCAGATTAGGGCACTAGTGTTCAATGTATTACTTGAAAGTATTAAGAGAAGTGTTGAGGTAAGTTACAATCACTGCCTTTGTATTACTGTAATGCCTCTATGACACAATAGGATTATATCAGAAATGATGAGCAATATCCTGTCAATAGTATGTGATTAAAAAGTTGTTTAAAAAATATATATGCACTCAGAAGAAAATGCAATGTAAATCTTCCTAGGTATTCCTGATCCCTGAGGTAACAAGATTGAAATGACATTATCCTGCTTCTAATAGTTTTCTCAGTTTTTTTCTTCTCCTTTTTTGGAGGGGTAATATGCTTATCAAAGGGACGTGATGGCTCAGTGGGTTAGGACACTGAGCTTGTCGATCAGAAGGTCGGCAGTTTGGTGGGTCAAATCCCGAGTGCCGCGTAACAGAGTGAGCGCCTGTTACTCGTCCCAGCTTCTGCCAACCTAGCAGTTCGAAAGCCCGTGAAAATGCAAGTAGAAAAATAGGGACCACTATGGTGGGAAGGTAACAGCGTTCCGTGTGCCTTTGGCATCTAGTCATGCCGGCCTCATGACCATGGTGACGTCCTCAGACAAGCGCTGGCTCTTCGGCTTTGAAACAGAGATGAGCACTGGCCCCTAGAGTTGGAAACGACTAGCACGCATGTGAAGGGGAACCTTTACCTTTACCTTTAATATGCTTAGGGGATCAGATTTATTACGAACCCTGTACAAAGGCCACATCTAGATTATGGTGGTGGGGGGGGAAGTTTGGCTTTTAATCAGTAAGCTGGATATATATACCAATTGTCCCCCCAAATAAAAAGCACCTAATTCCAATGTGTACTATCTCTAGCCACTACATACACATGCAATATAACTGTTCTACCACTTCAGCAATCATTCAAGATTTTTCCTTTACTTTTTTTCTTTGTTCCATCAACCTTCAAACCAACTTCAACTACTAATTCAAGAAAAGCTTAATTTGTTCGTGTACTGATTGAACATACAGTATGGGGGGGGGGTCATCAGGTCTTACTCTCTCTGGAGAAAGGAATGACATAAAAGCTGTTTTCCTCTTCATTTGGAGAAATAGCAGATTTAAACTTTCTGAACTCTGAGTTCAGGAAAAAAAAGTGAAAATTCAGGAGGTTAAGTGCCATCACTTCTTGCTTGGTTGGTTGTGGTGGCAAGCATACATACTTTAAGGCCTGATGTTGAATTAATCAGGATTAACCAGTCTTGTCATACTGGTGTCTTTTCAGAGTGGTGGAAATGTAAATCAAGCAGCTGAATTCATCACAAACTTCTAGTTTACTTTTTTTTCTGTCTGTCTCCCATAAACATCTCCAAAAGGCTAGGCTTGCTCTCGTCCTACATAACTTAGTATAATGCAATCATTAATGGAAATTATATTCAAAGCATTTAAAAATATGTTAAAATAACATTTAACTGACAGTAATTATTTTAAATTTTATGAAGTGTCTCTTATACATGTCTTCAGCTTTTGGAAAAGAACATTTATGTTGTCAGGAGAACACTAATTTGCATATTTCATATTGTATTAATAATTTGGGGAGGGGGGTTCTGTTATATGCAGTTAAGTTGACCTTTAAAAAATGGTTAGATTTATTTAGTTATTCAAATTTCTGGGAAACATTTTAACTCTTTTCTAGCCATTGAGCCAATAAATAATTGTATTTTAAGTGAAACACATATGCAGAGTTTTAAATCCAGAATAAAAGTTCTGTTACCTATTGATCCCCTATTTCTACATTCACTCAATAGTACGGTGTCATACAATAGTTTTCAGAAACAAGCTTAATGGGACTTATTTTTAGTTAAACATTTAAAATGCGTAACCGCAACAAGATGTAGGATAGCAGTTTAAAGGGAACATGAATGTTGAATCCTTACAACCACCATACCCATTCCTTCTTTTTCAAACCTGAACATCTTGTGGTATACATATATGACATTTTGTTGAAAATGTACATAGAGAAGGATGCCTCATCATTTTTTTAACTTTAACAACAATCAATGCACGGTTATCATGCAGTCAATCTCAGTTACTTCTTTTAAGCTGCTAATGATCTGAAGGTAGGAATCTTCTATCACAAAGAAGTCAAAAGAAAGCTTCTGGCGATAGTTACAAGACTAAGCAATTTTATGAATAGAATTATGTCTTTATGTAAGCCTTTTTATAAAAGTATGTGTTTATATTCAGTTTAGCTAGATGGATCTTCCATTATTTCCAGTCTGGGTAAATCCACCTACCCACCCATTTTAAACTGGCCAATACTTTAAAATCCTGCCTGAGCCTGAGATTTCACATTCCTGTTTGTCCTCCACCTCTCTTCCCAAGTCAACACACATATTCACATGTGCACAAGACAACTAAGCCCCAACAAACCACCCTGCCCACAAGGGACACTCAGGTGCAACTGTTCAACCATCTGCAGGTCTCAGGGTGGCTAAGTCCCTCAAGAGACGAAAAATCTTAATCAAAGACCCATTGTCAACTCTACAATGAACCTGGAGGCAGCCATTTTTGTCATTCTAGGTTGCCACAAGAAGGGGAGGGGGGAGATGGTATTTCTGGTAGTCTAAACATGAGCAACTCTTGTGAGAACCAAGGTCATTCCCATGCTGGAGGGAAGGAGGAGGACTGTTAAGACAGAAAATCCACCAAGGTATTCTATTGGATAGCTTGAATCGGGGGGTGGGAATTGTTACATCGTATTACTTTGAGTTTTGGAGGGACAGTTTAGATCTGGTTTAACTTTTGAATGTGCCAATATTATGTATCCAATAAACATGTTCTTTGAGGAAATTTCCTGCCTCGGAGTTCTGATTTATTTGGTCTTATTGATCGGAACCTTGACACCTACTCCTTTTGTCTTCGATCCCAACAAAGACAAAAAGGAGTATTGCTACTACTACCTGCCATTCTGTAGTATGGAGCTGAAAATTCCAAGCTGTTCTTTTATTCAGTTATGATTGAAAGTAGTAAGTCGAGAATTACTTAACTTTACAGATATTATTTTTTTATTAAAGAGTTTTACAAAAACAAGATTTTACAATATATCCCCAAATCCCCCCCACCCCAAACCTGCCCACTCCCCCCCACTTCCCAGAGCTAAATACAGGATTATAGTTATAATAATCATATTCTAAATAAAAATTATGCATAATATACAATTAACCAAATTCATAATGTGCTTTAACTCCCCTTTAACATAAATACATACAAAGTACCAACACTAAGATCAATAACAATATCCCTCTAAAATCTACTCATAAGCTAAATGGAACTTTTTAGTCCCATATTTATTCTGAATATAATCTATCCATCTCCTCCAAACTGAAATATATCTTTCCTGTGAATGATCTTTCAAGTAAGCAGAAATCTTAGACATTTCTGCAAGATTCAAAACTTTAAACACCCATTCTTCTATAGTAGGCAAACTATCCTTCTTCCAATATTGTCCCACCAATAACCGTGCTGCTGTTATCATATTCAACATCAAATTAGTTTCTTTAACATCACAATCTACAACAATACCCAATAAAAACAATTGCGGAGAAAACTTTATCTTTCTCTTAAAAATCTTTTGAAAGTTCCACCAAATTTTAATCCAAAAAGCTTTTATATTTCTACAAGTCCACCACATATGAAAATAGGTGGCTTCTAAACTACCACATCTCCAACATTTAGACTGCAAGTTAGGATACATATTAGACAACTTCTTGGGATCCAAATACCATCTATCAAACATTTTATAAAAATTTTCTCTTAAGTTTTGAGCCTGAGTAAATTTAACATTTCTGACCCAAATTATCTCCCAAGTATCCAGCAAAATTGGTTCCTGAATATTTTGTGCCCACTTTATCATACAATCTTTAACTAATTCCGTTTCCGAATCCAATTCAATTAAAACATTATATATCCTCTTTATATGTGCACAAAATTTTGATCTGTAATTGTGATGCCAACCTTTTGATCTAACTTCCACCTAGCTTTCAATTCGGTATATTGAAACCAAGAGTAACTTATTTTTTCTTGTCTTAACTCCTCTATTGCTACTACTACCTGCCATTCTGTAGTATGGAGCTGAAAATTCCAAGCTGTTCTTTTATTCAGTTATGATTGAAAGTAGTAAGTCGAGAATTACTTAACTTTATAGATATTATTTTTAATAGTCAGTGGAGCTGCAAAATCTCAGCTTTATTATATCACTTTTTTAATGTTAATCAGTAAAAAGTTTAGAATCATTATTAATAGAAAGACTCTGCCTCTGATTGGCTTCGCAGATAATGGAAACATTTCATTTTTAAAAAATATGCCACTTAAAATAAGCTCCCTGCAACTTCTATGCAACTTTCTACAAAGTTCTCATGTGTATTTTCTGACCCTTCATGAAATCATCAGTGAAGCAAATCTCTGACCACGATCTAATGTTTTGGAAAAGCTGCTTAAATGCTGTTACTAAAAATGTCTTTCTAGTTACAGCTTAAAGTATACACAAAAGTTTCACCAGGGCCAACAGATTTGGACTGCACAAAACATGGGTATAGAAAATTCTAATTTCTTGCTGCCTTCTGGTGGTTTACCATATTTTTTCTGTCCCCAAAATTATTTTTCTTGCTGCAAAGAAGATGTTGAGTCTGCTATGTTTGAAGATAAACACATCATTAAAAGGTAGGACTACAAAGGGGTTGGATGGAAATGTGAGTATGATCAATATAAAGCTAAGTGCTTTAAAGTCCCATTGGTTTCAAAGAAAATAATTTGACATTTGATTCGTTCTCTTATTTAAGCAGCTGGCACAGTGCCACATTTCTACCTTCAAATCCATCAGAAAGGACTTTGAAACTAACCTGTGATCATCTTTGTTATTTGCAGATTTCTGCTGATGTGAAAAAGTCTGAATACCATCATGTGTTTGCAAGTTTATTTCTTGCAACAAAACACCATGAGCAAATCATTGTTCACTTTCTCATCCTCCTGCTGCTTTGAGAATTTAATTGGATTTGCAACATCACTCTTTACAGTTCTATACCACCTTAGCTTTGTATTCACTGCATTAATCATTTTATTCAGACTGATTAAATCAGTCTGCATTTAATAAACAAACTCTGAATGCTACCTAGACTCCAGCCAGTTTCAGACAAATTTCATACCCAACCAATCAATTAATTTACAATCTAGGTGGCAGAAGGAGAAATATGAGAATGATCATTTAGCAAAAGATATTAGGAATTTCAAGAATGCAGGATAAAGCTTAGTGCAACTCTTAAGCCTAGGAACTGGGTCTCAGAAAGAAGCAAAAATTTTCACACTACAAAAATCAGGCTGGCCAGAAACACCCAAAAAATTCAAGGAAGAGTCAAAAATAAATTTGGCTTAGTTCCCAGAACAGTTCCCTTAGTTCTCTTAAACAATACTGGAAGAACTCTCAGAACCAGCATTGACCCCAAACGATGTAAAATTCTAGCATTGAAGTCCCCACATGAACATAAAAGTTGTGGAGAACCAAATCAAAGCTTATTCTAAACTATAAGCCATGCACTTAGCTTAACTTCCTATTGTGTTATGTTACATGCTAAAATTTTGATGTTCTCTATTTTATCATTCCTGCTCCTCTGTGGCATAATCATCAGTTTCTAGCACTGAGGAAACGCAAATGCTGATACAGTTCTACAAAGGAATTATGGACTCTGTCATTTGCACCTCTATAACTGTCTGGTTTAGAACTGAAACCAAACAAGACAGACACAGACTTCAATGGATAGTTAGAACTGCCGGAAAAAAAACAATTGCTACCAAGCCTGCCTTCTATTGAGGGCCTATACACTACAGACACCTCACATCCTGGCCATAAGCTATTTCAATTCTTCCCTCAAGACGATGGTATAGGACATTGCACACCAGAACAACTGGACACAAGGACAGGTTTCCCCCCCCCATGCCATCACTCTACTAAACAACTAATTCCCACTACACTGTCAAAATACTTAGTAAAGCTGTACTACTATGATACTGCTCATCTTTCCTATTACCTATCCTTACCTTCTTATGACTATAACTTTGTTGATTGTATCTTACAATTTATATTGGGGTTTTTTGGTACCCTAGTATGATTTATGTTGTTTGCTTAGCTAGTACTCTATGAGTTTCACTAGGTGTTGCATCTTATGATTTATGATGAAAGTATTTTCATGTTGCATATGATCATGATTATCACTATTATTTGTATGTACACTGAGAACTTACGTACTGGAAACAAATTCCTTATGTGTCCAACCACACTTGGCCAATAAATATTCTATTCTATTCTATTCTATTCTATTCTATTCTATTCTATTCTATTCTATTCTATTCTATTCTATTCTATTCTATTCTATTCTATTCTATTCTATTCTTTAGAAGACAAGTAAGCTCTGCTAAATTACATGGAGTAGGAGCTAAATGTAGGAATAGTATTGTTATCATAAAACCATATTTAGTAAATGTTAAATATAGATCTACATAGACTCTACCCCAAATAAGGACTACAGGGTCATAAAAAGGAAGTTTTAAATATATGGATCTTCCTTATAATTGGAGAAATCACCTGAGTTCTGAAAATTAATCTATAGAAACTCTCTTATGAAAAAGCTCCTAACATTTCATTAAATATGCCATTGCAATATCACTGTAAACATATTTTGCTGAATGTTTTACATATTTAAATGAAGAGCTGTCATCCTGTAGCGATATACTTCTTTCAACATCTGAGACTTTCCAATTTCCAATGCGCGCGCGCACACACACACACACACACACACACACACACACATATATATATATATATCAATCTTGCCAGAAAGTGCAACACAGAAAGATTTAGTTGTGTGCATCTCTCTCTCTCTCTCTCTCTCTCTCTCTCTCTCTCTCTCTCTCTCTCTCTCTCTCTCTCTCTCTCTCTCTCTGTGTGTGTGTGTGTGCATCTTTATCAGCATTGTAGAGAGATCAGAAGAGATTCTGTCACAGAATTTCTTATAACTTTCATTTTTGCTGAGATGCATCACTGATTTTTCCATTTTTCCTTTTCTTCTAACAGTTCTTGTTAGTTTACAAAATATATCATGGAAAGGCTGAATTTGCATTGTTTTTGTTTTATCTTAAGAATTTAAGAGTGTTTGTATCATTTGAAATAATGGAGAAGTATTTTCTGTAAGTCAATACAAACTTCCTTTATTGAAGCACTTTTTGCTGGTAAACTAAGCAACTTCAAATCATTATGCCTAAACTTAATAGTTATACAATATTTATAAGCCACACTGATTGACTAGCCCTCAAGTTATTAGGGCACCAACAACACCATCACAGACAAGTTGACACAGGCATATGGCTCACCTAATTCAGGGGAGATTACTCCCAGGCATCCACTTACATGAAATTAAATGTTACAGAGCTCAGTGGGGCTTATTTCTGAATGGAGATGTACTTAGTTTATAAATTATAATATCTGGCTGGAAATATTGTGCAATACACATGAAAGGCAATGACTAGATAGATGCAATTCACTAGGCTGAAATTAAGAAAACCACATTACAAGTATGTAGCAAAGAAAAATAAATAGTAACATGCCCACTAATTGCAAATCATTGTTTTACCATTCTAGATAATAAACATTTTTCCCATTCAGATTATTTCCCATTCAAGAGGGAAAACAATGTATACATACACATGTGCTTAAGTCTAAAGAGTTTTTCTCTTTGACATATATGTAGGATATTGCAGAAACATAAGTATCTGGTTGCTTAACCTGAATTTTCCAAAGAAATAAATAATAAAATTGAATCAATCTCACAATCCAAAAATGCAGTTAAGCAAATAGGAGGATTTTTTTTTTAAAAAAAGGTTGAGAATCTTCGTTTCCCCATTGCCATGATGTCTCTCCCTACTCCTAAAGCTGTTTGAAAAACTTGCACTGCTGTTCGATTTAAACTACTTCATGCATTATCTGAAAAATGAATTATTGTTAGTTTAATATTATTTATCATTAGTGAAAAAAAACATAGAGATGGTTTATTTAAAATTAAATTAAATTAAAACAGTATAGCTATAGTCTGGACAAAATTCAGTTTACTCTAAAGGGTATCAAAAGTTTCCAACCTATCTTTGTAGAGGAAGAAGGGCTGATGTTCATATTATTAAATTAAACAAGTCATTGTGTAGAATGCAGGAAAACTCAGAATATTCTTGCTGGATCCAACTCCCTTCCTTGTTCTGGCTCAGTACTAGAAGAGTTTTAAAAGAACCTTCTTTTTTAAAAAATATATGCTTACTGCACTTTTATTTACACTTGTTTATATTATCTGTAAGACACTCTGAGAGGACTGTAATTCTCAAACATCTATAAATAACTAAATAATCCCATAAATTGCTGGATTTTCTTTAAAAATATTTAAACATAAAATGATATACAAAGAGTGATTTTTTCTTTAAAAAACAATCTGAAAAAAACCAACAAAAGCAACAAAAAGAGCTACCAGAAAATGTAAACTATGAAAGAACAAAATTCATACTTTGGAAGCATGGTTTTCTAATCTTAATACAAAATATCCACATTTGATAATTCTATCTCCATATTTATATAGGCAATATTTGAATAGGCAGAGACAATCTTTTAGGAATAACTTTGCTGATATAACATAAAAGCTGCAAATCAACTGCAATTAAAACCATGTTTAATTTAAGGATTTTTCCAAGACTATTATTCTATTAATTTTTCAGTCATTGTTGAAATTCATTGTGGAGATATTCAAAAACATCCATGCTATTTCATTAAAATTTATATTTTATTTTTATTTTATTTTAATTCCATTTATATCCCGCCCTTCTCCGAAGACTCAGGGCGGATTACAAGCTTAGCAGTAGCCTTCATTTATAGAAAGTATTTTCAAGAAACTTGGTTAATATAACTTATTTTTATTTTACTGCTCTAAAACCCAAAATAATTATGAAATGTTAGATTTAGAAAGAAAAAATACTTGATGAAAGATTATACCATGTACTGTGTATTGGAAAATTAAAGAAAGATTTTAATTCTAAATAATCAGGACAAAGCAACAGTATGTATATGTGCATAGATATACAGTTAACAATATGAATTTGTGTGTGTATCAATTTATCACAGACACTAGTTTTCATCTTTGCCAATAAACAATTTATTGCCTTTACCATATTTTAATTCCAAACCAAATATTTATTTTCTGGGATTCAACAAAATGCTCAATTTTAACAGGAATGGATGAGAATGACACCTTCACTCATCAACTTTTAATTCTAATTCTCTATGCTGAAAATTTTTTATCTACTTATTTTTGTTTTGTACCTGTCAAGCATAGGATAGATGAATATATTTGAGGAATAAATGATCTATGATCCCCACCTACTATCAAATAAGTACTACTTAAATTATCTGGACTTTACATTGCTGATTTTCTGTCAACTGTGATATTATTTAAGAGTGCTGTTTATTTGGCTTTTTCAGCTCTACAACCTTGTTTTCTCCCTTGTTGTCTCATCAATAATTACATATTATTTTTTTTTTAAAATCCCAACTGAAATATAAAGTTTTTATTAGTCAAAGAATATTCCCCCCTCCATGTTTTATTGCTTAGATATAGCTAATCTGCTTTGATTGGAATAGCTGTAAGGGAAGTGTGATTGGTCTCTGGTTTACACTGATGGAAACAGCTTGTTAAAATTTCTTCCTTCCTAATTAAAAAAAAGAAAAGAAATTTGGGGAGAAGTCAGTCATGTTCATATGCATTTCCACCTTTGTAAGCTTCCAATTTGAGTCATCTGCTTCCCTGCATCAAATTCCATGGTATTTACAAACCGAGTGATTTATCTGGAGATATAAATAGCTATAGCACTGGAGCAATTGCATTGGTCCTTCAAAGCCTGAGAAATTATCTATGGAGACTTTCCTAAAGTTACCATCGAACTAAAATGGTTAATATATAAAATATGGAAATTATCAATTTCAAGACGAATTTTATTTGTTTCTTTATTTAATCCTGTTCAGCCAAAATCAAAAGTGTTATAGAATATTAAAAAAAAAAACACTAAACCATCCACAGCACAGACTCTTATAACACCATACAAAAACAACTAAACATGAAACTAGGATCTCTGAAGCAACTCCATCTTTAGTTTTTGAAACAATGGTTTAACTTTAACCTGAGCTTTCCTGGAAGCCTGTTCTTCGACTGTAAGGCAGAGTCTTTTTGTGTCAACCCATCAAACCTTTGAAAATATAGACTCAGCAACAGTTTATCTCTGTTTGAAATGATGGCTCAGGGCAGTAGTAGCTGAAGTAAGTTCTGCAAATATCCATTGTTGGCATGCTTTGAGACTGAAGGTTGTTCTCCCTACTTGGGGATTATCTTCCTTCCACTTCTGCATACCATTTCTTCTCCCTATGGGTACTAAATATTTGGCACTTGTAATTTGTATTCCTCCTTCCATTTAAATTGAAACTTTAAATCTTATTCTTGTTTTTTTTTTCCTGATAAATTTTTATTTTACTTCCAAAGTTAAAATACAAACTTCAAC
This sequence comes from Vipera berus, assembly GCF_964194415.1. NCBI lineage: Eukaryota > Metazoa > Chordata > Lepidosauria > Squamata > Viperidae > Vipera > Vipera berus. Next base: position 141,292,194 of record NC_138202.1, read on the forward strand.
AAACAAAAGAGAAACAATAACAAAGCAAAAACTAAACAAGAAAAAAATGTGCAAAAAAGCAAACATGCACGTTCCTTGTTCCCCCTAGTTGAGTACTGATTAATATATTTCAACAATTATAGTTTCCCCCCCCGCCACCTTGCAAAACAATTTATTAACTTCTACAGCTCTATTTACCCAGCTAATTGACCTTCCATCTATTTGCAGTAAACACACACTGTAAACAGGTGAGCCCAACAACAAAACTAAACTTCAAAGCCCTCTGTTAACAATGTATTATTGTATTTCACATGAGAAATCCACAATAGATTCTAATCTACCTTAAATCTCATTCTGTTTTATTCCAGTTTCCTCAATTTCTAAAAACAGATGTGCTACCCTGAAACATAGAGCCAATTTAATGTAGCTGTTAAGGCTTCAGGCTAAAAAAGGGCAGACGGTGAGTTCTAATTTGGCCTCAGGCACAAAACCAATGAGTGACCCTGGGCCGGTCATTCAGTCTTTGCCCTAGAAAGGAGGCAATGTCAAACCACTTCCAAAATCTTGCCAAGAAAACTGCAGGGAGTAATGCCAGCCATTGCCAGTTGCTAACACTGACTGAAAGACATGAACAAAAACTCTAAAGTATATTTTAAAAATTAAGCATGTTTCATGAGATTCAGAATTGTATGACCGCAGGAAAAATAAAAATACTGATGGAGCTTTTATAACAAAGCAATGTTGCCTCTTCAGCCTCTTCAGTAAACACTAGTCCAATGCTCAAAACTTCCTTTTTTTAGCATGTATTAAGTAAAGCATATGAATGAAATCTTTTAACTGATTGCAAAATGAAAAGCATTCTTGGAAAGCTGTCTTTTGTCATCATTGTTATGTAGTTAGAATGCTGTGACTAGCAATCCTGTAGTCTCTTTGTCACCTCGATAGTCTCCACTCCTTAACTTTGAGAGGGAACTTCACACATCACAGTACGAGTGTGACTTGGCACAGTTTCCAATCAGATTAATGAAAATGTGCAAATTGGCATTGTGACCTGCTGGCAAAAGACACATTTTCCCTTCTGACAGAGAAGATGCACAGCCTGTCAAATGAGTTCTCAGAGACACAACTAAGGAAATGGAGAAAGATTGCACTAGTTGGTTATGTGGTGACTGATGTACATAGCATTGATAATATAAAGGACACAGCAATGTTGCTATGAGGCCACTTCACATATTACAGGTATGTTGTTTATTTATTTAGATATTTATATAGCACACGGTCATATCGCCTCTCTGCACTTCAAAATTTGTAATTTAGAAATAATTGCATTGTATAAGCCTGAGGAAATAACCATAGTGCCTCCTTCTTGTGACTAAGGTAAGTCTGAAGGAGGAGAAAGACAGATGACAAAGAACAATGATTCCCTGTTCCAAATAACTTTATGTACAATTAGTTAAGATTGAAGTGTGCCCCTAAGACTACATGTATCCAATGACATTCTTAATAATGAATAGAATAGAATAGAATAGAATAGAATAGAATAGAATAGAATAGAATAGAATAGAATAGAATAGAATAGAATAGAATAGAATAGAATAGAATAGAATAGAATAGAATAGAATAGAATAGAATAGAATAGAATAGGAAGGGATTTTGGAGGTCTTCTAGTTCAGCCCACTGCTCAAGCAGGAGAACCTATACCATCTCAGACAAGTGACTGTCCCATCTCTTCTTAAAAACCTCCAGTGATGGAGCATTTCTGGGGTTAAGCTGTTCCACTGGTTAATTGTCCTCACTGTCAGGATGTTTCTCCTTAATTCCAGGTTGCTTCTCTCTTTGATCAGTTTCCAACCATTGTTTCTCGTCCTTCCCTCTGGTGCTTTGGAGAATAATTTCACCCGCTCTTCTTAGTGGCAGCCTCTCAAATAATGGGATACAGCTATCCTTAAACCAGCTATACTGGAAGACTGCTTTCTGCAATGCCTGAAATTACTGGATTCACTTCAAAGGAAGCCTCATATAGGTAAAACTACAGTAATCAAATTGAGATAAAGTATGCAGAGTCATGAAAATGTTGGCAAAAGGGAAGTTCTGTTGGCTATTACTTGTAGGAAGGAAGGGAAGAAGGAAGGAAGACATAATAAATGATAAAATTAACTGAGATTCTTTAAAAATAATTTCCTAAGACCCTAACACCCAAATTAAGCAGTTATTTCTTATGGTGTTTGGAACAGAATAGGATTTAGCCACTTTTGTTGAGCTGCTCCTGAACCATTCCTTATTTTCTGGGTGACCTAAACTCCTAGTGAGAAAGTAGTTAGTAGCTCAGAGCAACACCTATTGTACTGGTAATGGTGTTTAAGGCCCTACATGGCATGGGGCCGGAGTACCTCAGGGAGCACCTGCTGCCGGCATCAACTTCCCTCCGCCCTGTGCGCTCCCACAGAGAGGGCCTCCTCAGGGTGCCACCGATCAGAGAATGTCGGTTGGTGGCCCCCAGGGGGAGGTCCTTCTCTGTGGGCGCCCTGGAACTATGGAATCGGTTGCCGGTTGAGCTCCGGATGGCGCCCGACCTTCGCTCCTTCCGTCGCGAGCTGAAGACACATTTATTTGAACAAGCCGGCTTGGCCTGATGGGGGATGGGTTGGGTTTTTTATTGTCACTTTTAATATATGTATTTACTGTTTTTAGCTTGGGCATATGTTTAATATTTTTTAACTTTTGTATTTTTGTATTTTTTATATCTCTGCCCTGTTCACCGCCCTGAGTCCTTCGGGAGAAGGGCGGTATATAAATAAAATAATTATTATTATTATTATTATTATTATTATTATTATTATTATTATTATTATTATTATTATTATTATTATTATTATTATTATTATTATTATTATTATTTAAAAAGGTCAGTATACCAGTATAGAAACACTTTTCAGTAGCTTCATTCAGGCATGGAATAAATTTCCAAAATGGTTACATTATTGTAGCTTCCTTCCAGCACCCTAATGGTTTAGAATGCTGGGCTTTACTTGTGTTAAAATTGCAGGGTAAAACATGATTAGAATTTAATCTATTCTAATTAATCTAATCTAATGCAATGCAACGTAACCCAACCCAACCCAATCCAATCCAATATTTAATCTGTAAAGAAAAGCCTGAAAAAGTCATCTCTTTTGTTATGGTCCAAGATCTTTTATCAGTCTGCCAGCATGTTTAAGTCAAGGTTTCTCTGCCTTTACAAAGACTTTTTCAAAAACCAAGCAAGATCAGAGTTTTGGTTAAAGGAGATCTGATATAAGCAGCTCCAAATCACAGGATTTACATGAAAGGAAACAATAACAGATCTTTCTGAGCTAACAACCAGTGGGTGTAGGACTTGATTTTAGTATCTTCTTTTAATCTCATGCATACAATGGGAACCTGATAACCCAATGACTGAAAATCTATGTATTAAATAGATTTCACAGATTGCTGAAGAGACCAAACAGTCGAGAACTCAAAATCTTATTTTCTGCAGAATATGTAAGAAGGTTCCAAGAATTTTGTGTCTTTAAAGGGAAAAAAAAGGAAAATAAAGTCATCCCAATATCAACAGATTACAGGCAGTCCTTGACTTACAGCAGTCTAATTAGTGACTGTTTAAAGTCACAACGGCACTGAAAAAAGTGACTTATGACCATTTTTCATACTTACGACAGTTGCAGCATCCCCCTGGTCATGTGATCAACATTCAGATGCTTGGCAACTGACTCATATTTATGACTGTTGCAGTGTCCCAGGGTCATGTGACTCACCTTTTACAACCTTCTGACAAGCAAAGTCAACAGGGAAGAAAGATTCACTTAACAACTACTGCAGTGATTCACTTAACAACTGTGACAAGAAATATTGTAAAATGGGGCAGAATTCACTTAACAACTGTCTTGCTTAGCAATAGAAATGTTGGGCTCAGTTGTGGTCATACATTGAGGACTCCCTATATATCTACCTTTCTTAGGAGATCCTAACTAATCCACTGACAACACTGTCTCTATTTTAAGTTGTGCTAATTGAACCTTCCGGGAAACTTCACCAGTGTCTGGAACAGTTGTGTCAAACTGCCAGCCCATGGGTCAGTTGCATCATGCGGAGGCCACGCCTACCCCAGCTCCGGCAATGCGAAAAAAGTCATGATATATCATGACACATCACATGGCAAGTGTGACACCTGTGGCCTGGAGACATTCTAAAGATGGGGGATTGCAATAGTAAAGTCTTTTTATGCACCTAGAATTGGAATTGGTGCTGTATGCATTGTAGGCAGTCTCAATGTAATAGCGAAAGGACAAGATGTTTCTTTTGACTGGTGCTTATATTATAGCCTCAAAATATTCTAGATTCTTAAAATAGCCCTTTTCTTTCAGCATCTCATTACAGCAAATTGTAAGACTGACAGTAGCATTATATTATCCTGAGCCTAAATCAACATAGGCAGGGAAGTTCCTTTGATTAATGCACACAGTATTCTGAAATATGTCACCTTGGAACCACAGAAAATTTGAGTTAAGCTGGATGCCCCAGGAATTAAAAGAAGAGGCACTCATTTTGCGGCAAATGCAAAATTTCAAGAATGCAAACACAATTTCTCATAGAACATTCAATTCTAGAATGTGGCTTTTATCAGTAAAAAAAAACCCAACACCTGCCGTTGTCACAATTTTCATGTACAATAGGTAGCTAAGTAACTGAAACTCAACACTGTATATCCATTAATCTGGATACAAATAATGCCAAGTGTATAAATGACTCAGGTTACTTTACTGCATAGTATTTTGACTCAACAGAGAGTGACTGGGTGTCAAAAGCCTTTATCTTTCATTCACCTCTCTAACGAATGGATATAAATCACACACAATAAAAACTCATGCTATCAAGACACTCTGCCACAAAAGTGTGATAAATGCCCTTTTATGATAAATGTTTACTGTAGAATGAAATGGTCAATTTCTCTAGAAGGAGTCTGACAATGCATCTTTTCATATCCCTAAAATGGGGAGATATCTCAAAGCAAAATGAAAGCAATTTACTCTAGAGAGACAGGGATATTTTCCAGATGAAAGCAATAGAGTTTTATTATTGTTATTATAGTTGGCCACACAGAAGTTTTGACATTTGTGTCCACCTATCACCTCCTTCCCGAGGAACCTGGTGATATTTAATAATATTAAAGATATTGCAATATGTAAGCTGTTCCAAGTAAAGCTCCCGTTTGCAATTGTGATTTTAAAATGGTGTTCAACTGGTGCCACCATAGTTCCTATTACTATTGGTACTATTTTGCTTTCTTTTGCCATAGTCATTCTATATCTATTTGCAGGTCTTTATATTTTGTGATTTTTCCCCCTTCTATTCTACTGTCTTCAGGTATTCTATCATCCATTATCCAAACTTGTTTTGTCTTTCTTATGAACAATTGTTAAGGCTGGAATGTTGTGCTATGATGGTTGGTCATACAGTCAGGCAAATGCCTAGACTGGATTTGGTATATTTATCCATCCATCCCAAGGCCCTGAGAGAGAGACAGATGGTGTTAGTGATATTGAAGGATGTAAGCTGTTCTCAGTAAAGCTGCCTTTTGCAATTGACTGATGGTGAATTAGTCAATGTTGATAGTGTTGGTGATCCAGTTGTTTCGGGATCACAAACAATATTGCCTATTGGTACTACCTTTGATTTCTTTTATCACAGTTGTTTTATTTGCAGGTCTTTGCATTTGTGATTTGTTTAAGCCATATATTGATTTGATAGAAACACTGGCATCCACCACCTTTCTTTTCATTTTCATTTTAATATAGTTATTTATTAGACACAACATACACTTATTTCTAATTTTCATGCAAATTAGATTGTAGTATATTAATAAATTTGCATGTGTAAAATTTGTAATATGTAATAATATTTACATGTAATAAAATCTGTTTTTTATTTAATAGTCCTACATGAAATTTTGTTCATGGAATGGGTGATATAAGTATTAAAATCACATTTCTACTACATTCCAGAAGGCTCAGTCCTATTAGCTCTCATCTAACTGTATGTTTTGATCCCTCTGTTGAGAAAAAAAAATCATTCAATTGGTAAGCCTCTGAGTATACTCAGATTGTGTTTTTTTCTCGGACTTGTGATAAGGCAAAGAAATATTGGAGTAGGATTCATACATTAATACAGAAAATTCTTAAAATGAACATAAAGATTAAACCAGAAACTTTCCTTCTGAGCCTAATGGAAAGAGAACTGGAAAAAAATGGAGCTCTGATTTTATATATGGTGACAGCAACAAGACTGCTCTATGCACAAAAATGTAAGGATGCCTTGATTCCTACCATGGACAAAAGGTTACAAAAGCTGACGGAATTAGCAGAGATTTATTTATTTATTTATTTATTTATTTATTTATTTATTTATTTATTTATTTATTTATTTATTTATTTATTTATTTATTTATTTATTTATTTATTGGACTTATATGCCGCCCTATCTCCCGAAGGACTCAGGGCGGCTAACAACAATAAAACACAATAATACAAATGTTAAAAAAGATTAAACTAACAGGCCCCAATGATAAAATGGTAAAATATTAAAAATATTCTACTTAAAAATCCCTATCGTCAGTCCAGGTCAGCCTGATGGAAGAGAAATGTTTTAAGGCCACGATGAAAGGACCAGAGATCCGGGGCCATCCGGAGCTCAAGGGGAAGTTGATTCCACAGGGCCGGCGCTCCCACAGAGTAGGCCCTCCCCCTGGGGGTCGCCAGCTGACATTGGCCAAATTGACTGTGCTGATAAAAGAAAAGAATATAAGTACTTTTGTTTGGAAACCACTTCTGGACTTTGTGCTTGAGGTGGAAAAAAATGATATCATGATTTTGGGTTTTACCAATTAGACTGATTTGCCAATACAGAAATGGCTAGTGCATTCTACTATAAGTTGAGAGTTGATTTTAATGTCTGATTTTACTACAACACAGAGAGTCAGCAGTCAATGTCTTTTGTTTCTTCCCCCCTTTCTTCACATCTTCACCAGTGTCTGGAACAGTTGTGTCAAACTGCCAGCCCATGGGTCAGTTGCATCATGCGGAGGCCACGCCCACCCCAGCTCCGGCAATGCGAAAAAAGTCATGATATATCATGACACATCACATGGCGAGTGTGACACCTGTGGCCTGGAGACATTCTAAAGATGGGGGATTGCAATAGTAAAGTCTTTTTATGCACCTAGAATTGGAATTGGTGCTGTATGCATTGTAGGCAGTCTCAATGTAATAGCGAAAGGACAAGATGTTTCTTTTGACTGGTATCATGATTTTGGGTTTTACCAATTAGACTGATTTGCCAATACAGAAATGGCTAGTGCATTCTACTATAAGTTGAGAGTTGATTTTAATGTCTGATTTTACTGCAACACAGAGAGTCAGCAGTCAATGTCTTTTGTTTCTTCCCCCCTTTCTTCACACCTTTTTTGTTTTCTCTTTTTCTACTGTTGTCCCCTACTATTTGCTTTTTTTATTTTCATATTTTATGTTACAAATGAATAAAACTTAATTTAAAAAAGATTGTTTTTCTGAGTCTTCCTGTTTAAATCTAGATATTTTTATATGTGGGAATTTTAAAACACTGGAGGTGGCTAAAAAATGATTCAAAGCACTCAAGAGCTTTATTAATAAATAAATTTCTCCCAAAATGTAGTGCAGCTGATGTACAAAAATATATACAGTATAAAGAAATAAAAAAACGCAACACTGACCGGCCTGACTATGACTGATAAGGAGAGGTTTGAACATCTTACCAGTGTGCTCACCTTTTTTTTTCATCAAAGTACCTCTGTTCAAGGACAAAGAGTTCAGAGTTTCCTCAGTTCATGAATTTGGAATAGACAAGTATAGTCTTATTAAATGTATCTTGCTTGAGGCAGAGCTAGCCCTGTGTGAACATTCACATCTTCTACAGGTTTCATAGACAACTAGGCTAAACTGCATCTGCTTTACAAGGACAGCTCTTGGCTTTGATAAATAGATACTACTGAGGCCTAGTGATAGGATAAACTTTTCACAATTTTCTAGATTCAGAAACCACAACAATGCATTCATTTAATTGTATTAGACTCCTGCAATGTAAACAACTCAGTCTCATTTTGGCTCGCCTATTTCATAGTCCCAAAATAGTCCCATAGTCTCAAAAACAACAGCAGATGCTTTTGTCATTTCTTGTACTAATGTTGCATGTTCCATACACACAAGAACCCATATGCTAAAACTTAAAACTGAAGCTAATGGGTTGCATTTGTGTACATCCAGTGATGGAACAGCATCTATCAGTAGAAAGGACAAAGGAATCATTAATTTCTTACATGCTTCCCCCCAAGTCTCCATCTGCTATAAAGGACTTGATGGAGTTTTGAGATTGAAGCTGTTGATATAGTGACTCAGTGCCTAGAGGCTGTTCAGGTCTGGATGAGGAGCAATAGTCTATGGCTTAATCCTGACAAGACTGAGTGGCTGTGTCTGTTTGGGCTCTCTGGGTTGGGGCTGTTTCCACCATTGGTCTTGGATGAGGTTGAACTATCTTGTTCAAGATTGGTGCACAACCTGGAATTCCTCTTAGACCTGTAGGTACTGTGTTTTCCCCTAAAAATAAGACCTGGACCTTTTTTTTTTTTGGCCTCCAAAAGAGGCACCAGAACTTATTTTTTTTTTGGGGGGGTGTGTCTTTTCCATGGTCTCACCTCATGGCGGTGGCACCAACAGAGGCTTTCCGGAAGGCCTCTGACAGTGAAATACAGGCCGGGGGGAATCTGGAGCTCCATTTGCAGCTGTAGAGGCCTTTGCAGAAGGTCTCTGATGGCAAAATGCAGGCTGGGGGGTGCCACAGAAGAAGTGGGCCAGTGAGGTGAAGTAGGTGTTGATTCATGGGAGGCCTGTCTGCAACGGTAAGCCGGGGCAGGACACATGGGGCAGCTCTACCCCCCACCTCCACCTTAGCTTGATTTTTAGGCATGCGCTTTGCCCCAAAATTAGGGCTTATTTTTACGGTAGGGTTTATATTAGGCCCACCCCAAAATATCAAGCTAGGGCTTATTTTGGGGGGAGGTCTTACTTTTGGGGAAACACAATACTACCCAAAGAGGAGATGACAACTGTGGCCAGGAAATCCTTTGTATAGTACATCTTTTGCCTGGGAATATTAATCAATATTTCACTTTTGGACCTGTTTTTAACTTCAATTCTACACAATTTCTTTGATATGTAGTTGACATTTGGGAATTACAAGCAACTTCATTTCAGTTTTAATAGTCTCTGGTAACAAACCTGGGCATACTGCATGTTATGACATGCTTTCTAAATGTAGATTTCACTTGTTAATCCTACAAATGAGCAGGTTTTTATAAAATATTTTGATGAATGCCAAGAAAAATCTAGCAAATGATATGAGTCACCATTTACATAAAACTTTTCAAACATCTACTAGTTTTAGAGCATATGGATTGAGAAAACAAATGAATTTTCAGATACAAAAGTACATAAAATGGAAAATATGGAACTTATGAGTCAATCTGTCTTTTTTTATCTGGCATGAAGAAATCTGCAATACTGAAGAAAAAGCAAAGAAACTAAAAATTAATTGCAGTCTAGTTCCTTCTAGTACCCTTTTGTGTCCATTTTTAAAATTTTATCATGTGTTTTTTTAAAAAAAAATAATTCAAAACAAAAGCATTTCATCACAGAAAGGATTCCTTATAATTAATTCCAAAATCTTATTTCAAATTTACCTGCACCCCTAGTCCATTTGTAACTTTTTAAACTCAGAATTTTAAACACTTTTTTGCTGTTCATTTTTGTTTAAAATGGTCCTTAAATTTATATTTAATACTTCTTTCACTAAGAATTGAAAGAAGCTGTTCTGTTTTTTCAGACTTGTTGAACCAAAGGTATCTAATAGATTAAAAGCAGTTATCAAGTAATTTCCAAAAATGATCAGAAAAGGAAATATGCAAATCCAGAGTCCTTTTCAAAGCACTGACCATGATTTGAACAAAAAATGGCTATTATCTAATCTTCCAGTGTGCTAAACCCACCAGAGACCACTATCTTGTGGTGTACTCATAAGAAGCAACTGTCCAGAGCAATTCTGGGCAATCTCAAGTTGTCTTCTTGTCCACAGAGGAGTTATGAAGAGCTAGTCCACTCACCAGCTCTTCATTCTGCTACAGTTCTGCTCTGATTTTTGTGGTGTTATTTGCACTCTATCATTTTTTTTACTTGAAGTCAGAACATGCCAATTCTTGAATATGTTTGGTGTCTTGATGTGAAAAATAGAGTCCCTAGCTTCTGGAGTTTTTGGTCTTCATGCATCCATCAAAGCCAATAAGTCCATTAACTGAAAAATGTTTCCTGGGAGCTTTTGTCTTTTTTATCTCCGGGATGATTTGTCTAAATCTGGGATAATAATTAGTGTATCATTCATAATTTATATAAGCTTTTGAAAAAATCTCTGATCAAAGTGTTCCTTGTTCCTATCAGAGGCATAAACGGAAGCCAGTATTAAAATTTTCCCTTGTTGTTTGAATTTCAAAATTAAATTCTGCTCTATTAAGGAATTTATATAGTGCTCGTTCTTTTGAACTGTGTTTTATGGAATTCTATGGATATTTTTTTAAAAAAAAATACTGGTGCAGAGTACCCCCAAGATTAAGAATCTCTGAGAAAGTGAAATATATATCTATTGACCTGCAAATTATTACTGTCCTGGTCAAGCAAAACCAAATCATCCAATTCCAAAAAGAATGTGAAAGCAGATTGTTATTTATCTGAGACATAAACTAGACATTATCGAAAAGGCTACCTATTGTAATCTTATATCTTATGCATAGGGTAATGACATCAGAACATATGGCCCTACTCTATGGCTTGAATTACTAGGCTGAGAATCAAAATACCTAGTGCCATGTGGTACCAAACATTATAAGAATCAAACAAGTCTGCTTGTATTCCCTTAAATGCCTTTCTGTCCTTCAGCATGAGACTGGTTTATATGACAGTTTTTCTAAGTAAGACTCATTAAATTGGCTCCATTGACTGATTTCTGGCTTTAGCTTATAACTATAGATGTACTGCAGCATCTAGATGTTGATGCTTTTATTCCTACAATAAAAAAGTTTCATTTGTTCTATTAATCTTATTTTCCTTTCTCATGCCAGTGAATTTCCACTAGAAAAAACAAGTTTGTTCTATTAATCTTTCCCCCTCTTCCAATACAGCTATCACAGAGGTCAGTTTGAAAATAGTTTTTAGAAAGTTGAGGCATCAATTAAACTCTTCTTTGCTTAAGACATTTCTTCCCTAAAATAAAATTCTTTAGAGGGATATGGTAAAATAAATCATGAAATCTATCAACCACTGCCTTTACTTAACTTTTTGTTGGGGTGGGAAGGGAAAAGAAGATCAACACAAATAATTATGTCAGTTATTTCTAAATGTAGATACCACAGCTCTAGTACTTACCTATAAGTGAATTTGTTATAAACATTAGGATTTACATTATTCAGTTCTTTGATGTTTTCTTTTATTACACTTACAGGTTATCTATAATAACCATTTGGGTAATTATAAATTAATACAAGAAATAAAGGAATATGCAACCAAGTAGATATAATCACATATTTTGTGGAGTAAAACGAAGCATTTGACATGCAAAAGAGTATTAGATGCATCCATAAATTGTGCTAAAACACACTATTAAGGTCTGGTATTTATGAATCAGATGCTTTGATTAGTAAATTATAGTTTATTCTTTCCTGTTATATGTGACCACAGCCACAGCCCCTTTCAATACACTTTGCCAAATATAAATGTTAATGTTTCCCATAAAATAATAATGACCACAAAAACGGTAATTATACTGTAGGGTAGGGGGGAAAAACTAGCATCCTTTGTTTTTAAATTCATCCAGATATGAAGGCAAATAAATAATTTAGCTTTTGGGAAGATGTTTCCTTGCCAGAAGCTGAACTTTGTATATACATACATTCTGACAGATAGAAGTTCCCTGAGGATGGGCTCCCAAAGAGTCTGAAAGCTCAGAAGATTAAACCTCTGGTTCCTGTGACTGATCCAGATTGGATCTCCTACAATATTATCCTGAGACAAATATATGTGCCTTTATTAGTAAGCTCTCTCTCTCTCTCTCTCTCTCTCTCTCTCTCTCTCTCTCTCTCTCTCTCTCTCTCTCTCTCTCTCTCTCTCTCTCTCCAATCTATTTCACAAATACTGTATGTAGCATAGCTCTTTAAGAAGACAATAATTACAAATGTTCCCAATGAACTTGATGACATAACTTTACCATAGTGTGGAGGCATGGATAAATAATAAAGTTTTCTTCTACTATTACAATATTAGAAACTAGGATCACCCAATAAACTATTATAAACTAATTCCTTTTCATGATAGGCAAGATGCCTCCAGTTGCTAATCCCAGAAGAATAACAAGAAAAAGGTTAGTGCTCTCTGTTCTTCTGATTTCATAAATATCTCAGAAACGCTTGTTTCCCCCCAAATATTGGAGGAGAAATTGGACCAGCTAATCAGATGAGTTCTTCATGTGTTCTTGACATATGTGGTCTTATAACATCAAGTTCAACATACTCACTTCAAATACAAGAATGGCTAAGGAATGGATGAGTTGGTCATTTGATATCATTCATCCACCCACTGTCCAAAATCCAAATTTTGTTGCCTTCCTTATAGAAAAATCCTATCAATGCTTATTTAAAACTTAATCTGTGAATACTGTAACCCCTATATTTGCATGTCTTCACTGGTTTTGATATGGCTGCTTCCTTTGCTCTTGGGACCCTGGCTTAGCTCTCTCCAGTGAGATGTGAAGAAGGAAAAAGTAGCAAGCAAGGGAGGTAGTAGAAGAAGCAACGGCCAAGAATTTCACCCTGGATTTGATTTAAGGATGTATTTAAAAGTTCAGGCTGGTTGTAGAAGCTGCCTGACAAGCATCACATCAATATCTCCTAGGTTTTACAATTGTGCCAACATCTCCATGATACTGAAATAACTTTTGAAGACATTGAGCAATTTATATTAATCCTTGACCTCAATACCAAACGCATTCTGAATTCAGCCATTAAAGAGTTTGCCCAATAGAGATAACTACATTAGGCCTCCTACTGTTTTCATATATCCTTAGTGATTTTATTTTTTTTTCCTACTGAAACCAATCTCAGTCAGAGAGGCTATTTTCTTGATATCAGTTCTTTGATCAGAGGCAGCCAGTACTTATAATCTCCCAAGAAATATGTTCTTCTTAGATTTCCAAGCACATTTTGAACTCCCCAAAGTTTTGGATAGTTGAGATAAAGTTTTAATAAGAATCAACATGGCTAGTATGGGTGCCTATCAGAAAAGAGATGGGTCTCAGAACCATTTGATGCTTTTGAATTTTATGTGAAGGGGTAAAAAAAAGAAAATGTTGCAGTTTTATTTGCTTTTTGTGACAGATAGCATAAGAACTTCCCATGAGATTATTAATTATGGTCGGGGTTCTCTTCTAAGCCTACAAGTAAGCTTTCTGTTAAATTTCTGCATTAGATTCTCTAAATAAATTGTCAGATAAGCCAACCATTTTTTTTTTCATTTTCCCTTTTCTCCTCATTATTTTTTTCCATCTTTAACTGTACAATGAATGACAGCTTACAGAAAAAATTAGAAAGCTGCTTCATTCTGGGGCATATTGAAATGTTCAAATCTCACTGTCAATGGGATAGTTATGAACAGAAAAAAAATCACAAGTGCTGAATCTATATAGGGCATTATTTAATCTTGGTAATGCAGCATAGGTTTTCATGCAAAAAAATCTTTAGTTCTATTTGTGGTATGTCTGAAAAGACTGAAAAGAACCCTCTCTAAAATCCTGATTGGAAATTCTTTTTAAAGTTTATTCCAATTGTAATCTTAACAACAGGAAGTTACAATGAGTTTCATTCTGAGCAAGAGAAAGAGATTCAGTGATGAAAAGTCCCCATAATGGAACATTTAGATCATTGTTTTGTATTGTTTTATTCGTGACACATGGAAGAAAAACTCAGCAGAACGTTAATGGAGATGCTTTAGGCTTCTGTTCGTGTCTGGGGGTTGGTAAGCTTCAAAATATCTAGAAAGACATTGAGCCTTAGGATTTGTCTGAGCCCAAGGCCTAAACTTTCAGCTGCTGTGTTCAAGCATAAATCCAAGCATAAAGTCAATGAGTGATATATCCATTATGAAATTTCATTGTTTCAACATAAATGCTACATTTGCAATCAGTTTTGTTAATCAAACAACTTTAATTTTACAATATTTCTGAGGCAGGAAAGGCTGACATGCCAAACATACCCTAGGGCTAGCTGAGTTTTAAACTCAGGTTTTCCTTGCCTAAGTCTATTGGCTCAGAGCATAGTCTCCTTTACATTTTGGTATTTATATTTGTTCCACCTCTTTCTTTAAATGGTCAGATAGTAATATGTAATTTTCTTCAAGCATTAAAAAGAAACCTGATAATTTTATTCCACAATTAGGGAATGTTGACTGTTAAGGGGTCATTACTTCCTGGATTTCAACAAAATGTTCCTCATGCACTCAAAAATGCTATATGAATTCTCAATTCTGGGATGTCCAGAACATTTGACCTGAAAGACAATGAAAGATTTCAAATTAATAAAACAAAGGCAGGAGGATTTTTCTGAGCTTGACTTAGAAGTTAATATGAGTTTGCTCCCACAGCGGCTCCCTGTAACAGAGTTAGAAATAGGAGGTCTCTAGTTAAACAATTAAGGGTAATAAAACCCCAGGTAATAACTGTATTTCCATTGAAGTTATTTAGAGCAATTTGGATTGGGAGACCCCCTGCGTTGGTCTCCCAATTTATATTTATAGATATTAAAGTCCTGATTGCAAGGCAGTGGGGCCTAACTCTGATAGTTCCAATCAATAAAAAAGGCAACTGGGATTAACCTGCTAATTACAAACCCATTAGCCTCCTTAGCATAATTTGCACATTGTCTGATAGGCATTATTATGAAGAAGAAAAAAACTTTTAGAGTGGGTCAAGTCAGAAAACATGCTAGCAGAAGAGCAAGGAGGCCTTCAAGCTGGGCAATTAGTTTTAGATCCACGTTTATTAGCATCTTGTCAGAAAATATACTTTAGGTCAAGATCTCATTACATGTGGCTTTTATTAATTTTAAATTTGCTTTGGTCCTTATTTCTGGACATAAACTATGGTGTGCACTTAAGGACTCTATAGGCTCTCCTTTTTCCAAGCTGACTAAATATTAAAGCCAAATACTGGTTCCAAAATTCAGAAAAGTCCTTCCATTAAGGACAGGCATCCCTGTTGGAAGAGAGATTCCTCTCTACCCCCCTTCCTCATGAGCACTGGGAACTTACATCATTTCTACAAACTCTGCATTTGCCTTTTGTTCATTGTTGACAACAAGTGTTGTATCCTTCTGAGTTTATGGTAGACTTTCCCAGCCCTTTCTGAGTTTGGTGAACAGGCAAAGCGACCTCTTAGTCACTCAGCTACACCTGTGACAAGTCCTTTCCAACCTACGTCTTTCACAAGTGCATCTCAGTGTCAAACGGAAACAATACAGTAATTATACATAATTATCTAATAGATCTCTATTTATGAGGTCTCATTTTTAACTCTTCCAATAGTGTTTCCATCTATTAAAAGTTGTGATTTTCTCTACCCTTAGCTGGGAATAAAATCCCAGTTATTTCTGTGTGGTTTACCTTCAAGGTAATACAGGAAAAAAATCATTCCTCTCACCCTGGTTAATATGCATTATGATTTGTAAAATGTGTGAAGAAAAGGGTGATTTTATTTTAAGGGAAAAGCACCATTCACATAGTTGCATTCCAATATTGAACATATGCATGCTGCAGAAATTAAATGCTGTTGCTATTTAAATTAAATTAATTAATATTTAATTCAGTTAATATTTATTTTAATGAAAAATGTAATTTGATTTAAATAAATAATCATATATTTGTGTTCTCTTTGCCCCTGCAATATTCCACTCATCCTTTGCTTTTCAGCACAATGCTGATAAAACTTTTAAACTCAAGATGTAAAGATGAAGACTACAATTAGTGTTCAGCCTGATTGTTATATATCCCTATTATATAATGCAAAATAGCAATTTGTAATAACTCTTTCAAAATGCAAAAAAAATAATGTTTTGTGTTTCAAAATAGCTTTCATTTTTCCATTCTTCCAGAAGATGAAGAAATAAGAATGGTGTGCTCACATATGAGACATCCTTCTTCTTTATTCAGTGCTTTCTTTAGCTCATTCTCTCTCCTGTTTTGCATTTGTGCAAAATACTTCTGATAACTCTGCATATTTCCTTGTGTATTCCCTTCACGAACAAGTCATCAAAGAGACAGAGGTGAATGTTCTGCCATAACTAAAGAGCTATAAACATGTGTATGAATTCAGAATTTAAAATCCTGTCGAGGTCTTCATACCCTTGGGAAAGACACCATATCCAATTCATTATATTTCCTCTGACAATGGCATTATTAGGAATGTAGTAAAATTAGTCTATCATACTGCTCATATCTGTCATTAAGCAAATGTTAAAGTCCATCTTTGTTAAAGAAATTGCTCTGTTAAAAATACCACTCTGAAAATAAAACTGCCCTTCATCCATCATGATGGAATCTGAATCCCAATGAAAAATACTATTAAAAATGCTAAGTGTATTTAAAAATGCCAGATAGCAAACTATTGTGGTAATCGACTTGTTAAAGAAAAATAGAGATATGGTTTGCTCAAAGTCTAATGATACAATTTGATTATTTTATTGGAGTTGATAAAGTCCCCTTTCTTTTACAAGCAGACATGTTCCCTGACAAAATAGATGTGGTAGATAGGTCTGCCTTTTCTTGTTCATAATATTCATGTATTGCTTTAATGGACTTTTGTTTATAGCCTTCTTCTGCATTAATGTAGTGGTGAATAAGAAGTCTGATGATATCAAGACACAGGTAACTTTTCTTAAATGTTACTGAGAAGAGGTGAAAACCGAACGGGTGTTTGTTTTTTTCCTGGCAGGTAGCCACTGTTTAATATGTGAACTCCTGAGGGCTCTCTGAGCTTGGTTGTTTGCTTGAAGACATTTCATTATCCAACTAGGTAACATAATCAGTGGTGCACAGCAGCAGCGGAGCCGTTCACCATCACTCCCCGCTGGCTCCAAAATGGCGGAGGGGGACCAGGCCTACCCTGCCCATCCCATCCACCTTAGAATGGCTTGGGAGGGTAGTGAAAGGTTGCCGATCAAGAAATGGCCTGGGAGGGGGCTGAGTTCTGGCACCTTTTTTTTTTTTTACAAAAAAAGCACTGGATATATCCTTCTAGACTTCTGTATTTCTGCTTTACATAATGGCTGTTACAGTCGTTACACTGTATGTTGTAGACAATTCTTGACTTTTTTCTTCTTCTTGAGCTAGTGGGTCTTTTGGTTTTCTTAAGACAGGGGTTGGCAACCGGAAAAAGCAAAAGAGCCACTCAGAACCAGTTCCATCAAACACACAAAGAAGTGTGAGCCGCAAAAAGTGCACGCGCATGCACAAAAAACAAAACGTTTTGCGCATGAACAAAACGGGAGGCACCTGTGTGGCGATGGGTCTCCCTGGTGACGGGCGCTGGGTTGTGGCACTGCCTTCAGCCCGGGTGCCACCGGAGCCACCCACGGGACCTCCAAACCGCTGCCCATTCGGGGAGGTGCGCACGCATCTCTCCAAACCTTTGGAGAGGTGCACGCGCACCTCCACCCAAATGGGCGGCAGCGCCACCCATTTGCAGACATACTGCTGCCGGTTTGGAAAGCTGCCGTGGCCTGTTTGCAAAGCTACCGCCTTCGGAAGAAGGCGGCAGCTTGAAAACGGGCTGCGGCAGCTATACAAAAGAGCGGCGCTACTGCCCATTCCAAGAGGTGCGCGCACAGCTCTCCAAACATTTGGAGGAAGGCGGCAGCTCTGCAAATGGGCTGTGGCAGCTTTCCAAAAGGGCGGCACCACTCTCCGTTTGGAGAGGTGCACGCGCACCACTGCCCATTCATAGAGGTGCACGCGCACCAGGCGACTGGGAGCCGCAGGAGACGGCTTAAAGAGCTGCATGTGGCTCCGGAGCTGCAGGTTGCCGACCTGTGTCTTAAGATATTTTGGAGGGCTCTAGTTGGTTTATGTGGTATGGTAGCACTATGTAGTCATAACAGTCTGTTGATTACTTCTGAGATGTTCTTGATGTTTAGTAGTTTTATCCTTTTCATAACTAATGTTGGTTCTGCTGTAATGTGTTGAGTGATCACTACACTTTTTGTGTGCATATTCATTTTGTTGGAAATGTTCTACAGGTGAAACTCGAAAAATTAGAATATCATGCAAAAGTTCATTTATTTCATTTATTTCAACTTAAAAGGGGAAACTAATATATGAGATAGACTCATTACATGCAAAGCAAGATAGTTCAAGCCATGATTTGTCATAATTGTGACGATTATGGCTTACAGCTAATGAAAACCCCAAATCCACAATCTCAGAAAATTAGAATATTGTGAAAAGGTGCAATATTCTAGGCTCAAACCTTCCCACTCTAATCAGCTAATTAAGCCATAACACCTGCAAAGGGTCCCTGAGCCTTTAAATGGTCTCTCAGTCTGGTTCAGTAGCAATCACAGTCATGGGGAAGACTGCTGACCTGACAGTTGTGCAGAAAACCATCACTGACACCCTCCATAAGGAGGGAAAGCCTTAAAAGGTAATTGCAAAAGAGGTTGGATGTTTTGAAAGTGCTGTATCAAAGCACATTAATAGAAAGTTATGTGGAAGGGAAAAGTGTGGAAGAAAAAGGTGCACAAGCAGCAGAGATGACCACAGCCTGGAGAGGATTGTCAGGAAAAGGCCATTCAAAAGTGTTGGCAACTTTCACAAGGAGTGGACTGATGCTGGAGTCAGTGCATCAAGAGCCACCACACACAGACGGATCCTGTCAAGCCACTCCTGAACAACAAACAATGTCAGAAGCGTCTTACCTGGGCTAAAGAAAAACGGACCTGGTCTGTTGCTCAGTGGTCCAAAGTCCTCTTTTCTGATGAGAGCAACTTTTGCATTTCATTTGGAAACCAAGGACCCAGAGTCTGGAGGAAGAATGGAGAGGCACACACTGCAAGATGCTTGAAGTCCAGTGTGAAGTTTCCACAGTCTGTGTTGATTTGGGGAGCCATGTCATCTGCTGGTGTTGGTCCACTGTGCTTCATTAAGTCCAGGATCAATGCAACCGTCTACCAGGAGATTTTGGAGCACTTCATGCTTCCTTCCGCAGACGAGCTTTATGGGGATGCTGACTTCATTTTCCAGCAGGATTTGGCACCTGCCCACACTGCCAAAAGCACCAAAACCTGGTTCAATGACCGTGGGATTACTGTGCTTGATTGGCCAGCAAACGCACCTGACCTGAACCCCGTAGAGAATCTATGGGGCATTGCCAAGAGAAAAATGAGAGACATGAGACCGAACAATGCAGAAGAGCTGAAGGCCGCTATTGAAGCATCCTGGTCTTACATAACACCTCAGCAGTGCCACAGGCTGATAGCTTCCATGCCATGTCGCATTGAGGCAGTAATTGCTGCAAAAGGGGCCCAAACCAAGTACTGAGTACATATGCATGCTTATACTTTTCAGAGGTCTGATATTGTTCTATGTACACTCCTTGTTTTATTGATTGCATGTAATATTCTAATTTTCTGAGATTATGGATTTGGGGTTTTCATGGAGCTGTATGCCATAATCATCACAATTATGACAAATCATGGCTTGAACTATCTTGCTTTGCATGTAATGAGTCCAGGCCTTTTTTTCTCATAGAACGCTCAGAACGGAGTTCCGGCACCTTTTTTGGATGGATCCTTGTAGGGTAGGCAAGGCGGGTTGTATGACATGTGTGAGTTCCGGCACCTTTTTCTTTTACAAAAAATGCACTGAATGAGTCTATCTCATATATTAGTTTCCCCTTTTAAGTTGCATTACTGAAATAAATGAACTTTTGCACGATATTCTAATTTTTCGAGTTTCATCTGTATAGGCAATCTTTTTCTTTCTTCTGGTGTTCTGGTTTGCTGCATTGAATTTGTACTTACACTCTATTGTGTAATTCTTATGTGGAAGTAGTTTCCATTCATCTGCAATGGTTCTGATGTTCCTGATTATTTCAAGCAGTTTCCCTTAAGATTTTCAAAGTTGAGATTGGGGAACCCACCTTTTCTATATATGGGAACATAATAACAAAAGTTGAAACTAAGATTTGGGTGCTTTCCCCAAATGATTGTAATACAGTGGTTGCTTTACAAAATGGTGGTTCATTTGGGAACTGATAAGATTTAAGAAACAAATATATACATTGTAATCCTCAATTCAAACAATGAAGAGAATGTGAGGTTGGAAGGGGGAAACTGAATAGAATGTTGGGGGTCTTAAGCAGAAGCTAGACAGCAATTTATCTGATCTGGGATGATTTAATTTGTATTTCTGCACTGGGTAGGGAATTGGATTCAGTGGCCTTAAAGGTGCCTTTCAACTATAGGTCCAAAAAACAGCACATACTACCAGAAGTGAAAATTTAAGAATAGCTTTTAACCATTCTACCTTTGTTGCCAGCTAGATATCAACAAAGCCAATCCTAAAAGCTTGGAGGGATTGTACAATATCTTGAACATTCAAAAAAGGTCTGAAGTAAAGCAATTCCATTTTAGAGCAGACTCTTAACCCTAAGCAAATCCTTTCATGCCAAATGAAAGTTAGATGAAACTCATAATAAAACATTATGGCTTATGGCAGAATTAATTAGAATTTGAGGTGAAGAACTTTCTTACTATTAGAAACAACAAAAAAGGTGAGAAATACTCAGCAACACATTCAGTAATATGGAAAGGAATGAGCAAAACATGAATATGCTGAATTATTTATCTGGAAATTAAAAATAACAAGTAAACAACAGCAGAAATGTTATCCATTCAACCACAAAACATCATTATATCTATTAATCACAAAACATATTCATAAATATAAACATAGATATCACATACTGAACTGTGTCACACTTTGAAGCCCAACTTGTGGGAACTGTTCAGTAACCCTTTAATGATACCCATATTCACAAATTCCAATAACAATTTGTGTGTGTGTGTGTGTGTGTGTGTGTGTGTAAATTTTTTTGGCTTGCTAACAAAGAATAAAGGGAGACAGATATGATCCTTTCAAACTTATTTGTTCTCATCAGTCAGTCATACCCTTCTGAGATTCGAACCTGGGCCGATTGCACCTTAGGCAATTGTTCTAACCTTTAGGCCACTGGCTCTTTGTTGCTTTGTTAGCTGAGAAGCAAGGGAGATATGTGTTAAATATTTGTTAAGTATTTAGATTACCTTGCTAGGCCCCAAACATGGGACAAATCTTATTTCCTGTTTCAGCCTAACCCAAGGCCATCAACAGGCAGTAGTCACAGCAGTGACAGCTCATAATTGTGTAATTTTTTTTGGATTGCTAACAAAGAATTAAAGGGAGACTGATATGCATTTCAAACTTATTTGTTCTCATCAGTCAGCCATACCCTTCTGAGATTCGAACCTCAGCTAACAAAGCGAGAAAGAGCCAGTGGCCTAAAGATTAGAACAATTGCCTACGGTGCAATCGGCCCAGGTTCAAATATGTGTGTGTGTGTGTGTGTGTGTGTGTGTGTGTGTGTGTGTGTGTGTACATTACAGTGATCAGTGCATACTTTTCCAACCAGTAGATGGGGATTATGTATCCAGCATCATGTACTGCCCTATTGCTGTTTCTGTTTATAGCTTCATGACCTACTATATATGAAGCAAACACATCTGTTTATTATTATTTACTTAGACAATGGTTTTAAAGTGGTTGAATACATGTTAGTTTTCAACAGGGATTGTCTGGGGGAGGGTGTCAGATGGAGATGGCAATTAAAACCCTGTGTCATGATAGTGCTGTGGTTAGAATGTAATATTGAAGGCTAACTCTGCTCACATTGCCAGGAGTTTTGATCCTGATGGGGCTCAAGGTTGACTCAGCCTTCCATCCTTCCAAGGTTGGTAAAATGAGGACCCAGATTGTTGGGAGCAATATGCTGACTCTTTAAACTGCTTAGAGACAGCTGTAAAGCAGTGTGAAGAAGTATATAAGCCTACGTGCTATTGGTCTTGCTATTGTCCCTTTTGAACTTTTTCACCATCACAGGAACCTACAAAAATGGGGCACACCATTGTTTTTGGAATTAGAATATTGCCACTGTCAGATCTCCTTTTGTTGTTAGCTGCGAAGTCGTGTCCGACCCATCGCGACCCCATGGACAACGTTCCTCCAGGCCTTCCTGTCCTCTACCATCTTCTGGAGTCCATTTAAGCTCACGCCTACTGCTACAGTGGCTCCATCCAGCCACCTCATTCTCTGTCATCCCCTTCTTCTATTGCCCTCAATCTTTCCCAGCATTAGGCTCTTCTCCAGTGAGTCCTTCCTCCTCATTAGGTGGCCAAAGTATTTGAGTTTCAACTTCAGGATCGGGCCTTCTAAACAGAAGTCAGGGTTGATCTCCTCTAGGACTGACCGGTTTGATCGCCGTGCAGTCCAAGGGACTCGCAGGAGTCTTCTCCAGCACCATAGTTCAAAGGCTTCAATTCTTTGGCGCTCAGCCTTTCTTATGGTCCAAATTTCACTGCCATACATTGCAACTGGGAATGCCATTGCCTTGACTATACGCACTTTTGTTGACAGGGTGATGTCTCTGCTTTTTAGTGTGCTGTCTAGATTTGCCATTGCTTTCCTCCCCAGGAGCAAGCGTCTTTTAATTTCTTGGCTACAGTCCCCATCTGCAGTGATCCTGGAGCCCAGGAAAATAAAATCTATCACTACCTCAATTTCTTCTCCATCTATTTGCCAGAAATTGAGAGGGCCGGATGCCATGATCTTGGTTTTCTTAACGTTAAGTTTCAACCCAAGTTTTGCACTCTCCTTCTTCACCCGCAACAAGAGACTCTTTAGTTCTTCTTCACTTTCTGCCATTAGAGTGGTATCATCTACATACCTTAGGTTGTTGATATTTCTCCTGGCAATTTTAATTCCAACTTTTGATTCATCTAGCCCTGCCTTTCTCATGATGTGCTCTGCATATAAGTTAAATAGGCAGGGTGACAGTATACAGCCTTGCCGGACTCCTTTCCCAATTTTGAACCAATTGGTGGTTCCGTGTCCTGTTCTCACTGTTGCTTCTTAACCTGCATATAGGTTTCTCAAGAGACAAATAAGATGCTCTGGTACTCCCATCTCTTTAAGAACTTGCCACAGTTTGTTGTGATCCACACAATCAAAGGCTTTACCATAGTCAATGCCTCTTCGAAATCATCCCTGTACTTCTGGTAGTTCTCGATCCACATACTGCTGGAGTCTAGCTTGTAGGATTTTAAGCATAACTTTACTAGCATGTGAAATGAGTGCAATGGTGCAATAGTTTGAACATTCTTTGGCACTGCCTTTCTTTCGAATTGGAATGTAAAGTGATCTTTTTCAATCCTGTGGCCACTGTTGAGTTTTCCAAATTTGCTGGCAAATTGAATGTAGCACTTTTACTGTATCGTCTTTTAAGATTTTGAATAGCTCAGCTGGAATACTGTCACCTCCACTAGCTTTGTTGTTGCTCAGCTTTTCTAAGGCACACTTCACTTTACATTCTAGGGTGTCTGGCTCGAGGTCAGTGACCACCTCATCGTGGTTATCAGGGACATTAAGCTTGTTCTTGTATAGTTCTTCTGTGTAATTTTGCCACCTCTTCTTAATCTCTTCTGCCTCTGTTAGGTCCCTGCCATTTTGGTCCTTTATCATGCCCATTTTTGCATGAAACATTCCCTCCATCTCTCCAATTTTCTTGAAAAGATCTCTGATCCTCCCTATTCTATTGTTTTCTTCTATTTCTTTGCACTGTTCATTTAAGAAGGCATTCTTATCTCTTCTAGCTATTCTCTGGAATTCTGCATTCACTTGGGAGTATCTTTCTTTTTCTCCCTTGCCTTTTGCTTCCCTCCTTTCCTCAGCTATTTGCAAAGCTTCCTCAGACAGCCATTTTGCTTTCTTTCATTTTTTTTCTTTGGGATGGTTTTAGTTGCTACTTCTTGTACAATGTTGCAAACCTCTGTCCATAGTTCTTCAGGCACTCTGTCTATCATATCTAATTCCTTAAATCTATTTGTCACCTCTACTGTATATTCAACAGGGATATGATTTAATTCATAACTGAGTGGCCTAGTGCTTTTCCCTACTTTCTTCATTTTAAGCCTAAACTTTGCAACAAGAAGCTCATGGTCTGAGCCACAGTCAGCTCCTGGTCTTGTTTATACTGTATAGAGCTTCTCCATCTTTGGCTGCAGAGCACATAGTCAAACTGATTTCTGTGTTGATCGTCTGGTGATGTCCATGTGTAGAGCCATCTCTTGGGTTGTTGGAAAAGAGTGTTTGCTATGACCATCGTATTCTCTTGACAAAATTTTGTTAGCCTGTGCCCTGCTTCATTTTGTTCTCCAAGGCCAATCTTTCATGTTATTCCAGTTGTCTTTTGGCTTCCTACTTTAGCATTCCAATCCCCCATGATGATGAGGACACCATTTTTTGGTGTTAGTTCTACAGTATAAGGTGCTGTAGGGCTTCATAGAACCGGTCAATTTCATCCTTTTCAGCACCAGTGGTTGGGGCATAGACTTGGATACTGTGATATTGAATGGTTTGCCTTGGATTAGAACTGAGATCATTCTGTCATTTTGGGGATTGTATCCCAGTATTGCTTTTCCTACTCTTTTATGGACTATGAAGGCTACTCCATTTCTTCTGAGGGATTCTTGCCCGCAGTAGTATATCTGATGGTCATCTGAATTAAATTCACCCATTCCTCTCCATTTTAGTTCGCTGATTCGTAAGATGTCGATGTTCAGTCTTGTCATCTCTTCTTTGACCACGTCTAGCTTGCCTTGATTAATGGATTTTACATTCCAGGTTCCTATGGAAAAAAAATCTTTACAGCATCGGACTTTCCTTTCACCACCAGATACATCCATAGCTGAGCGTCCTTTCGGCTTTGGCCCAGTCTCTTCATTCTTTCTGGCGCTACTAGTACTAGCCCTCTGCTCTTCCCCAGTAGCATATTGGGCACCTTCCAACCAGAGGGGCTCATCTTCCAGCGTCATATCATTTTGCCTTTTGGTACTGTCCATAGGGTTTTTATGGCAAAGATATTGGAGTGGGTTGCCATTTCCTTCTCCAGTGGATCACATTTTGTCAGAACTCTCTGCTATGACCTGTCTGTCTTGGGTGGCCCTGCATGGCATAGCTCATAGCTTCATTGAATTACGCAAGCCCCTTCGCCGTGACAAGGCAGTAATCCATGAAAGAGGTCAGATCTCTTAATATTGCACTATTGTTATTACTACTTTTATTTTTCATTTGGACTTCCTATTTTCCATTCTCATTTCTTTGGATCCTTTCCTATATCCAACTAGCAAGTGCAACCATGCATTCTTTTATGAACTATACCAATCATATTCTCTTAGATATGTCTTTCTAGATCAGGGGTGTTAAACTGCCGGCCCCTGGGCCGGTTTCATCATACTGAAGCTGCGCCTACCCCATTGTCGGCAATGCAAAAAGAGTTGGGATACGTTGTGACACATCATGTGACGTGGCGAGTTTGACACCCATGCTCTAGATCTTCTTCCTCTGCTTCTTTCCATACCTGTCATGTTTTCTTTATCACCTTCCGGCTTGCTTGATTTCAGTTTTGAATCCATACCCCTTCTGCAGTGATCCAGCATGGCTCAATCATTGTAATGTTACTCAGGTGTGCCTTATTCTAGTTTGGTTTTTAGGTTTTAGTTTATTCTAGTTTAGTTTTGCTGGACTTTCTTAATTAGGATCCATTCTCATTAGTTCATCTTGCAGTCTACAATAATACAGTACATTTTTATATAAAGATCAGTATTTAATACATTGAGAAAACAGGACAATGACAGAGATTGCCTAGTTTAGAAACAACTTTCCTAGGTAAGTAAATTTATCCATTTTAGCAAACCTATACCAGTTAGAGGTTTGGAAATGTTAAGTTTCTGTACTTCCATATAGAAAAGTAAACTGTAGAAAACAAATATCAAATCTTCTACCAGAAGGTGAACATAACATATTGGTGACTGGGAATATGGTAGAATCCAGGTAAATCCTCTCATTCCCAAAGTTGTCTGTGTGGTCTAAATTTCATAAACACAGAGGAAGAAAATGGTATTGAGCTCAAATGACTATTTTTATATGTAAAATTCAAGCAGATTATGAGTAACTGAAGAAGTACTGTAAGGCTGCATAGTAAAAGTAACTCCATTAAAATAAGATGGCATTAGTTTCAAACTTAATTTGCTTAAAAGGTCTTAAAAATAAATGCCATTATCAAAAAGTCAGTGAGAAAATTCAAAGCAGTTTTATGAAACTTAACTGAAGTCATTCACTGAATATTATGGTAGAAACTGCAGCACATTGTGGGTTAACCACATAGTGAAAACAACAGTGGTAAATGTTGACAGAAAGGTTCCTTCAGATTTATAAGGAAGATACATGTCATGAAATGACATGAAGTAGAAGGCTGCTGAGCTATACCATGTCCTTCACTGATGCAGTTATCAGCTTTAATTTCTGCCACCATTGTCAATGATTGTGATATATTGTAGAGAAGAGGAAATGGCCTGAAAGGACAGTAGGAAGAACCACTACCAAGGCAACGGTATGATAAGTGGTGATTGAGCCCTGGCCAAGAAAATAATTTGAGAATACATTTCAGACAAGCCTCCCGCACAAAGATAACTGAGGAACAGGAAAACACATTCAGACCTGCAAGATTATGTCACAATAAAAATACTCTTGACCCATATGACATTGTTTTCTTACCCATCTCTGCTCCACATGTTTAGAATACCAGTGTGTCAACCCTTTAAAGTAGGCCAAATCAAGAAACAGATACTGCAAGAATTCTAGGTATAATACTTTATTGTAAGACCACATAACAGAGTCTTAAAAGCAGTCCAAGTCTCTCTCTTCCCATCTTATAAAATCTTGATAGGGATATTTTGAGTCTCTTTCTAGTCCTCACTTCAATCCGTGGACTGTATTTTTCTCTCTCTCTCCTTTCTGGCTTTTTACACAGAGTATATATGGTAATTTACTCTGTTAAGGGGACATTAGACGAGTGCTACTCCCTTCTGTGTTAAGTAATAAGTACAATATCAGCATTGGCTTCATGTCAACCTTCCTTGTCAACCTTCATTTCAACCAAAATATATTTAGGTGGTTGAGAGCATCAACAGTAGGAGAAAAAGAGGAGGTGTGAAAGAAAAAAAGTTTTCTCTTATCCTGTAGACATTATCCTCACAACAGGCTAAAAGATCTGGGAATCTATAAATAGAAATCTAATACAGGATATTAAGATATAAGAAAGAAGGTTTTGCATATATAAACTTCTCCTTTAACTAACCTGGAAGAAAACTTCCAGAGAATGCACACATTGTTCAGGATAGTTGTCATGCCCCAGCAAATAATTTGTAAATATACTGTTGTTGCTCTCTAGCCCCATCTAGTGGCCGGGAGTCAAATACCAATCTGTATTGTTTGGAAGCTGGCCCAACCCTCTTACCCATCAACCCTCACTCTCAAAACCAGTGCATGCTGGGAATCCAGACTCCATTTTATTTAGCATTTGGAAGGAAGCAGAAGCATCAGGAAGAATCCAGCCTAATCTGTGGCATATGTTCATCTGAAGACATAATCCACATCCTACAGTATACACATAGCATCACTGGTGAGATTTAGATTTATCTGTGTTTGTTAATTGTTACGTTTACCAGCAACTCAATACTATTTATTTCATATTTGGGTTCTTACTGTATGCATTTTTATTTTTTCTCAGGTTCACCTATCCTGTTCTTTTAATAAAGCATGCAGATCTACGCATATGGTCTGTTTTATTGGAGGATAAAAATTGGGTTCGGCTGCATGTCAAGCTGCACAGAGAGTGACGTGTAGTGAGGACAGAAAAATAGTGTAAAGGAAGCTATATTTGTCCTAAAGAAGAATGAAGTTTGAAAAAAATATTTCCAAAAAATCCTAAGACTTAGACATATGGTCACCACCTCATATAATCAAATGATCTGCAAATCACTTTGCTGAGAGAATGTGGCAACCGCCAGGGAAATTCTCCAAAGTAAATTAAGGAGGATAAAGAAAGCTGACCCTTCACATTCTCTGTTTTGATAATGCAATTTATTAGGCAAGAGCTCTGCTTGATTGCTTCAATTAAAACATAATAGGGATAATCCCAGGGATTGTCTGCGGTTTCTTCTAAGCCTTAACGATGATGACCAATGTGCTGTTTTATGGCTGAGATGACCAGTGGTCGTGTTTTAGAACATGATATTTTATGATATGTTTTAATGTGTTTTAAATTGTTGCTCTAATTGTTGCTCTTCCTATATATGATTCAGTGATTCTGTTTTCTGTTTATGAACGCTTTCTATTTATGAAGAAGAAATACAGTTTGTGACATGGTTGTTTTAATCTAACTCATTTATGAATCTCATTAAGATACAAATGTTGAAAGAAAAATCTTTATCAGGGTCCAGTCCAAGCCAGGAATAAACAAAATGGAGACTGCTTAGGATAGAAGGTTTAGTTTATTGAAAAACAGAACAGCAACAACATGCAGTTCTGGGAAAGCTGACAAAATGGAGCTGGGAGTGGTGGGTTTTATACCTTCTTGGGCTTTTGTGTTTGGAGTTGTTCCTGTTCCTGTGGCTTTGTATTTAAGATTCTTCCTGTTCCTGTGCAATGAACTTTGACCTGAGCTTCAGGTGTGCTCTTTTGGTATTCTAATGGTGGTGGGTTAATCCTATTGTGTCCTAAACATCATGTTTTTTTTTTAGATTTTGGATGAGGGATGTATGTTTGAGGGGTCTTTGTCTTTCTAATCCCATCAGCTCCAAGGTTCCTGGCATTTCTAAAAGCTGGTTTCTGCTTGGGGCAGAGACTTGGGGTGGTGGTGTTTTTTGCCTAAGGTTTTGTATTATTCCTTTGGGGAAACATAATATTCTGCCTTTTTTAATATCCCCCAAAATATTTTCTTCTCTGGGACGGGGGGTGCTGACTTCCTGCACAAGCTAAACTTGATGTCCACAGACAATTCCAATTCATTCTATCTATCTATCTATCTCGGGACGCGGTGGCTCAGTGGATTAGGACACTGAGCTTGTCAATCAGAAGGTCGGCAGTTTGGCGGGTTGAATCCCAAGTGCCGCATAACAGAGTGAGCGCCTGTTACTCATCCCAGTTTCTGCCAACCTAGAAGTTCGAAAGCACGTAAAAATGCAAGTAGAAAAATAAGTACTACTACAGTGGTAAGGCAACAGTGTTCTGTGTGCCTTTGGCATCTAGTCATGCCGGCCACATGACCACGGAGATGTCCTCGGACAAGCGCTGGCTCTTCGGCTTTGAAACGGAGATGAGCACCGGCCCCTAGAGTCGGAAACGACTAGCACACATGTGCGGGGGAACCTTTGCCTTTCTATCTATCTATCTATCTAGATGAGAGAAAGGAAATGATGACTGGCTGACCTGTTTCAGGATCATCTACTATGAGAGCCTATATTTCACAATCTTATTAACACAATCTTATATTTAATCAGAAAGCTTCTTCTGAATATCAGCATGTAGACACAATCTATAGAGCAAGTAGTGCTCTTTGTTTCAGATAACTGACTTAATTTCTGAAATGGCTTTCTTTTGTGGTCTTAATAAATTTATGCTGAAGCACAGACAGGTTTTGTTGTTAAATCTTACAAAGAGAAAAATGACTATAAAACTATAAAGCATAATAATAAAATTGGCAGAAAGAGACAGGAACAGGAGAAAGGTTCAGAGATACAATGCTGTGTGAGAAGGAACAAGTCATACAGTCATCAATAGACAATAGTCCAGCTGATGTAGCCTTAAGTAATTTCTTGAATGCTGCATTGCAACATTTTTATAGTTCCAGTTCAGTTCTGTTTCTTTGTCTCAACAGTATATTTTCCAGTTTTTATAAGATAAAGGCTGAGATTTAAATAACTGGGTAGGAACTTCTTCATGAGATGCTGTAGTCCTTCAAAAAAAAAGTCCTTTTTGCATAACTGGACAAGTTAGAGCTAACCCTAACTCAGAAGTGGCTTCCAGTAGAGATATGATTAGAATAAACAAATAAGACAGATTGGTGTGCATGCAAAATCCTGAAGAATACTATCACAAATAGTTGTAAAAGGCAAAATCTATGTGAAGGCATTTGGAAATGAACTCTGTAGCATAAATCACCATCACAAGCATAATATGCTAATCTATTTTATCCTCCTGGTGACCCATAAAGAAAATCCATCTATCAAAATAACATATATATATATATATATATATATATATATATATATATATATATATATATATATATATATATATATATATATATATATATATATATATATACCGTATATATATATATATATATATATATATATATATATATATATATATATATATATATACCGTATATATATATATATATATATACCGTATATATATATATATACGGTATATATATATATATATATATATATATATATATATATATATATATATATATATACCGTATATATATATACCGTATATATATATATATATATATATATATATATATATATATATACCGTATATATATATATATATATATATACCGTATATATATATATATATATATATATATATATATATATATATACCGTATATATATATATATATATATATATATATATATATATATATATATATATATATATATATATATATATGTTTTCTGAGGTTTTCTCCCAGAAGAAGGAAGCTGAAGCCACAAGCCTGATGATGACGGATGGGATTCCGTCCAAACGTTGCTCCTACACCTTTAGTTCTACGCGGGGAAAAACCCGAATAACCAAAGATCCAAAGATCCATACATATATATATATATATATATATATATATATATATATATATATTCAATAAGCTCTTTCTTTTCAGAGTAATCAATAACGTGCAAAGTGCAGAAAGAGTAGGAAATGGCAAACCAAAGAAATTAAAAATATAAGTAGACAAGACATATCCAAAACTAATTGTCCCCAAGACGATCTCTCCTTACTTTTCCATCCTTATAAAATCTTCAATCATCTATATACTGCTTTAGATTTGCCTTTCATTCTTTAAACATCCTATATTCTTTCTCAGAGTCTTATCAACTGCATCCAACTACCGGTATACTTTTCTCAGCCTTTCTCTTCTCTTGATCCACTTGCCTTTTTTCAAATATTGCCCACTATTTTTCTACCACTATTTGCAATTTTTTTCTATTCATTTTCCAATTTTAATAAATGCTTACCAGTAGTAAAACAAAAATCAGCCACTTTCTCCAGATATTAACTATGTGGTATGATTTTCCATTGTTCATTCAATTCCCATTCATACTCTCTACATGGCCACTTTGACATGTTTCTTTCATACCTGTCACTCACTTCTGTAATCAATTCACTTCTGTTTGTCTCCCAATGTCTTCGAGTTTATCTCCATACCCACTACATTCAACTTATTATGGTTTGTCTTGAAAATCATTGATGGTTTGACAATCATGTTTGACTGACATCTCAACAAATATCCATTTGTCAGAATAAATATATTGCCCACTATTTTTCTACCACCATTTGCATTTTTCTACTCATTTTCCAATTTTAATAAATGCTTACCAAGAGTAAAAAAAAAACAGCCACTTTCTCTACATATTAACTATGATTTGCAATTGTTTATTTATTTTCCCTTTGAAATGAAACTAATTTGGTCACTGATCTCTTAATTTTCAGAGCCATATCCCCTTCATATTGCAATCTATATGATGTTCAGTATAAATCATTTTGGTTCCCAGCCAACAACATGACATCATCTGCATTAAAAAGACACATGCATTTATTTCTCCAATCAACAAAGTTCTAATGTTGCCATTAACACTTTTAATAAAAATGTATCCATAAATACATTAAACAAGCATGAGGACATCACACATCGTTGTACTTACTCCCTGGCCCATGTTCGGCCATTTGGTAAGTATTTTATTTATTCTCACACATTTTAGTTCCATATGCCACTCTTATCACCATCAGCTACCAGCCCTCAACTTTATAGTCACACAAAATATTTCTATTCATGTCATCCAACACTTTCTATAAGCCAACAAATACACAGAGAATTTTCTTTCTCACATTTATACATTTTTCAACTGCTGAAGAGCAAAAAAAACCTGGCTTGCTTAGCCCTGTAAGACACAAAGCTCCAGAGTAGTTTCCAGTTTTGCAAATTGTCATCATTCACATCCTTTTGATTAGAATTCTTTCAAATATTTTCCGATGTTTACTTAACAAACAAATCCCAAGGACAGCATTTGCATTCATTCTTATTTCCCTTTGTATAGGGAATAATAACAGCAATTATTATTATTATTATTATTATTATTATTATTATTATTATTATTATTATTATTATTATTATTATTATTATTATTATTATTATTATTATTATTATGAAGAAGAAGAAGAAGAAGAAGAAGAAGAAGAAGAAGAAGAAGAAGAAGAAGAAGAAGAAGAAGAAGAAGAAGTAGTTGGAAGGGACCTTGGAGGTCATCTAGTCCAACCCCCTGCTCAGGCAGGAAACCCTATACCATTTCAGGCAAATGGCTGTCCAGTCTCTTCTTAAAAACTTCCAGTGTTGGAGCATTCACCACTTCTGTAGACAGGTTGTTCCACTGGTATTGTTTTAGTAACTTTGAATAGGATATTTAGTTTATAAAGCTTTCTTCTTCTTTTATTACATGGTATGTGTTGGGGAGCCATAGAAATACTTTAAAAAAAAAAATACTCAGAAGTATATGAAGTAGATGATTCAGGATGATTATGCATATCTGTATAAAAATAGCTGGTACTGAAAATTTCTGAACTTTTGATAACAAATGCAATGCAGCATTGTTACAACAATGAGAAGTCACTTGTAGAGGTTTTTTTTTTTTTTTTTAAGACATAGGATTCTGTTCATAATGTAACTTTCAGCTTCCTGAGACTGCTTTGGTGAGTAATCTGATCCATGAATGTAATTTATTGTTCAAATAAAATGATCATTATTTTCTAAATGGAACTTTTTATCTTCTATCAGTGATATTTAGATTCTTCAGTGATATCATCATTAAATTAGCTGCATTAATAGACTGATAAACCGAAGAATAATCAGCTGAAATTACATTTTAATCAAAGGGCAAAAGAGGAAAAAAGATAGGCTGAAATCGTATTAGGAACATCTAATAGCATTCTATTTTTTATTTAATAAAAGTGTACTATGGTAACTCTAAATTGACAACTATTAAAATATAATTTTGCAAAGTAACCTTACCCTTATATAATTGACAGGAATTATAGTACACACAATAGAGGAAAGAAGTCTTAATTTCTTTCACTTATAAGTACATTTCTTCAAACTAAATATATTATGTAAATGCTTGTTCTATCTACCTCAGTTTCTTCTTGTTGCACACATCAAAACAAATGTTTGTATTTCTGCTTATCTTATTCTGAATGCCACAAGTAAAAGTGTAACTGGTTATCCCTTGTGGCCTATCATTTATTCTATATAACAGACATTAAATCTTTTTCAGACACTCTAATGGTATTGTCTGAATGCTGACCTTATGATATCATCAAGTAAACATGAATTACATACTCTGGGAAATAAATGGATTGTGATTCCTAATAACACAGTGGTAAACCCATCCAGCAATCTATACTGTCTGTAATGCAAATTGGCTATCACTTTATACTGTTTTTTCATACATTGACTTAGCAATGTACCAAGGTTTGAGGAACTGTCTACATAATGGAAGCAAGTTCTACTTCCACTGGCATTTCAACATTTCCCCCTATAAGGATGAAGACAAAAAGCAGCGGTTGGTGTTCTATAGTACTGGCACTCTTAATTCAGTATCTGCATCTTGTCCTATAGATATATTGTTGACCTCAGTTATAATTTATTTATTTATTTATTTATTATTGGGACTTATATGCCGTCCTATCTCTCGAAGGACTCAGGGCGGCTAACAACAATAACATATAATAAATACGGAAGTTAAGATAAAATTAAAATTAACGGCCTCTGTACAATAAATTAAAATTAAAATTAAAATAAATTAAGAATTAGAGTTAAAAATTAAAAACATAATTAAAATCCCTGTCAGTCCAGGTCAGCCAGGTGGAAAAGGAGTGTTTTGAGGCCACGGCGAAAGGACTGGAGATCTTGGGCCATCCGAAGCTCATGGGGGAGCTGGTTCCACAGGGCTGGCGCTCCCACAGAGAAGGCCCTCCCCCTGGTGGTCGCCAGCCGACATTGTCTAGCCGACGGTACCCTGAGGAGGCCTTCTCTGTGTGAGCGTACTGGGCGATGGGAATTTGTTCCTGGCAGCAGATGGTCCTGCAAGTATCCCGGTCCTAAGCCATGTAGGGCTTTAAAGGTAAGTACCAGCATCTTAAATCTCACCTGGAGGGCAACCGGTAACCAATGCAGCTCACGCAGGAGGGGTGTAATATGGGAGTATCAGGGTGCTCCCATCACTACCCATGCAGCCGCATTCTGCACCAGCTGAAGCCTCCGGGTGGTCTTTAAGGGCAGCCCCATGTAGAGAGCATTGCAGTAATCTATACGGGAGGTAACGAGTGTGTGGGTGACTGTGCGTAGGGCATCTCGGTCCATAAAGGGGCGTAACTGGCGTACCAGGCGAATCTGGGCAAATGCCCCCCTAGCCACGACTCCAATATGATCTTCAAAACTGAGTTGTGAATCCAGGAGGATGCCTAGATTGCGTGCTCTATCAACGGGAGGTAACATCTCTCCTCCTATAACCAAGGATAGAACCTCTTGGACTAAACGAGATGTCGGTACATAAAGCCACTCAGTCTTGGCCGGGTTGAGCCAGAGCCTGTTCTTTCCCATC
Source organism: Vipera berus (assembly GCF_964194415.1). Taxonomy (NCBI): domain Eukaryota; kingdom Metazoa; phylum Chordata; class Lepidosauria; order Squamata; family Viperidae; genus Vipera; species Vipera berus. The sequence goes on from NC_138202.1 coordinate 141,327,426, forward strand.
CAAATCTGCACCGCTTCCAGGCAACGGGACATCACATTGAGGGCATCACTGGGTTGGTTCAGGGTGGAGACGAAAAGCTGGGTATCATCAGCATATTGATGATACCTCACCCCGAAGCCACGGATGATCTCTCCCAGCGGTTTCATATAGATGTTGAACAGGAGAGGTTAGAGTACCGACCCCTGAGGCACCCCACAACTAAGGGGCCTAGGGGTTGACCTCTGTCCCCCTGCCAACACCGTCTGCGAACGGCCTGAGAGGTAGGAGGAGAACCACCGCAGAACGGTGCCTCCCACTCCCAACCCCTCAAGACGACGCAGCAAGATACCGTGGCCGATGGTATCAAAAGCCGCTGAGAGATCTAATAGGACCAGGACAGAGGAATAACCCCTATCTCGGGCCCGCCAGAGATCATTCACCAGCGCGACCAATGCTGTCTCCGTGCTATACCCGGGCCTGAAACCCAATTGGTACGGATCCAGATATTCAGTTTCCTCTAGAACCAAAGGGAGCTGCCGTGCCACCACGCTCTCAATGACCTTCGCAAGAAAGCGAAGGTTGGAGACAGGACGGAAGTTATTTAAAATAGCTGGGTCCAATGCAGGTTTCTTAAGGAGGGGCCTTACCACCGCCTCTTTCAAGGCGGCAGGGAAGTACCCTTCACTTAGTGAGGCATTGATAACTGCTAGGATCCAGCCTCGTGTAACCTCCCGAGAGGCATAGACCAGCCAGGAGGGACACGGGTCCAACAAACACGTGGCGGCACTTAATTTTTCCATGATCCTGTCCACTTCATCTGGAGTCACAGGATCAAACTAATGATCAGTTAATAGCTGTTTTTAGCTAACATCTTTGCAGAATTTCAAACTGTGCATAAATACCAAGAGAAAATCAGTCTGGTCCCAATTACGGAAAATGCCTGCAACCAGAGGCATCCCATATAAGGAGTGATGTCACAAAAATGAGGAAATGAGCATCATGATGCATTTTAATGAAAAGAAGGACTGGTGGGTGACATGATGGCAGTGTTCCAATAGCTCAGGGGCTGCCACAAAGAAGAGGGAGTCAAGCTATTCTCCAAAGCACCCGAAGGCAGAACAAGAAACAATGGATGGAAATTAATCAAGGGGAGAAGCAACCTAGAACTAAGGAGAAATTTCCTGACAATTAGAACAATTAATCAGTGGAACAAGTTGCCTCCAGAAGTTGTAAGTCAGGGGTGTCAAACTGCTGGCCCATGGGCCGGATGTGTTACGTGGAAGATGCACCCACCCCATTGCGGGCAATGGCAAAACAGTCCCAATATGTCACTTGATGTCACATGACATTGTGACATGTCTGTTGTAAGTGCTCCAACACTGGAGTTTTTAAAGAAGAGATTGGACAACCATTTGTCTGAAATGGTATAAAGTTTCCTGCCTGAGCAAGGGGATTCAACTAGAAGACCTCCAAGGTCCCTTCCAACTCTGTTATTCTGTTGTGATGTCACATTTCAATCCTCAACATTTGCACTTGTTTTATGACATTTGATAGAAGTATATAAGTCATGTGAAGTGTATACAGTAAGTCATGTTTGGCAACATTACAATACACATTTTCACATGTCTTCATTTACTTTTCCTATCTACACCCCCCACCCCCAACCCGTTCTTCATGAATCCCTATACTGAAAATAACTTAATACTTCTTGGGGCATGGTTAAATTGATCTCCCACCCTAATCAGTTTTTGAGTATGTCCTTCCTCTTATAAGGCTCAGTCCTATGTCATATTGCTCAGCTGATGCAAACTACTTAAGGAAAAATATGAAAAAAATGAGATAATCACAAAAAAGCCATTTCCATGTCTCAATGTACGCTCATCTGTCCTCTTTCCAATCCTTCCTCTCTTATGACTAGAAGAAAGCTTCCTTTTAATTCTGACTGCTTGCACAGAAATAAGGATAATGGAATCCATACTAGTTAATAATTCTAAAAAAGTTGGCTTGTTTTGAAACTGAATACAGTAGTTAAATAAAACAAGGTTATATTTAAGGGGGGGGGAGTGAAACTATATATTACCTAAGCCTTTATGCCCCTTGAATTCATTCCAAAATGTTGTATCTACTGAAAAATAATAATTGTTCTGGGAATCTAAATCCATAGTTTGAGAACATGCCATCATTTATTTCTCACTTCATCTTAATTATCTGGCTCATATAACACAAAGCAATACGTAGACTGTCTTCTGCCCACGGAATATGCTTGATGCTGTCCACACCAATATTTAGCAAACATCCAAGATAATTTATTTAGAACACTTGTTATAATACCAGCAGCATATGGAATTCCTGGATCAGCTTTTAAATATTCAATTTTAGAGTTGTGAGAATAGATGAGGACAGGTGAGCAATTGAAACTACAAGCAGATGTTCAGGTGATTAATCAATTGTTTCAATAAGGAGGAATGCTAGTTGGAAATGTTCTAAGCTCTCTAGAATATTTACTGGGGGGGAAATGGAAATCTCTGTAGAAGATCATAAGTATTGGCTAGTAAGGGGAGGGCATTAACATTCTAAAATTAAAGACATATAAAGTGGCTTTTAAAATCTCTTCAAGGCAGTTTGTGCAGGTATTTGGATTTCAGATCTTCCTTTTTTCAAAGTGACTGAAAATAAAGAGAGGTACATTATTCCCCTTCTACAGCTCATTAGCTTTTGAAGCACACATCTGCATCATAAAAAGAAAGGGGAAAAATAATAGAGCCTGTAGCTGAACTGCATTCAGTGAGATTTGAAGAATTAAAATCTAGCAGGCCATCTTAATGCCATATGTTTTAAAAATGACATATTCACAAAGGATTAATGACAGAATCAAAGAGATTTCTTGATAAACTAGTGCTTTGGTCTATGTGACATTCTGTCTTGCTTGAAGCAACCAGTCAATCAGGAAGTTTCAGGTAAAGGTAGTGACTTCAACAACAATTCATTCTAAAGTAAAAAAGGAAAAAAAAACCAGCAAGATTTTACAGGTTTAAAGAAAAGAATAGTATTTCATTTGCATAGAAATATAAATCATGTGCTAAGAACAAACACTGCAGTACTAATGGCTAATTCTTCTAAATGCACAATTGCAAAGAGCATGTAGGTCATTTAAGAGTGGGTCACAGATGTATGGACATCAGTTGACTTCTTTTCATTACCAAACACCTTATGGCTCAAGAAAACTCTATGCCAGAGACTCCCAATCTCGGTAACTTTAAGACATGTGGACTTCAACTCCCAGAATTTCCAGTCAGCCATGCTGGCTAGGGAATTCTGGGAGTTGAAGTCTACATTTTTTAAAGTTGTCAAGATTGGGAACCCCTGATCTATGCAATGATTTGATTTGAAAATGCTAGTTGTGACATGATTTCAAAGTATTTTCTATGGTTAAATATCTGGAATAATTCATTCATCTCTACCAGTGATACTTGAATTCTTCAACTATTCAAGAGACTTATGTGAATCAAACTTGGACAAAATTATTTATCCTCTTTCTTTAAAGATATTTACTGAAACATGACCTGTGATTAAGGTTCAGAGTTAGTTCTAATTTTGCATGTTGCAAAGGATGTGCACTTGATACCCCCTTAAAAAAATCTAGATTTGAAAAATGAAATTAATAATGAGATTATTGATTCTGTTTACAATGGTACAAACTCAAACACATAAGACATCCGGTTTGGTATAGTGCAAGGGTAGGCAACCTCGGCTCTTTTATGACTCGTGGACTTCAACTCCCAGAGCTGACTCAGGGAGCCGAGGTTGCCTACCCCGGTATAGTGGTTAAGGCATCAGGCTAGAAACTAGGAGACTATGAATTCTAGTCCTGCCTTTGCCATGAAGGTAACTGGGAGATATTGGGCTAGTCATTCTTTCTCAGCTCTAGGAAGAATGAGTCAATGGCAAGCCACTTCTGAATCTTGCCAAGAAAACTGCAAGGAGTTGTCCAGGCAGATATTCAGGACTCAACACTTACTGGAAGGCACTGACACAAACCTAATCTCTTTAATCATCTGCTATTGACCAGGGAATTACTACATATTTTTGGTGAAAGGCCACAGCTACTTTTCTTTATCCTGTCCATACAACTTATTGCAAACAAGTATAGTATTTTCAAAGATAACATACCCATCTAATAGCATGCAGAAGATAATTTCTGCTGGATCTCCCATCACCTCTTTCTCTTCATCATAACTTCTGAGCAAAAATCATCTTGGACCAAAGACATGCGCAAGGATATCATCAGGGCAGGAATCCTCATTACACTGATTTTTATTATCAAGTCATAGTCATCAAGTCAAAGTCAACTCTTAGCAACCACTTAGATTTTCTCAATGACAATCTGTCCCTAACCTGAATCCTTCAGGTTTCACCTCATTACATATCCACTTATTCATATATTCAGGCACTGAACAGGATCATTGTAAAAAGCTCTACTCCCAAACTATGTGCATTTATTTTAAAATCAGGGCAGACTGAAAGCTCAATTTCTCTCCACCCTCCAATGTCTGTTCAATGTATCTATTGTGAATTTATGAAGAGGTACTGTAGTGCTACAATCCTCTAAAATGGCTTGACATCACAAAAAAGGATGCCCTAAATAGAGATATGGGTAGAGCTTGCCTCTGAATTACAGGGTGATAATATAGAGAAAATTTCATATAGAAAAGTGAGTGTGAATATCAATATGCTTCTCATAAATGGATAGTTTTCACGGGGACTCAGTTCTTCCTGAGGGCTATAAGAACAAATCTGAACACTTACAAATCATAGACAAATTACACCCTTGCCCTATGTGATACGTTAACCTTGATTTGCCACCATTCTTCAATTTTGTGTAATGCCTAATAAGCATGCACCGAAAAGCAGGGGGAAATGAGCATGGCTCTAGCTAAACAACAGTGAATATTAACTGAAAGCCTGCTATATACAAAGCTGTGACAGCTGTACTGTCATCATGCCAATTAAGTTTGCTGAAGCAAATCTGAGTTTTAGCCACAGGAGAATTGCTTGTTGCTGAGTCAGCTGTAGCCTGATGAGTATTACCAAATAAATTCTCTATTGCAGAATCAACCTAATCCTAGAGGTCAGATGCCACGTTTAGCTATTGTCCAAGATAGAAAATGAGAGTGCCAAAGATCACCTTCTAACAGATTCAGTCACAATTTCGCTTATTTGTCTTGATCTAGAGTAATGTATGAAATACAGTAAGGTCTGTAATCTGCACTCTTCAGGCAGAAATCAGGTGTTCAGTTCAGCCCTCCTACTCTACTGAGCCTCCACGCTATCAGCCCCCTCTACCGCAAAGATCCTGCAGGAGAAGGGCAGTGTGGACAACCGTGGGATCTGGCAGGGTGAGAGCTGTGAACCATAAACCCAAAGCTTTAGCTGTGTCCCTGCATAACAGATACAGTGCCCATGCTGACTTTAACAGGGACATTAAGGAAACAGGTCAAGGTAGTTGTGATGATAACTCAAATAAGCAGGGGACCATGGTCCGAGATGAACTTGTTTTTGACAGGGAGAAGTGTGAATCAGGTATTACACATCAGTCATGCAAGAAAAGAAAGGTACCCAAAAAGAGAAGCCACTTTCTGGTTGGTGATTCAATTATAAGGGATGTAAATTTAGGAAAGGATACAGAGGTTTCAAAAGAGGTCAGGTGTCTTCCAGGTGCTACTGCCAGTAGGGACAAGAAGCGTATTTTCAAAATAGTCAACAATGCCAGCAAAGACTGTGATGTGGATGCCATTGTACACATTGGCACTAACGATCTGTCCCAAAACGATGTACTCTCTGTGCAGAATGATTTCTAGAGCTTGGGGCAGGAACTCAGCAGAATAGGCTGTAGGCTCACTTTTTCAGAGGTCTTACCAGTGTATAAGGAGTAAAATGGAAAAGGCCAGCGTATAGCAGAATTTAATATGTGGCTAAAGGAGTGGTGTAAAGAAGAAGGCTTTGGTTATATTAGTCACGATGTCTGTAGCTGGTCCAATGAAAAAATGTACAAAAGAGATGGTCTGCATCCATCCAAGAAAGGGACTGAGTTACTTGGCAATAAATTCACAGCTTTTCTGGAGGAATATTTAAACTAAACAACGGGGACAGTGAGTTAATTGATACAGAACATCACTGTCCCCAGCAATCTAAGAAAATAGGGGAACTCAGGCACTACACAAGTTATGTAGCAAGTAATCACAGGGTCAGTCATAAAGGACTCAAATGTCTGTACACCAATGCACAGAGTATGAACAGTAAGCAGGGTGAACTAGAAATTCAGGTAAATGAGGGCGGATATGATATTGTTGCCATTAGGGAAACATGGTGGGACGAAACCCACAAATGGAACACACAGCTAGAGGGATTTAAATTATTTAAAAGAAACAGACTAAACAAAAGAGGAGGTGGAGTTGCTCTATATATAAGAAATAACTTTATCTCTACAGAAATAGAGCACAACAATGATGAAAACTGTAAACTTGAATGTATTTAGGTCAATATAAAAGGGGGGAAATGACATTGCCATAGGTGTATACTATAGGCCGCCCAACCAAGCAGAGGAAATAGATGAACTTTTTGCTAGTCAGTTAACTAAGGTATCTAGGATGCACATCACAATAATAATGGGGGATTTTAACTACCCTGATATCAACTGGGAGACAAATTCTGCACCAAGTGGAAGATCTAACAGATTCCTGACAAACCTAGCAGACAACGTTCTCTCCCAAAAAGTAGAGAAGGGAACTAGGGGATTAGCCATATTGGATTTAATTCTCACTAACAGAGATGAAATAATAGAAAGTGTCGAAGCCACAGGAACCTTGGGGGGAAGCGATCATTCAATATTGGAATTCAACATTATGGAAGCACAAGCAATAGAATACAGCCAAACTAGAGTCTTGGACTTTAAAAGAGCTAATTTCAATAAACTTAGAGAGACCTTGGGAAGAATTCCATGGATGAGAATCCTAAAGGGGAAAACAACTCAAGAAGCTTGGGAAATTTTGAAAAGTGAGATAATAAAGGCCCAGTCTAGCACAATACCAACAAAGAAGAAAAATAACAGCTTTCAAAAGAAACCATGGCTGCATATATAACTCTCTGGTAAACTGAAAGATAAAAAGGACAAGTATAAGAAGTGGAAAGAGGGGCACATAACTAAGTCAGAATATCAGCAAACAGCCCGTGCCTGCAAAGATGAAGTGAGGGAAGCTAAGGCTCAAAATGAACTAAGGCTTGTAACCAAAGTCAAAAATAACAATAAAAAGCTTCTTTCAACATATAAAAAACAAGAAAAAAGTTAAGGAAATAATTGGTTCATTAGTGGGGGAAAGTCACAAGAAGGTGACAAGCAACAGGGAGAAAGCAGAACTATTTAACTCATTTTTTGCATCTATCTTTATACAAAGGGGGGGAAAAACAGTCCAACCTACCAAAACCAGTGCCATAAAACACAGAATAGAAACGCAAGTTAAGATAGGAAAGAAAATGGTTAGTGAGCACCTGTCCAGCCTAGACAAGTTCAAATCACCAGGACCAGATGGATTACACCCCAAGGTTCTCAAGGAACTGGCAGATGTGATCTCAGAACCACTGAACTATATTTTTGAAAGATCCTGCAGCACTGGGGAACTACCAGAGGACTGGAAGAGAGCTGATGTAGTTCCCATATTCAAAAAAGGGAAAAAAATAGATCCAGGAAACTACAGACTTATCAGCCTGACCTCAATACCTGGGAAGATTCTGGAAAAGATAATCAAACAACAAATCAGTGAACACCTTGATGCGAACAAAGCTATCACTAAAAGCCAACATGGGTTTGTCAAAAACAGATCATGCCAGACAAATCTTATTGCATTCTTTGACCAAGTGACAAAACTAGTGGACCAGAGGAATGCTGTAGATATAATTTCCTTGGACTTCAGTAAGGCATTTGATAAAGTAGATCACAACCTACTACTTGATAAGATAGAAAAATGTGGGTTAGATGGCATCACCACCAGATGGATTTGTAGCTGGCTGACAGGCTGCACTCAGCGTGTGGTCCTCAATGGAACTGCATCTACATGGAAGGAAGTGTGTAGTGGGGTGCCCCAGGGCTCTGTTCTGGACCCAGTGCTCTTCAACATCTTCATCAACGATTTGGATGAAGGGATAGATGGGGAACATCAAATTTGCAGATGACACCAAGCTGGCAGGAATAGCCAATACTCCAGAATATAGGCTTAAGATACAGGAGGATCTGGACAGACTCGAACACTGGGCACTATCTAACAAAATGAAATTCAGTTGTGAAAAAAGTAAGGTTCTACATTTAGGCAGGAAAAATTAAATGCACAGGTATAGTATAGGTGGTACCTTGCTCAATAGTAGTAACTCTGAGAGAGATCTCAGACTCCTAGTGGACAATCACTTAAATATGAGCCAGCAGTGTGCTACAGCTGCCAAAAAAGCCAACACAGTGCTAGGCTGCATTAACAGAGGCATAGAATCAAGATCACGTGAAGTACTAATACCACTTTACAATGCCTTGGTAAGGCCACACCTGGAATACTGCATCCAGTTTTGGTCACCACGATATAAAAAAGATGTCGAGACTCTAGAAAGAGTACAGAGAAGAGCAACAAAGATGATTGGGGGACTGGAGGCTAAAACATATAGGGAACAGTTGCTGGAATTGGGTATGTGTAGTTTAACAAAGAGAAGAGTGAGGGGTGACATGATAGCAGTGTTCCAATATCTCAGGGGCTGCCACAAAGAAGAGGGAGTCAAGCTATTCTCCAAAGCACCTGGAAGCAGGACAAGAAGCAATGGATGGAGAGAAGCAACCTAGAACTAAGGAGAAACTTCCTGACAGTTAGAACAACTAACCAGTGGAGCAACCTGCCTCCAGAAGTGGTGAATGCTCCAACACTGGAAGTTTTTAAGAACAGACTGGCCAGCCATTTGTCTGAAATGGTATAGGGTTTCCTGCCTGAGCAGGGGGTTGGACTAAATGACCTCCAAGGTCCCTTCCAACTTCAACTACTTCTTCTTCTTCTTCTTCTTCTTCTTCTTCTTCTTCTTCTTCTTCTTCTTCTTCTTCTTCTTCTTCTTCTTCTTCTTCTTCTTATTATTATTATTATTATTATTATTATTATTATTATTATTATTATTATTATTATTATTATTATGATTATGATTATGATTATGATTATGATTATGATTATTATTATTATGATTATGATTATGATTATTATTATTATTATTATTATTATTATTATTATTATTATTATTATTATTGTAATGGTTGCACTATTTTTTAAAAAGGGCTTCTTTTGTAAAATTAGCCTAAATAAAAATCAGAGTGATTAACACTTGTAACTAAATGTTGATCAGATATTGGTTTGGCCACTGTACATTTTATGTTAGATCTGTCCTAATTTACGATTAAAGATCTGCATTTTTCAAAGAGGTACAAAAGTGTGCTGTATTAGAAACAAACAGCTAAGTTTGCATTTTTAAGGAAATATTTAGAGATGCTGTAACAATCACATGAAAGGGTCTAGAGCATCTAGCCACATCATAATTTTTGAATTATTATTCTTATGTAGTCAGAGTTCTAACATTCATAGCAGTGCTGCCACTTTATAAAAGCCTAAGAAATTTAATTTCCATTATTTATCCTAGGCTTGGTATGGTTCCCCACCTGTTTAAGCTTGAAATGCAGAGGTCAGTAGAAATACTGTAATGTAGCAGAATCCTGTGCTATCATTTTATGCTTGATTCAAAGAGAATCTTAGTTTAACCGTTTTGCAAACTTGCATGCAACTGCCAGGATCGTCAAATTAAATAAAAATAATTTATTTTTTTAAAGATGAAAACAACTAAAATCTTGCAAAAGGGCTAAGTCTCATGAGATTTTAGTATTCCCAGCCAAAGTCCTGTGGAATTTGTGCAGCAATGTTAAAGTCTTGAACTATTTGGTAATCATCATGATGATATTGTCATCATCATCATCTTTGGAAAGACTCAATCAGTGGATAAAACTATACCAAATCCATTCTAAAGATCTATAATGGCTGATGGTGCAACTTTGACAACCCTGAGAGATAAATACACCTTTGCAGCATCCCATGGTCATATGATCAAAATTTGGACTCTTGGCAACTAGCTTGTATTTATGACAGTTACAGCATCCTGTGCCCATGTGATCATTTTTTGCGACCTTCTGACAAGAAAAGTCAATGGGGAAGCCAGATTCACTTAATAACCATGGTAAAAAAAGGTCATAAATTGGGTCAAAACTCACTTAACAACTGTTGCTTAGCAATGGAAATTTGGTGCTCAATTGTGATCATAACTTAGGATATTTGTATGGTGTACCAACTAGGCCACACTTTTAACACAATTTAACACATATAACGTAAAATAAATGTATAACTGGCTATATCAGAACTATAAAGAATGTATTGATGACTAGAATGATATCTTTTGATCTTGTATTAGTACAATATTAACTGTCTCGGGAAATTAGCAATTCACAAAATCTCTTATCATTTCCTATAGGCAGTTATGAGACAATCAAAATGTGCTGCTTTTTCCATTTCCAAATAGAGTAACAAAAAATAACTATTTGGAAAGAAATTAAGTCATCAGCCTTGCTACCTGTAAAACATGTCACTGTGGGGAAAAAAGGTTACTGTACAGTTCATTCCTAATTCAACCATAAAATGGAGTTCAACTTATAAATAAAAGCTAATGAAATAGACGTGTCCTTTTTCAGGTACGGGTAAAACCTGATTGAAATGTAAATTTAAAACAAAATGTCCAAGTGTCATAGTAAATAATAAAAAATTATAGCCAAGTGAAAAGTCATCCACAGATTTTGCATACTTATAAAGCAGCCTTTTCAAATAAGTGAAATGAAAAACTGAGGTTTTTTTTCTAATGGTAAGAAAATGTGAACAGCATAAAAGGTCTTAATATTTGAGATGGGACTTCTCTGTTGGGTTTCTGCATATTTTAATTTTTGCATACTGTTTATTCAATGAAGTCCTCAAAATGTTGCCTCAGACACAAAAAGTCTGAAACCGAGCTGCTGCTATACTCATCTTCATCTTTCAAACACTCAAAACATAAGTTAGGTTAAAATGATTATCATGCATTTTACTGGGCTGGTAGAAACCTGCTGTTTTGTGGTATTCCAATTAATTATGTCCCCTTGATTTTTTATATAGCATGCTGTGGTACAAATACTCCATATGTTCTAATTAATTGTATTTAGAAAGGGGAAAGTGCTAATTCAAGAAAAAAATTTACATTTTGAAAACTAAGAAACAGAAGGACTGAAATACCACGGCAAGAATTTTGATCAATGTTAGAACAATTTTCTGTAATTGATTTCACAGATAAAGATAGTTCACTCATGTCATCAAAATTCACTATTAGTCAATTCTCACATGGCATTTGGAAAGTTTGCCATGAGGAGCTCCTTGTATATTAATTTCTCAAAGCAAAAAAAGAGATTTAATTTCTTATAAATGTATATTGATATAAATAGCAGGTAATACAGTGTGGAACACACTCAAGTGATTTATTCTATATCATAGTAATTTTTCCCAGGGAATTGGACTGGTTCTCTGTTTTTAGTCTCTCATTTGCCCGTAGTTATACCATATTGCCTAATCCTCCTCTTATTTCAGATATTATTTTCTCCTCAGACTGAGATATCTTGAAAAATGTCAGCCATGGTAAAATGACATACTTTTCCCTGTTAATCTGTGTTTACCCCTGTGTTAAACTCTCTTTTTATCTACCTGCTAATCTAAAATGGACCTTGATCAACTGCTTGGCATTTCATTTTATTCTCAGAAAATCTAGATATTCTTTGAGACTGCAAAGAAGAAAGTCTTGGAGTAGTTTGGTCTAGTGATTAAGGCACCAGGCTAGAAACAAGAGACTGTGTGTTCTAGTCTGCTTTAATATGAAAGCCAATTGGGTGACCTTGGGCCAGCCACTGTCTTTTAGCCCAATTCACCTCACAGGGTTGCTGTTGTGGGGACAGTAGGAGAGAGGTTTGTTGATCTGTTGGCCGCCTTGAGTTATTAAAAAAATAATAATAAAGATGGGATATAAAAATTAAATAAGAATATTTATTTATTTATTTATTTTATTGAATTTGTATACCGCCCTATTCCCGTAGGACTCAGGGCGGTTTACAGGGCAGTTAAAACCATGAAATACAAAAAATTAAAATCAATTAAAACAATTAAATTAAATTCAAGCCCCAAGAGTAAATCTAAAACCCAGTTAAATTAACAACCCCACAGTCTGGACCAAACAGATCAAAGAGCCAAGTTTTCAGGTCCCGGCGAAATGAGCAAAGGTCGGGAGCAGTCCTAAGTTCCGTGGGTAGTTGGTTCCATAGGGCAGGCGCACCCATAGAGAACGCCCTTCCTCTGGGAATAACCCGCCGGCATTCATTAACCGGCGGTACCCTGAGAAGGCCCTCCCTGTGGGGGCGCACAGGACGATGGGAAGATGATGCCGGCAACAGGTGTTCTCTTAGATAGTCTGGACCCAAGCCATTTAGGGCTTTATAGGTCATTACCAACACCTTGAATCTCACCCAGAGGGCAACTGGAAGCCAATGTAGCTCACGGAGAAGAGGTGTTACACGGGAGTATCAGGAAGCGCCCATCAAAATTCGTGCTGCTGAATTCTGCACCAGTTGAAGCCTTTGGGTGGTCCTCAAAGGCAGCCCCATGTAGAGGGCATTGCAGTAGTCTAACCAGGAGGTCACGAGAGCATGAGTGACTGTACGTAGAGCATCTCGGTCCAGATAGGAACGCAACTGGTGCACCAGGCGAATCTGGGCAAAAGCCCCCCTGGTCACAGCTCCTATATGATCTTCAAAACTGAGCCGTGAATTCAGGAGGATGCCCAAGTTGCGAGCCCTATCAACGGGGGGTAATACCTCATGCCCTATTGTTAATGATGGAGAAGGCTGGTCAGCCCGAGATGCCGGTATGAACAGCCACTCAGTCTTGTCAGGATTGAGACGAAGCTGTGTGGTGAGGTTCCGTACATTGATTGTCACATTTATCCCATTCTTATTTAATATTCTACAATATGATAGAAAGAAGAAAGCTTTTGGTCTATCACTACTTGGTGAAAAACAGAAAAAGAAAATAGATAAAATTTGATGCTGACCATATCAGAATGACAGATACCTCCACTCTCTAAAGAATGTGATGCCTGTCTTATAAAGGTAACTTAGCTTTAAAGGGAAGGGTAGTCATTTGATTCAATGATCTTTCCTAGCTGTGAGAACTGGCAAGGACTAGTGAACCATCCACTATCAATCATAGTGCAATGTTTTTCTGTTAACTTAACTTAGAAAACAAAGTATCAATCAATGGGTCTTTTAACGAAGAAAGACCAGAAAAAATAATTTGAGGGATAATAATGTTTTCTGTCAGCATTGTTGATTAAAACAAATGGCTTGTACTGATTGATTAAGTACATGGAAATGGTAACATAAATTTGGATTCCATGTGGGTATACGATACTGTAAGGTTAGTAGAAATTCAATTGTTTTAATTTGCCCTGTAAACCGCCCTGAGTCCTTCTGGAAAAGGGCGGTATATAAATCGAAACAAACAAATAAATAAAAAAATTGACATATTTTCTCAGTCTCGCAACATTTTCAGTTCAGAATAACATATACGAGGACAAGGTTTTCCAAAACAGTGAAAATTAGTCTCACATTTTAAAACAGCAATACGCCAAAATCGAAAAGTTTAACTATATTGTATCAGTAGGAATACTGTAAAGGTCTTAAAAATATATCCTGAGCTAACACTATTGGTTCATGAGGAGTTGAATGTGAGTAGATAAAAAAAAGTAAAAGTCAACAGTTTAACCCAAAGTCATTGAGGTTTTGCTTCAGGTTATAACTATAATGTAGATTTGACCTTGTGAAATATTTCACCATGTAATAAATACATCTATATGTTACAACGTTAAAAAAATCATGTTTCAGCTTTTTAATGCATGTGTGTGTGTGGGTGTGTGTTTTGTTTTTTTTAAAAAAGAAGGTAATATCCGTACAAGGAACTGAAAGAACCTCAGCAGAGATTTGCTGGAACATACTGGCTACAAATACTGAATAAATCTGCTGAAGAATGAAGTCGTATTATCTTAAAAAATGAGACCAAAATCAAATTGTCTTCTATAGGTAGTCCTCTACTTACAATCTTTCATTTAATGACCATTCAAAGGTACAACAGCTCTGAAAAAAGTTACTTATCACCATTTTTCACACTTATGACCATTGTAGAAAATCCATTATGGTCGTGTGATCAAAATTCAGATGCTTGGAACTGGTATGTTGCAGTGTCCTGGGATCATGTGATCACCTTTTGTGACCTTCTGACAAGCAAAGCCAATGGGGAAGCCAGGGTTACTTAGCAGCCATGTTACTAACTTAACTGCAGCAATTCACTTAACAACTGCGGCAAGAAAGGTCGCAAAGTGGGGCAAAATTCACTTAACAGCTGTCTTGCTTAGCAATGGAAATTTTGGGCTCAGTTGTGGTTGTAAGTCGAAGACTTCCTGTATTGTATCCCTAGAAAGTATTATTTCACTGAAAGAGAAAAGCAAAATGAAATGTGCGGGTAGTAAAATTCCTCAGGTGCTACATTGAACCAAGGAAGAGTCCAGAACTGCTCCAGTTGATATTTGTATTAAAAGTCTCATTCTGGAGATTCATTAATAATCCAGATAAAATACATGATATGAACGGAATATTATATGAATCTAAATCAGAGAGTGCTGCTTACAAATCTCGGTAAGCCTATCTGTGATGATGGTGATAAACATCCTAGCTACTAAGAAAGTCTAGTTCAGAAAAGGAAGGGTTTTTTTTAACAGAAATCTGGTTGCTATCCTAAAACAATTTAATTTTGGTAGTGACGTCTTCTGATGAAGGGTATCAATGTACTGTATATACAATGACAAAGAAACAAGCCATATAGATAAAGGGCATGAGTTCCTGATTGTCAGCCCTAATCTGTCTGGGTCAAGGATTCCCAAATTCCCAAAGGAGAATTCAATTACCTCAGGCTATCTGGGGTACTGAGATCATTACATATCTTATTTTTGCCATAGCTGAATGATGAATATATATGCCATTTATCTGGATCTATTCATTAGAATGAAGTCATCTATTCCTGCCTGAACTTTAGCCCCCTGTGTAATGAGTAATGAGTACCATCAAAAGCAACATTTATTCTGAATATATATATATATATATATATATATATATATATATATATATATATATATATATGTAGGTCTAGAGTCTCGGGTTTCTTCCCGCGTTCCTTTCATCTTCAGAAAGTTGTGGCGACGTTTCGACGAAATCCCATCCGTCATCATCAGGCCGGAGTATTCCTCCTGCTGCTTTCAGGAGCAATGCGTGGTCTGTCTGTTCCTTTCCTTCCAACTGCCGGTGGGGTTGTGTTCCGACTGGGTGGAGGCGTGGCTGCTTTCTGATTGGGTGGGGGTGTCTTCCGACTGGGTGGAGGCGTGGTTGTCTTCTGATTGAGTGGAGGCGTGGCTGTCTTCTGATTGGGTGGATGTGTGGTTGTCTTCCGATTGGTTGGAGGCGTGGCTGTCTTCTGATTGGGTGGGGTGTGTTCTGAATGGGTGGGGTTTTTTGTTGTGTCGTAATATCCTGAGTGTTGTGATTTGGTGTCTTGAGGAGTGGGCTGTGTAGTGGCCTCCAGAGCTTTGGCTTGGCTCCAAGTTCGAGGACCCGCCATGCATCTCTGGTATGGGTCAGTCAGGTTCGTGTGTGCGTTCTTCTGCTTGGGTGATAGCACTTTTGCTTGACTTGTTCTATCTTCTGTGTGGGAGAGTTTTTGTTCTGGGTGTGGATGAGTCTTGCTGGGGCTGGTGGCATTTGGGGTTGTTTGTTGGTTTTTTAAATCCTTGTTTGCTGAAATTCGTTTGTCTATCAATGCTGGTTTCCAAATGGCATGTAGGTGGGAGGTGTCGTCTCGCTTGTTCATACTGTCTGGGTGTTTTTCTATTTCAATGGCTTCTCTGATTATTCTGCTATTGAGATGTTCTATATATATTCTGATTATATGGCTATTTAACATCTGTGTTCACAAATCTGCAATAGTTATTCTAAACACCATCTAGGACCACTGACTTTCATGGAAAACCAATAGAAGTATGAAGAATTATGCCATTGACCCCACTTTATAGTTTAAATACAGTTCCAACTGCAGCACAAACTGCATTTTTAAACTACGTGCGACGTATCTGAGCCTTTTCCCCATTGACGGCAATGGGGTGGGCACGGTTTCCTCGTGTTGCGTCTGGCCTGTGGGCCAGC
This sequence comes from Vipera berus, assembly GCF_964194415.1. Lineage (NCBI taxonomy): Eukaryota > Metazoa > Chordata > Lepidosauria > Squamata > Viperidae > Vipera > Vipera berus. Next base: position 141,343,837 of record NC_138202.1, read on the forward strand.
AGTTTGACACCCCTGATCTAAACTGTCTTTGAATGAGTAACTTTTAAATACTAGGGTTAATGTTTTAATAAATAAATCATATCTACTCCTAAATAAATTCATATGAAATTCCTGGTTCTATTGATGAAAATACAAAAGACTTCCTATCTTTTTTTTTTCACTTACTCCTAGGTTAGAAAGAGGTTTTAACTCAACTGGAATAGTAACTAGTAGTTAAAACATGGGTCTGTATGTATAAGATAATCTCAAGTATAGTATTAGCCAAATATGGATGAAAATTTATTAGTGTAGAAGGAGCCAAAAGTTGTGTTCAGGCTTAAATTTACATTTTTGAAAATCCAGCTTTCAGATCCCAGCAATGCAGGAGAATTGAGAGAACATTTATGAGGAAAAAATTAAAAGTGTTTGCTCGAAGAACTTTAAACAAGATTTGAGTTATATTGATCCCAAAATTGCAACTAAATAATGGAAAGCTGCTTGTGCGTTTTTAATTGCCAATTTACTGAAGGAGTTTTATGGTAGGAGAATTATTCATTTTCAAGTTCTTTTATCCATTTCCCACAGTGTCTTGAGCTTTTGAAATGAAGCCCAGTATCAGCAAAATCTATTCAGATTGTTTCCCCCTCTAATCATGCCAGCTATATTTAGGAATGAACAAACTATGCCTACTAGATTGCAAAGGAACTCAATGGGGTGAAGGAGAGAGGTTTTAAAAATTGCCCAAACTTACCAGGCTGATTTTCAAATGAGTTTTCTCTCTTTGTGGAACTGATCGGTTCTGCCATAACATTTATCTTTACCTTAACCTTCTTTGTATGCCTTTTAATGAAGTTCTTCCCATAATGAGATGTAAACCTAAATCAAACCATCCTTTGTCACCACTTGTTGCCAAAGTGGCTACTCAAGGAGATGGTGAAGGGCTCTCTTCCTCTGCCTCTTGGGCCAGGTGAAAGGGCTGAATTTTTATTTTTATTTTTTTATTTATTTGAACCTCCATCTCCCTCAAAGAGGGACTTTGGGTGGTGTACAAAAGATATAATATAAAAACTTGTACATAAACATTATATACTGTATACAAACAGTATATATTTTAAAATAATAAAAAATGTACAGAAACATTAATGTATATAAACATTTTAAAAAATTAGAAGGAAGCAAGTATGATTAAACGCTGTTAAAATTAGTTAAAAGGTGAAGGGAAGACTCTCAGGACACCCAGCCAGCCCCCCAGCTACATGCTCTTCTGGGCTCTCCATGCAAGGCCGCAGAGCCATGTTTTGATTCCTTTTTGGAAGGCCAGAAGAGTGGGGGCCTTCTTCAACTCTGGGGGGGGGGATATTCCACAAGGTAGGGGCAACAGAAGAAAAGGGTCTCTTCCTAAACCCCACCAGTCAATTTTTTGTTTGTTTGATAGAGTCTGTAGCATACTTTCCCATCTGACCAGGAAAAGGGTCTAAATGTAATAGGGTAAAGACTGTTCCATAGGTAGCCTGTTTTTTTGGATGGCACTTCACATCTACCTACAGAGAGTAGGTTGGTGACCTCTTTCTTAAAGGATCCTTATAGGAATGAGCAGGTCCCCTTGTTTTGATGTAGTGGTAGGCTATGTCTTTTGTGACTGTCCTCTACAGACCTGTTGTGTTTTACTCTTTGCTTTGTATTGTTTTCTCTACTGTGTTGTGCTTTTCATTTGTGAAGCTGCCCAGGGTCACCTGGGAATGAGGTAGCTGAAAAAGGTGATAATCAAGCAATCAGTATATCATCCATTCTTTATATATGTGCTTGTCCTAATTCTACACTTTCTATATTTCTTATGCATCATTTATTTTAAGTTACTTATACTCGGCCCACTGCCAGTTATTTCAGAAGCTGTTGACAGCTTTAAATTTTGGTGGATCTAGATTTTACTGAAACACGACAGATTGCTTCACCAAAGTCAAATATGTGGAATACAACCTAATCACTGCAGAGTTAATCTGATAGCCTGATGGTCTTTCTTTAGTCTGAAAGAAGCTTAGGTATTACAGTCAGGCATAGGTAGCAGCAACATGTTAAATGTTTATATATTTAGCAGCATGCTTAGTTGTTAGAGCAGTCTTTGGCTTGAGTGAGAGTAACTTGTAGGAAGGGAAGTCCATAGATGCCATGACTAGAACCCCTTCCTTCTTATTTGTCTCTCAAACTAGAGAGTTGTATGGGAGCTACCCCCCTTGGGGTCAGTAGTGAACAAAAGCACAGTAATATGAAGTAATAAAGCCCCCTTAAAGGGGAGGTCGTGAGGATTTCAGGCTGAGATCTATACAAACCAATGCTTGTAATTCTCTATGACAGAACAAATTAAGAAACTAAGGGGTGGTCATTCATAGCATCTATAAACACGTAAGCATCACACAGCCTCTATTTCAGTAATTTTTAGTTGTTAAATGGTCAGATGGATTTTGTTTCCTCATGTTTTCTGACAAAACATTGTATTCCGCATATTTTCTTTTTCTATTTTCTTGACATTTTAAATTGCCTACAGAAACTTGGGGGGGAGAATAATTTGGGCACTTAGGCCTTAATCTAAAAAAAAAATCAATTAAGCCTTCAGGTTTGTTTCACATAAAACATGTATATCTATAACAGCATAAAATTGTGTATAGAACCTAATATCAAGAAATGGCTACTTGAGGATAGCTGTAGCATATATGATGAGGATGATGAGGGTGAAGATGATTTATATCCCATTTTTAAGTCAAAAGGTTAAGATGAGAGAAAGAAAGTATGGCAAGCTAAAGATAGCTTTGTGAAAGTTGACCTGTTCCTTGAAAACTCTCTGGATAAGGAGAGGATGGGGGATCAACCACACATGCTCTGGATAACTGCTCCTCACAAGGAGACTGCAGGATAGCATTTTTTCTTGGTTTTCAGCACCAGGAGATGAAGGGATCAGTTATTTTACTTGCAATCAATGCCGAACACTTTTAGTGGACACAAAGTTTACAAACTCCACTTTCTAATCACCTTTAAAAATTGCTCATTAACTAATTTAAGCTATTTGATGATAACAATACTAATAATAACTTATTTTGATTAGCAGAAGCCCAATGTAAAATTCCTGTTCCGATATGAATAAAATCATAGCTGGTATGACAAAAAAATGATAAAACAAATAAAACCTGATATAGACAACAAAAGGAACATAGAAATGGGGGGGGATGGAGTTGAGAGAAGGGGAGTTTATTTTTTTTAGTTCTTCCACCCAGAATGTTGTAAAACGTTGGGTTTCCATGAGGTCTCAATTTAAATCCTTTAATTAAAAGCTTGATTTAAATGCTAGCTAGCTTTGCAATAATTACTTAAAGGTGATATTTGGAATGTTAACCTTTTGAGGCGAAGTGTCATCTTTGTTTCCTTAAAGTACTATACAGGAGCCTTCCTCCTTTTTCTTTATCTTCTTCTATGGAAGAACAATTCTTCCAGGTTTTCTAATTGAAGAGCCAACAAAAAACAGGCTGGCAACAGTTCCTGGACTTTTATAATTGTATCAGAGTCACATTTTTTCTCTTTTTATCTTCTCTTCAAGAAAGGCCTGGAAAGGCAGGCTATACATATGGATATCCTGTGCTTGTATAGCACGCATGTCAGTATCACAAGGCATTGTTAGAAACAATATCCTATCTCCTAGTCTGCCTATTTTAGTTGACATGAATTTGTCTCCCAAAAATGTGACTTGCCTGGCTAGAATGAACTCTGTGTCCAGGTATAATAATTTCAATCGATTTGCTTCACAGGGTTTGCTTTGCAGGAGATAGTAAAGATGCAGTTTATCAAGATATCTGTGTGCATTTCAGGCTTTATTGATAGTATGAGGATTTTCTTTTCTTACGGTCATCTTCTCAATACGAGGGTCAGCTGATATGTTTTTTTTACAGTTAATGGTTCCTAAAAACTATCTTCTCACCTGCAGTCCCTTGTACAACGTGACCTGAACTTCCATTTTGTCCTCTTCACTTTTTAATAAATTCATATAAGCTTTGCTAAACTGGATCCTTAAAGCAGGCAAAATCAGTGCTGTTGTCTTGGAAACTTCTATGTTTAGAGAAAATAATTATCTTATCCTCTTATTGGCATCGTTATGATAATTATTACTTTGATATTATGCTTATTATTCAGTAGTTGTTTTGCATGTACACTGAGAGTTTGTGCACCAGAGACAAATTCCTTGTATGTCTAATCACACTTGGCCAAATAAATTGAGAGTGTGATAGTTTCACATAGGTTCAACCTTAAAACTATTAAATCAAAACAGGTTTCATCCCCCCCAAATTAAGCTCCAGGTAATCCTCAATTTGTAACCACAATTGGGACCAGAGGTTTCATCGCTAAGGAAGGCAGATATTAAGCGAGTCATGCCTGATTTTATGGCCATTTTTGCCATGGTAGTTAAGTGAACCATTGTGCTCAAGCTCGCTGGGAAGGTCGCAAATGATGATCACATGACTCTGAGATGTTTCAACTATCATAAATACATGACAGTTGCCAAGCACCCAAATATTATGTGATTGTGGGGACTCTGCAATGATCGTTAAGTACCAGGACTGGTTGTAAGTCACTTTCAGTGCTGTTGTATCTCAAAAATGATGCCTTTGCATCTATTTATTTTCTTATTGGAGAGGTGCATAAGAAAGGTAGAAAAGCAGTCAGAAAGACACCTTAAAATAAAGTATTAAAAAAGCACTAGCACTAATTGTTATGGAAGTGTGCTCAATAATCTTCTCCAAAAACCAAAGGGGAATAAAACTGAATCAGTTTCATGCACATCGCCAGGGAGATCCTTACTATTCTCAGAAGGATTTTGCCTCCAAATGGAAGATTTGAATGGGTGACTCTTCCCCCCCTCTAAATAATTATGTATCAACTGGATAGCATACAAGCTTTCCCAGATAATATTAAATTCTACTATTTTATTCTAGCATTGTTTCTACCATGTTTTCCCGAAAGTAAGGCCTACCTCAAAAATAAGCCCTAGCTTGAGTTTTGTGGGTGGGCCTAATATAAGCCCTACCCCAAAAATAAGCCCTAGTTTTGGGATGAGGCACACACCTAAAAATCAACCTAGAGTGGGGGTGGGGGGCGGAGCTGCCCCACACACTCCACACCCACTTACCTTGCAGCCAGGCTCTCCTTGCCGGCTCACTTCTTCTGCAGTGTCTTCTGCGGCCAGGCCTGCATTTCTCAGTCAGGGGCCTTTCATGAAGGCCACTGCAGCCAAGAACCGAGCTGTGGTTTCAATCCATAGCTTGATACTCAGCTGCATAAGCCTTCCGGAAAGGCTTGACTATGAAATGCAGGCCAGAATGCAGCTGCAGAATGAGGCTGCTCTTTCGGCCTCAGAAGAAGTGGACTGGCTGGACCGGGCTGTCAGTGCCAGAGATGAGTGGAAAAGACACCCCCGAAAATAAGACCTGGTGCCTCTCTTGGAGGAAAAAATAAATAAATAAATAAGGCCCTGTCTTATCTTGGGGGAAACACGGTATGACCACTGAACACCACTCAGTTCTACAGCTACATTTTCAAAAAAAAAACTTTGACCCAATAGAGGTAGTCCTCAACTTACGACCACAATTGAGCCCCATGTTGCTGAGACGTGTTAAGTGAATTTTGCCCCATTTTATAACTTTTCTTGCCACAGTTATTAAGTGAATGATTGCAGTTGTTATAGTAACCCAGTTGTTAAGTGAATCTGGTTTCCCCATTGACTTTGCTTGTCAGAAGTTCACAAAAATTGATGACATGATGCCAGAACACTGCAACTGCCCTAAATATGAACCAGTTGCCAAGCATCTGAATATTGATCACACGATCATGCTGCAACGGCTGAAGTGTGAAAAAGGGTCATAAGTCACTTTTTTCAGTGCTGCTGTAACTTTGTATGGCCTCTAAATGAACTGTTGTAAATCGAGGGCTATATTCAAAGTTATATGCTGATCCCTGAAAGAAAAGAAGGAAAATATTTGATGTTTTTTTCTTTACTCTCTCTCAGTAGAGTTATAATGGGAGGAAGACACAATCATTATTTTTTCACATTAATAAGCAAATAAGTTTGCCAGTTTGTTTTCTTTTATTATTCCATTCAGTACGTCCACACAAAGTCTATAAGCTTAATTCTTCAGCATGCACAAAATACAGATAACAACTTGCAGCTTTTCTTCCCAATAATTGGGCTGGTGCACCGGAAAGAAGGTCTGGAGGAAGTTGCATAAAGCTAAAGGATGAAAATGATTACAATTTTTCTTAGATTATCGTGGATCCCAATACAGGTAGTCTTCAATTTACAACAGTTCATTTAGTGAATGTTTGAAGTTACAATGGCACTGAAAAAAGGGACCCATGACTGTTTTTCACACTTGCAGCGCCCCAGGGTCATGTGATGAAAATCCAGACGCTTAGCAACTGGTTCATATTTATGACTGTTGCAGTGTCCTAAGGTCATGCGATCCCCTCTTGCAATCTTATGACAAGCAAAGTCAGTGGGGAAGCTGGATTCACTTAACAACCATGCTATTAACTTAACTGCAGCAATTCTCTTAACAACTGTGGCAAGAAAGGTCGTAAAATGGGGGCAAAACTCATTTAACCAGTGTCTCACTTAACAATAGAAATTATGGACTCAATTGGGGTCATTAGTAGAGGACTACCTGTATTGCCCCCTTCATGGATTACTGCCTTGTCGTGGGGAAGGGGCTTGTGTAATTCAATGAAGCTATGAGCTATGCTGTGCAGGGCCACCCAAGACGGAAAGGTCATAGCAGAGAGTTCTGACAAAACGTGATCCACTGGAGAAGGAAATGGCAAACCACTCTAGTATCTTTGCCATGAAAACCCTATGGACAGTACCAAAAGGCAAAACGATATGACGCTGGAAGATGAGCCCCTCAGGTCGGAAAGCATCCAATATGCTACTGGGGAAGAGCAGAGGGCTAGTACTAGTAGTGCCAGAAAGAATGAAGCGACTGGGCCAAAGCCGAAAGGACGCTCAGCTGTGGATGTGTCTGGTGGTAAAAGGAAAGTCCGATGCTGTAAAAAAATTTTTCTCCATAGGAACCTGGAATGTAAGATCCATGAATCAAGGAAAGCTGAACGTGGTCAAAGAAGAGATAACAAGACTGAGTTGGTCACTGACCTCGAGCCAGACATCCTAGAATGTGAAGTGAAGTGGGCTTTAGAAAAGCTGAGCAACAACAAAGCTAGTGGAGGTGACAGAATTCCAGCTGAGCTATTCAAAATCTTAAAAGACGATGCAGTAAAAGTGCTACCCTCAATTTGCCAGCAAATTTGGAAAACTCAACAGTGGCCACAGGATTGGAAAAGATCAGTTTACATTTCAATTCCAAAGAAAGGCAGTGCCAAAGAATGTTCAAACTATCGCACCATTGCACTCATTTCACATGCTAGTAAAGTTATGCTTAAAATTCTACAAGCTAGACTCCAGCAGTATGTGGATCAAGAACTACCAGAAGTACAGGCAGGATTTCGAAGAGGCAGAGGAACTAGAGATCAAATTGCCAACATACGCTGGATCATGAAGAAAGCTAGAGAGTTCCAGAAAAACATCTACTTTTGCTTCATTGACTATGCTAAAGCCTTTGATTGTGTGGATCATAACAAACTGTGGCAAGTTCTTAAAGAGATGGGAGTAGCAGACCATCTTATTTGTCTCTTGAGAAACCTATATGCGGGCCAAGAAGCAACAGTGAGAACTGGACACGGAATCACTGATTGGTTCAAAATTGGGAAAGGAGTCTGGCAAGGCTGTATACTGTCGCCCTGCCTATTTAACTTATATGCAGAGCACATCATGAGAAAAGCAGGGCTAGATGAATCAAAAGTTGGAATTAAGATTGCCAGAAAAAATATCAACAAACTAAGATATGCAGATGATACCACTCTAATGGCAGAAAGTGAAGAAGAACTAAAGAGCCTCTTATTGCGGGTGAAGAAGGAGAGTGCAAAACATGGGTTGAAAGTTAACATTAAGAAAACCAAGATCATGGCATCCAGCCCTCTCAATTCTCTCCTTGATTAGTTTCCATCCATTGCTTCTTGTCCTGCCCTCAGGGGCTTTGGAGAATAGCCTGATTCCCTCTTCTTTGTGGCAGCCCCTGAGATATTGGAACACTGCTGTCATGTCTTCTTTTTATTACACTAGACATTCCCAATTCCAGCATCCATTCTTTATATGCTTTAGCCTCTAGTCCCTTAATCATCCTTGTTGCTCTTCTCTGTACTCTTTCATGAGTCTCAACATCTTTTATTCCAAGTGTGGTCTTACCAAGCCATTATATGTATTTAAAACCAAAATATAAGGGAAATTATTGTATTTCCTTCAAGTATATTGTACTGCATTCTTGTTCTGAATTGATTCTTAAATTTAAGAGAAGTGCTCAACTTTGAACTAAAGTCATTAATTGATATGGCATGTTTGCCCTATACAAATGTTAAAATCGTATAAAACCAATATGGTTTGATATTGTGAGCTAGCTCAGTAATCACACTGTGCTAAATTATGTGCAGTGACTAAAAATTGCATTATGATTCTAGACTGATATATCTGGTTTGAGCATTGATTACAAATTATCTTGTGAATAAAAGACAGAAATCTCTGTTAAATATTTTTGATGAGCTTTCAAGCAGACATTTTGAAGAGGTTCTCTCTTTCACACCTCCATTAAGCACTAAGTAAAAGCTGCATTTTCCCCACCTATAAGCCTTGCAAGCTGAGCTACTGTTTGCTTCTGTTTAATTTGGAGTTAGGTTTTTTTCCACAGTTCTTTTTGCTCTGAGCAATATTTTCTCATTTCTAACTGTCTGACCCGATTTTGTTTCCATATTTTCCCCTAAATCTCAGAGGAAAGTTATAAATGTCAATAAAATTAAATTTGAGCCAATATAAATCTCTATACAGTATTTCTTTAAACCTCCCACCTACATGGTTCCTGGGTTAAACAAAAAAGCAGCAGTATATTATGCTATATTTCTAGTGTAAAAATAGAGAGTAAACAATAAACATTTTTGAGTGTGTATTAAAAAAACATAGTTGTACCTCTGTACTTGGTGTCAATTTATTCTGAAAGGTGCAACAGGTACTGAAAAGGATGAGACCCAAACAAGCCACATGACCTACCATGTAACCCTTTGTTCAGGCCAGAAGAAATGTCTGTCTTTCCCTTTTCCTATGTTAACGACCTTTTCAGCATGGCCGACTTCCTGTCTGTCCTCTGTGGCCATCCCCAGACCTTTGCAGTGACCTTCTCACCATGGCTGACTTCCTGTCGGTTCCCCATAGCTGTCCCTCTTTCCTTATAGCAGCACGGCGTGTATTAAAGGCTGGGTCCTGGGACATTTTCAGTCAAAATGCATTTAGAACCAAATTTGATGAGTTTTGAAACAGTTGAGTACCAAGGTACCACTGTAGAAAACATCAATACTGATATACTGCTTTGTTAAGAATGATGCTTAAAAACCACCTGCTTGTTCAGCTTGGGTTTAGCAGTAACAATATCACTTAGACTTATATTGCTTCATAATGCTTTACAGCCAGCCCTATTAAGCAGTTTGCAAAGATAGCATATTACCCACAGCAATCTGGGTCCCCATTTTACCCACCTCAGAAGGATGGAAGGCTAAGTCATCCTTGAGCCAGTGAGAATCGAACTGCTGGCAGTCAGCACAATTAGCCTGCAATACTGCATTCTAACCAGTGGGCCACTACAGGTCCTTTAGCTCGGTTTGGTTTGCAAACAATATTCTAACCAACAATTTCCTCTTTCCCCATGTACTTCCTAAATATGTCAGATAGTTGTCTGGGCAAACCGTGGATGCTTGAAAACATCAGTTTTTAGTCTGATGCTAAAGATGCAAAATTTTGAAACCATTTGACCAGTTGCCTAATTTGAGTTAAAAGACTAGTACTTTGAGGAAATGACTTTTCGGCAACCAAGTTCAGCTATATATGCTTCAATTATTATGCAAGAGATTCTAATAGAAGAGAATATTTGTAGCTCAGGGTTAAACTGTGGGGTCCTTAATACTCTCTGAGCTGACTTGTTTTCTTGCAAACATTTCATTACCCAGCTAGGTAATATCATCAGTGCTCCAGAAAGCAAACCCCACTCTCTTCTAGCACCGTTAATGTCATTTAGTCTATTTATTTATTGAAAACAAGCTCACAGAGAGCACCAAGGACCCCATTGTGCAAGTAGTTACTGTCCCTTGAAGGGAAATAGCAAAGACAAGCTTCCAAAAAGTTGGAAGAGAGGCAGTAGATAATCTCCGTTTCACTCCAACGAAACACATTTGTATTTAGGCCCTCTTCCTCCTTGGCAGATAGCTGTCAAATTGTTAAATGAAAAATCCAAAGAAGCCAGTCTTGATGCCTGGTGATTGCCTGGAGCAGGGGTAGGCAACCTGGGCTCTTTTATGACTCATGGATTTCAACTCCCAGAATTCCTGAGTCAGCTGACTCAGGAATTCTGGGAGTTGAAGTCCATGAGTCATAAAAGAGCCGAGGTTGCCTACCCCTGGCCTGGAGAAATCTGGTCAGTTTTCATGGCAACATTTTTAGAAGTGTTTTGCTGTTTTGTTTTGTTTTTCTTCTACTTATGGCTAAGAGGAAGTGATTGGCCCAAAGTTACCCAGATGGGTTTGTTTCTCAGGTGCAGTTAGAACTATCAATTTATCAGTTTCTATCCTGATGCATTAACATCTACATCAAGCTGGCTCTCTGTGAGTACGATACCAACATTGTGTTCAAGAGTTTTTATTTGTTCGTGTTTAATTTACCTTTCCCACCTTGACTCCCTGCTCCCTGAAACACAATGAATGAAATACCCACAGTGTTTAGTTCTGATTGACGAGGACTCAGAGTGATTTAACAATGAACGAGTTTATTGAATACACATAGTCAACTGTCAACTGTCAAATGTTGCAACCCTTTTATAGAGAAAGCGTTAGAACTGTAACCAATCAATGGAGTCTCTTTTCCCGCTCCTAGGTTGTGGCGACCAATGATTGCACCTTAATTTCCCGCTCAGAACCTTGCTAAGCTGCAATGTATTTGCAATCACTTACTTGCCTTGTAATAACTATTTACATACACAACACCCCTTACCCCCCAGTTGATGTTATTTCTTTACAAAATCCTTTAGGTATTTTGGTGGCCTATGTATTCTGGAAGGGTATCTGTTACTGTGGCTGGTAGGGACCCCTCTTCCTGGTTGACTGCTTGGCTGCTTGTCGCTGCTAAGCCTGGGCTCTGGATTACTGGCTTCAGGTGTGCTGTTTTGTGTATTAGGTTGAGTTTGTACTTCAGTGGTCACTGGCCTACCTCGCAGGAGTATTTCCCCTTCGATTTGACTGAATTGTTGTTGTTGGGTTAGAGGGGATGAGTCATTTTGCCCATCCTCTATGCCACTCACTGGCCTGTTGTTATCTGTACTGTTTCCCCCTACTATGCTTGGGTCCCCCTCAACTGGCACACAACCACTCGATCTTTTCCTCAGCTGGTCTATGTGTCTCTTCCAGATCCTGTTCCCTTCCCCCTCAATAGTGTACGACAGGGGACCTAAGATTTCAGTCACCACCCCTGGAATCCATTTGTCCCCTTGGGCATAGTTCCTGGCCCAGATCAAATCCCCCACTTTAAATGTCCTGTTAGGAATGTCAAATTCAATTTTTGTTTGCAGTCTGTCAGGGTGCAATCTGTCCAATTTGGTGGATAGTCTCCTGCCCCACCTCATTTCAGCTGGACTTTTCCCTGTAGCCGAACATGGGGTCGAGTGCTGAGCCAACAAGAACTCAGCCAGTCTCTGATGCCAGTCACCTCGAATAATTCTTTTTAAAGCGTCCTTTGTGGTCCTCACGTTTCTTTCAGCCAATCCGTTGGTGGAGGGGTGGAAGGGTGCTGAAGTCTTGTGCTTAATCGAGTTGGCCTTGAGGAAATCCTGAAATTCAATAGATGTGAATTGTGGCCCATTATCAGACACAATTAAATCCGGCAACCCGTGAGTGGCAAAGAGGCCCCTTAATGCCTGTATTGTTCTGCCCGCAGTTACTGAACTGACCGGTACTACCTCTAGCCATCTAGAGTAGCTGTCAACCACTACTAGGAATGTTAACCCTTGGAAGGGTCCAGCAAAGTCAATATGAATCCTGGACCAAGGATTCCTAGCTTGTTCCCATTTATGTGTGCGGATATGTTGTTGTTCAGGCCTGGAACGTTGGCACAAATGGCAATTGGCAACGCATTCCTCAATGTCATTGTCCAGTCCTGGCCACCACAAGTGACTCCTAGCCAACGCTTTCATCCTGACTATTCCAGGATGTCCCTCATGCAATTCCTGTAGAATAGCTGATTTGTGGATTCCTGGAATAACTACACGAGTTCCCCAGAGTAAGCATCCCAAATGAACTGACAGTTCATCTTTCCTTCTGAAATATGGGCTGTACATTTCGTCCGGTTTGGCGTTAGGCCAACCGCTCATGACCCAGGCCATTACTCTTCTTAAGGTGAGGTCCTTATTGGTTGCCTCAGCAATGTCTTTTGCAGTTAATGGCAAATCAGGAATGTCCTGTAGGGACATTATTTGTCCCGCTGGGGCAGGGTCCTCCTCTGTTGTGCTTAGGGGCAATCTGCTAAGAGCGTCTGCATGACCCATGTCCTTACCTGGTCTGTATTGGAGGGAAAATGAGTATGCTGAGAGGAAAATGGACCACCTCAGCATCCTGGGTGACATAATCTGGGGAGTCTGTTTATCTGTGGTAAACAGTCCCAGCAAGGGTTTGTGGTCCGTCAGTATGGTAAAGTTCCTACCATACAGGTAGTCATGGAACTTCCTAACTCCTGCCACAATGGCTAATGCCTCCCTGTCTATTTGTGCATAGTTCCGCTCTGCCTTGGTGAGTGTGCGGGAGTAGTATGCAATGGGTCTTTGTCTTCCCTGGTTGTCTAAGTGGCTGATTACAGCCCCTACGCCATATGGCGAAGCATCGCACGCCAGGTAGATTGGTTTGTTTTCTATAAAGTGGGTTACAGTTGAATTACTGGAAAGGATGTCTTTTAGAGTTTGGAAACTCACTTTGTGCTTGTTCTGCCATTGCCAAGGGGTCTTCTTATCTAAGAGTCTGTGTAAGGGTTCTGCAATGGCAGCCTTGTGTGGCACAAACGTATGGTAAAAATTTACCAAGCCAAGGAAGGCCTGTAGTTCTGCCTTGTTCCTTGGTTCTGGGGCCCCTTTGATCGCTTTAATTTTTTCAGGGGTAGGGTGGACTCCACCCTTGTCAATCCTGAACCCCAAAAAATCAGTGGATTTAACCCCTATGCTACATTTTTCCTTCTTCAGTTTCAATCCAGCCTTCCTAAATCTACCCAGTACCTGTTCCAGCCGCTCCACTAACATTCCTTCATCCTTTCCAGCTATTAGGACATCATCAAAGTAAGGGCATACTCCAGGTATGCCCTTTAAGGTCCTCTCCATCACTTCTTGGAAGATGCCTGGAGCTGCTGCAATTCCAAATTGCAGTCTGTGAACTCGGAACGCCCCCTTGTGGGTAACGATCGTCTGTGCCTCTGCAGCCTCTTCAGAAACAGTCAACTGTAAGTACGCATGCGCCAAGTCTAACTTGGCGAAAATGGCGGCGTCCTGGATCGTGGCGAGGACCTGCTTCACCGTCGGGACCGGGTAAGCATGTTTTTTCATTCCAATGTTGAGGGTGGCTTTGTAGTCCGCACAGATTCTCACATCCCCGTTGGGTTTGAGGGGTGTGACAATCGGCGTTTCCCACAAACCGCCCTCAACAGGTTCTAATACTCCTTGGCCTACAAGCCGGTCGAGCTCGGCCTCGATTTTACCCTTTAAGGCAAAAGGTACCCTTCGGGCCTTAAGCCTGATTGGTCTTACTGAGGGGTCTAGGTTGAAGTTAATGGGGGGGCCCTTATACTTGCCCAGAGATCCGTCGAATACGTCTGCAAATTCCTTGCAGACGGATTCGATGGTCTTATTTTTAATCACTGAATTTATTCCCCCTATCCAAATTCCCAGGGCCGGGAACCAATTAAGTCCAATTAAGCTAGTCCTATTTCCCTCTGTAACTATTAGTTCTAAGACCCCCTTAAACCCCTTAAATTTTACACTAAGGCTGGTCTTCCCTTTTATTTTTATTGGACTTTTTTGAAAGTCCGTTAATTGAATATTTGTTGGACTAAGTGGGATTCTTTTCCCACTTATTTGTTCAATTCTCTCAAGGGTTTCAGTGGAAATTATCGACACTGAAGCCCCTGAGTCAATTTCCATTCTGCAAGGGACCCCTTGCAGAAGGACTGTGATTTTTAATTTTCCGTCCGGAAAATTGTGACCATTCCCCGGCCTTCTCCGATTGATTCGCGCCACCTCCCCAAAATTTGGAATTTTAACCCGGGTTATTGGGGTCTCCTTGCCACTAGCATTAGGGGTTACCTTACCCTCAGACCACACATCGACTTCGTTCAGACGGTTGTCGCGAGCGCGGTTTCTGCAGATGGCCTGGATGTGGCCGGTCTTGCCGCAGGCCCTGCACTTGGCGGTACGGAATCGGCAGGAGGCGCGGGGATGGTTGCCGCCGCAGCTGCCGCATCGGCCCTGGCTATCGTTGTCGCGCGGTCTGGTTGCGGTGTCCCGCCACGGTCGTTGTGCCCCGGTCGGTTGTCTTTGCGGAGTTGCGGGTTGTTGACGGCGGCCGGATTCGGGCCCCTCACTTCTGGGTTGTCTTGGTGCCATCTTCCCAAACCGCCTGGAGACTTCGGCGATCTCTTCCTCCCACTGCTGGTCCACCTCCCCGCAGTCCACATAGCCCTCTTGGTTGATCTCGGGCGCTGCTGCCATGCTACTGCGGGGGGGGTCGCGATACCCGGTTGACTCGTAAGTTAGGAGTTCGTCTATCACCTCCTGTAAATCGCCGGTGGGTTTGGCGATTATTCTGTTTTGTAGCTGCTCATCACGTAAGCCCAGTACAACTCGGTCCCGAATTCTAATTTCTAAATTATCGTATTTACACCGTACTGCGGCTTCCCTGACGGCAGCGACAAACTTTTGTATGGACTCTCCGGGTCTCTGATTCCTCTTTTCGAAGATGCGCCGCCAAAAGAGCTCGGACCTTCGGGGTGTAAAGTGGACCTTTAATTTGGCGAGGAGGTCGGCATAAGGCACGCTAGAGACTGGTTGCGGTTGGCACAGTCCGACAGCGACTCTGTAGACCGGTGTGCCACAGATCGTCAATAATGCCGCCGCTTTTTTACGGTCGTCAGTGATTCCGTTGACTAGCAGGAACCCTTCCACTTGACCGATGTATTCTTCCCAATCCTCGGGGAAGTTTGGGTCGAATTCCTTCAAGGACCCTATCTGCGCCATTCGGAGAATTTTTATTTCGCCGCGGCCGCCGGTTGACTGTGACTCGTTTCGAATTTGCCGCCTTTGCGCAACAATTCGCCGATTCTCTGGTCTTCTGTCAATCCCACCTTCGTCGCCAATTGTTTAGTTCTGATTGACGAGGACTCAGAGTGATTTAACAATGAACGAGTTTATTGAATACACATAGTCAACTGTCAACTGTCAAATGTTGCAACCCTTTTATAGAGAAAGCGTTAGAACTGTAACCAATCAATGGAGTCTCTTTCCCGCTCCTAGGTTGTGGCGACCAATGATTGCACCTTAATTTCCCGCTCAGAACCTTGCTAAGCTGCAATGTATTTGCAATCACTTACTTGCCTTGTAATAACTATTTACATACACAACACACAGCAGCACACTTCCTACAGGAAATTAGGAATTTTCTTACGGTAAATAAATGCCTTGGAGAAACAGCAGGTATAAGATGGAGTGAAAGAAACATTTTTCTTCTAAATGTTCTGTCTTTTAAACAGCTAACAGTACAGATATCTTTCAAAATTTGATGTGTCCAATCAAAGATACATTCAGATCTTTTTATATTAGCACAAAAGCAAGCAAAAGCATATATGTGTGCAAATAATTCCAAGCATGCTTTATTTTAAAGAAAAATGAATAGAAATCAGGAAGAAATTCCCGAAATATATTCAGATTTTTATGCAAATCTTTAAACAGACTTGTCCTCCTGTTTACTTGAGCTCATCTGTTATGGACCTTGATAAGGCAGATAGTCCAATAACATCAAAGTTTATCCTTTCATGTAAGTGATTATAGGTAGAATTTGTATTCAGACTTGTCCTTCAGTGCAGCAGGGTGAAGAACTGAGCTCATGAATTCAAGCATGCAGAGAACTGAGAAATGTCCTGAATTCCCACAACAGGTATGTGAGAAAGCAACACAGCCAGGTTTAGCCAACTCTAGTTGAAGAATATTATTATGAGAGATAAATTGGAGGCTGATGTACATTTCAGTCGGGGATATGCAATAATAACTCAGATCTTATCAAGCTGTTGAACTGAAATATGGATTTTGCATGGAGAATGTGATTTTTACTTGCAATTAAAAAGAATCCCATATTTGGCATTCTTCAGACTGGCATTGCAAAAATCCAAAGTATGTTTTTCAATGCACAAATGTTTTAATAATAACAAAAAGAAAATAGAAAGATTTCATACTTATTACTACATTCCTGTCAACCAGAAAGTAAATTTGGTAGTATATTTGTTTTTTTTTATTTAGGTTTAGATTAGACCTAAAACCATTTTATCTAGGTTTAAGTTTGACCTTTTAGAAATGATAAACAATTCCATTCAAGTGGCATTTAATGATCTTGTATAGTTTTAAGGTTACTGAAGCTATATTTCATGTTTATGGGGTTTCTATCAGATTTCTGTGAATATGCTATCAGGATCACAGGCAGTAACTGTCTAGTCTTAAATTTTACAAAGACATGCTGCTTAAGTATGTATATCAAAGATTCATACTTCCTGCTTGGCCCATTGCCAATACAGATCACCTACTGCTTCTCTAGTACAGGAATGGTTGAAATTATCCTGCTTCCATCCCAACCCATTTCAGATGTACAAGCTTCCCAATTTTGATTTAAAACTGTTGTGATCCAACCTAAGCAATCTTAAAATGTGTAGTGCAGATGGTCTTCAGCGCTTCATTCCATTCTAGTAGCAGCCCCAGCTCTAATTAGCTGTAGTACCTTTACACACTGCTCACCTCCAGTGGCTGTTCATTTCCCTGAGCAGCTATTTCATCCTGACCTGCCTGGCTGATATGTTCTCTGTTGGTCATAAATTTTATAATCCTGAAGTTGATCCAGTGATGGCCCATTAAGTCAGTGAACCATCCTCAACTCTAGAAGTTCATGATGTTGTTCACCCCTTACAACTCCCAGTAGGCTATATCTTTATTTCTGCCCAGAATGGGTGAAGCATGGTCCTGTTTTTTTCTCACAGTTGTGCAAATCTTCCCTTGCCTTTCCTAATTTTTTAACATCTTTAATTTGCAGGATAATAACATCTCTACTTACTGTTTCTTTGAATCTGAGTTATTAGTTTTACCTTATGACTAAATTCCCATGGTCTTACAGAGGAATGTTTGAACAAAACAACAATCTGTTCTCCTACTGTTTTGATTACTAGGGCAACAATGGTGCCAAAAAGAAAAAGAAAAAAATGAGTCTACTTTATTGTCAAATGAGATAATGTGGAAACAGGACTGAAGGCATTCATGTGTGCAAATAGCTGGGATACCCCAAAAAAAGACACAAAGGTTAATGGGGAAGGAACAGCCTCTAAAAGGAAAACACAACCACTGGTCATTCTCCACAGAATTCAGGTTGCCTACCTTGGATCTGAAGTGTAAAAAACAGGGAAAGGAACAGTGGTATGTTCGTAAATGTTTAACGATGTGCCCTGCCAGAGGCTTTTAATGAGGACATGGCAAGCTGGACATCCCTGAAGGAGCAGGGATGACATAATGCAAGGGTGGCATTATGGTGAAGATCAGTGGCCAGGGATGAATCCTGACAGATGAAATCTCTCTTGAACAAGTGGGGATGTGTGGGATTGTCCACATGTAATCCAGACAGCTGCTTCTCCCAAATAGACTATAGGAACTAAGGTTTTTGTGACTGGCTGATGAATGGAACAGTAGCAAGTCAAATGATTTCTTCTAGGCCCACAATATAGACCAAATGGAGACAAATCTCATCCAAGTCTCATTTCTTAATCACTTTTGAAATTACTTTTGAAGTACTGGCATTCACTAGGTGAATTTCCTTCAATACTTAATAAAAGAAAATTGAAGTGTGATTTTTAAGGACTTAGCAATTTAGGAAATAAAGAGCAAAAAGGTGATTGTTTTTGGAAGTTTTAAATAGATAAAGGGTCTAGATGGACTTGAAACAGGATTCTGAGTTAAAATGATGAATCTTTCTCATGGGAAAATAGATTGTGTTTTGAATTCTGAGAAAAAACAACGTGGAAGGATAGAATTTGAAGATTGGACGCCAGAGGGGAAAAAAAGGAAGTAAAAATTACAATGAAAAGAGAAAAACATCTTGTTAATATAGAGTAGAGCAAAATACTTTAACTTTGAATGTACTAAAGGATATATGGGAACAGTGGGCTCAAACATTAATGTTAACAATGTCTGCCATTACAAATAGTGTTATGGAAGAGGAACAAGTTCTACTGAATAAGACTAAAATGAATTTTAATTTAGATTTTAAAATGACAGACTACAAGAATGATCTGGAAAAAGATGAAATATTATATATAAAAATGGAAATAGCTGACATTTGATAATTAAAAAAAAGACATATAACCAACCAGGAATGCCATTTGGATATTTCTCCTATATTAGATTTACAAAGGAGACCTGTTAAAGTTTTGGAAGATCTGGTTAGAAGGGACAAAAAAAATAAAAAGTTGAGCAATTCAACTTCTGGGATATTATTTGAAGGGATTGAAGATCAAGATTGGTATAAGTAAGGGGAAGGAATATAAAGTTGATCTATCTGATCAAGGTTAAAATTATTATTTAATAATTAATATTATTTATTATTATTATTTCTGGTAATCCTTAATGGACTGAATGATGAGCTTTTAAGGATTTGCCTATAGATAGGAGATGTGATATAGGATGAAGAGATTATTGTATTTTATGAGATACTGATAAATTGTTAAAATTGTTTATATTTTCTGGGGGGGGAGTTACTTCTTTACATTTCTTTTTTTGTTTTTCTTTTTCTTTCTTATATATTATGCTTTTTCTTTTTTTTCTTTTCTTCTCTTTTTATTTTTTAATTTCTATTCCTTTATTTTTTGTAGTTTGTACCTTTATTTGTACAACTTTAATATTTAATGCAATTATTTTAAAAAACACACAATAAAAGAACTTGCCATGTCTGCTCCATTGCTGCTGGCTTACTGCTAGCCTGCTAGCTATTGAAGCTCACCTCTTCTGTCAATCAACTTGCAAAATTCCAGAAAAGTTAACAATCAGCTGTCATAAGCCAGTGCAAATTGGTTCCGGCTCCCCACTGGGAAGAACCAATGTCATCTTCTGATGGTCGTAATTCAGACCAAACACTAGCCTGGTCCTGTTGTCAGCCTACTGTCCGAAATTTCTTTGTTTCTGAGATTGGCTTAAGAAACAGGCAAAGGCAGCAAAGGAGAAAAAAAGTCTATACTGAAGGATGGGATTGCCCCCCCCCAAAGGATAAATGATGGGCAGAAAATACTTTTAAAGTCCTCTTAAAAGGGAAGGAGCTGAGTCCTTCAGGAATAGGGCGGTGTAGAAATCTAATTAAATAAATAAATAAAATAAATATTATTTCTGAAAAGAAAATAAGTATAGGAGGAAGGGAGGGAGGGAGAGAGATGTCTATGTTATTACAATCATTTGGCTCTTTATTATTAATCTATACTTTTATTTATTGACAGCTTATCTACTTGTAAGCAAAAGAAATAAATTCTGTAAAACTCCAGGCTTCTGTCTCCAGAGGGAACCAAACTTAAATAAATAATGCACCCCAGAAATTTCACACTTCACAAGTAGATGTGAAGTTGACAGTGTGTGGTGTTTTCCTTTCCTTTTAAAGAAAAGAACAATTGATGTACTTTTTTTAAGGAACAGAAGTGGTTATACATTTAGAAAAATCAGGTCGGAAGATAAATTCTACTAAGTTCATTTGGACAACTGGGACTCTTCTGACATACCAGAATGTTGTATTGGATAGCAGAAAAGTTTGATCAGTTTTATTAAAAAAAATACTACTCTGTTTTTCCTTCGAGACAATATTGAAAATATGATTTAAATATTTGATGTCCTTTTTATGATGCCCCATGTGCTCTGATATCTCCATTTCCAAATATGTAGGCCACACTGATAAATGTTATGTTTATTACCTTTTAAGGGATGCAAACCCAACATTCACATATCGGGTGGCAAAATATCTTCACCAAAATTATACAACTACACAAAGCTTTTATTTAGATATGTCATTTTATTGTCTTATTTTTCCCTTTCCTAATAATGAAATGTTGTATTGAACTATTTCTCTGTTTTCTTGTAAAGGCTGGTCAAACACATACTAAAGATATTTGATTTGATTTGGATTTAATTTGATTTGTTCTATAGATTGATAGGATATTAAATAATGTATCTGTTGATAAGTTCTTTTCCTGTGAATAATATTATTTCCCTCTCCCCCAATATCTGTATACATATTATCTTTATATATTTTTCATTTCTCAGAGAGTGAGAATGAAAGAGAAAACATTGACTTGGGAAATTTCAAGTGACATTTACATAAATCCAGTACAAAGGATTATGCATTTTCAAGTAAATTATGTTGATGCCTGTGAAGAAAGGCATATAGGTTAGTTAGTTATTTCCCCAGAACCTAGAAATGCTAAGTAGCACTTTGAAGAAATCATATCTAATTAGAATCAGGGGATTCTTCTTAAGATCTGTCACATTAACTCCACTGATTTCCCATGTAACTTGGAAGAAGTCTTACAAACATCCAGAACTTTCTTCTTCTACCTATGATCCGCTCATTTTTCTGATTTTTTAGGAAATCCAGCACTCATACTACCTAAATTATTTCAAATCTCAGGGACAGGAATCTAATTGCATGGACTGTAATGCTTCCATTGAGGAACAGAACTGATAGATGATAAAACAGAAATCTAAGAAAGCAAGGTTGGAAGAGAAATTGACCTAGGAAATAAGGGAAAATTTGAAGAGCAGTATTAGAGGGACAACTGGAGGAGAAAAGGGAAGGAAGAATATTCTGGAAGGCAAAGGGAAACTAAAAATGCCACGTCTAAACCAGAACTGACAAAGTTAAATATTTTTATAATTAAGTGGTGGGAATATTTACCATTTGTTCCAGGAAGACAATTATTACAGTCTCAAATTCAGAGATATCTGAAGGGAGGTCAAAAAAGTCAAAATGGCATGTGCAACTGCGTGATTAAATCCTTTTAATATCTGTCATCCTATGGATCTAAAAACATGGCAGGGATTTGATCACTTAGGTGTTTCCACCATCTTGTCATTTTTTTAACCACTCTTGGATATTTTTTGATAAATACTATTATTAATTTTCTGACTGATAATAATTAGTTTTGAGAATTACGAACAGTTTATGAGTCACCCTAGCTTTATCCTTCATTATGTTGGTTTTTCCTCCCCAATCCTGCCAGTATTTCCTTCCTAGCATGGCTCCCTCATTTTCTATAAAGATATTGCCAGCTCTACTATAATATTGCATGAATAGGCATTTATGTATTATGGTACCTGTTCCTCCTATTCCTTTTCCATGTAATCTCCAAATTTGCTCTAGATTTTCCAAAGCAGATTTTGAGCTATGCAACCACTCCAATAAAAAGACAACAATTACTCTTTAAATTAAACTCTTTTTTATATTTGAGCCTATATAAATAAAAAGAAAGAGAAAAATACAGGTTCTAGCAGATGAACTAATGCTTTAAAAGAGGCATGTCAAACTGCCGGCACACGGGCAGATGCATCACGCCAAAACCACGTCCACCACATTGCCGGCAATGGGAAAAAAGTCATGATACGTCGTGCGACGTCACGTGATGTTGCAAGTTTGACTTGCCTGCTTTAAAATAACATGCCCTATTCATAACATGCAGGAGTCCCAGTAAAAAGTATTTCCAATTTTTTCAAAGATACAAAAGCTACTTCCCATGTATACATTGAATGATTTCTTTTTAATTGTTGGGGGGGGCTTAACATCCAAATCTCTGTGAAAGTAGTAATTATATTCATAGCTTTACATAATTCTTAGAACTGAAATCTCAGCACATCTGAAGGCTGTCAAGCTGAGAAAGAAAAGGGATCTTTAGAACCACCAAATCAACCTAACATGTAATGATTCTTCAAGAGCAAGTCAAGAGTTTCAGGCTTAGACTGAAGTATGTTAGTTCCTTGCTTATCCTCTTGAGGGCTTAGTGCTTCTTATAAAACCAAATTCAGTTGTGTTAAAGGTCTACAACTTCTTTTGAATGCCTATTAGCTCCTAAAGAGAATTAGCACACCTAAGCAGCAGATGGCTTGAAAACAGTAACAGCAGCAACAGTAGAACACCTTGACTGACATGGCCTACATATAAATTGGTATTGGAGGAAAATTATAGAAGCAGAAATAGAGGAGACTTTCACATAGTCTTTGGCAGGGCTTTTTTTCTCATAGAATGCTCAGAACGGAGTTCCGGCACCTTTTTTGGATGGAACCTTGTAGGATAGGCAAGGCATGTGTGAGTTCCGGCACCTTTTTCTTTTACAAAAAAAGCACTGCTCTTTGGAACAAATAGCAACGAGCTGCCAAGCTTGAATCATCTTAACTGAAGATAGTGGGGATTTTTGCTAGGGAGCAACTGGAAAGTTTAGCCTCTTTATTGTTTGACTAAAAGGGCAATTAATCAAAAGCAAGCCTCTGTGATAGCAGTATAAATGGGCTTTTCTTGCTTAATAAACCCCTATGCACAGGCAGCTAGTTTGAGGGCAGTAGCTGGACAAGACTGATAGTCCAGGAAGAGGAAGGTCACCCAAGGTAGACTAAGGATTCAGGCAACGGACCAAGGCCAACAGAAAATACACAAGAACAAAAATACTGGTTTCCTGGAGGAAGAAAGGTTCAACAGGGAAGCAAAAGTGTTTAAGATTGCAGAAGAATCTATTGACTCTAAAATGAGATTCCCCAGGGACTGATGCTATTGTAGGAAATTTCACGAGAGACATGGTGGTAAAGTTCAGAATTAAACTTATTAATGGGTTTCAAAGACGACAAGGCAAAGCGGTGAAAGAAATGAGGTTGGGTATTAGAAGATTATGCATATAGCAGTAATATAGCCTTAGCATTTGACCTTTGATTTTAGCCGGTGCTAGCTTTCCATTTTCTCATTAGTGAGTTTAGTTTGCCACATAATTCATGGCCCTGCACATTCCTATGACACAGATACTGGAATTTTTAGTTACTTAGTGCTCAATCATGTCAGGATTCCTTGCCCTTTTAAGCTTTTCATCTTTTGGTAGGAATCAGGAGGATATGCCTCTGCCCATTTATTTATTATTTATTTATGATCCAAGACCAGTCACAGAATTTAAAAATACAACATGCCATTAATGCACAGAGATGTGACAATACATAGATTTATAAAAGGAAGAAACCTTATAAGATCAGGATGTTACCAAATCTCTTTTCTAAGCTAAGGCTATAAGTAAAAAAATTGCTACTGCCTTTGTAGCACCTGGCTATTTCTCATTTCATAAGAGTACCTCAATCTGTTCATTTGTTTTTCCACTAGTCTCAGCCACAGTCATACAGTTCTTCCCTACATTTACAGAGTTCTTGCAGAAAAAACAAACAAACATGTTTGTTTTCATTGAAATAGTTGGGATTTAAGTTCTGCTATAGATTATAATTTCCGTGCACCTTTGGCATCTAGTCATGACCACGGAGACGTCCTCGGACAAGCGCTGGCTCTTCGGCTTTGAAATGGAGATGAGCACTGGCCCCTAGAGTCAGAAACGACTAGCACGCATGTGCAGGGGAACCTTTACCTTTACCTTTATAGATTATAAATGTTTTAAAAATTGCAGGATACTTCATAAATAAACCAAAAAAAGAGATCTAAAATATTTATTTATTTATTTTATTAAACTTATATACCACCCTTCTCCCGTAGGACTCAGGGCGGTTCACAAGGTTTTTTAAAACAATGCAACAAGTTACAAAAATTAAAAACAATTAAAATAATTACACTAACCTTGAAATAAAACCCAATTACAATTAAAATACAATTAAAACCCCAGTTAATATTCTCAGTCCAGGCCAGAAAGCTCAAAGAGCCAAGTCTTCAGGTCCCGGCGGAATGAGCGAAGGTCAGGGGCAGTCCTAAGCTCTACAGGCAGCTGGTTCCAAAGGGCCGGCGCACCCACAGAGAAGGCCCTCCCCCCTTTCCATGTTTCTAAAGTTCTGTAAATAGAGTAGCAGTGATCATTTGAATGAATTAATGATTGTTGTCTATAGAGATTCTCAGTCATCTGGGTCATGGTTGTCCCAAAAGTCCAGTTGCCTTTTGAAAAAAGCACCTTCGGGACAATTTATGATAGTGTTTTTCAATTGCTTCAGAGACGTATTTTTCTGTTGCTGTGTTAAATCAATGCTTATTTATTCTCTTTTTAGGAGCAATGAAACACACACACACACACACACAGAGGGATGGGGGGAGAGAGGGAGAGAGGAGAGAGATGGGAGTCTAGACAAGTAAGACTGATACAGATTTCACCTTGTACCACTTAAAACAATTCTTAATGTCGACTGTTTCTTGGATAAAAAATAAAGTCAAAGATGCATTATGAGATTGTATTTATATGAATTTGTCACAATTCTCACTGAAAAGGTATTCACTCAACCCAAAAGTAAAACAAGAACTACTATGTTTGAAGGAGTTCATTGAAAAATAATTCTGCAAAAACACAGCTTTTTGCCTATTCACCTTTATAGAGCTAAAAGATAGTATTATATAATTATTAAATTTCATAACCTGTATTCAGATGAAGATTCAGTAATGCTGGAAGGATGATTATTTTTTAGCACACAATTCACAGTACTGCTTCCTAACCTTAGATAATAGTTGCATTTTTTAAAAAAAAGATAATAATTAGACAACAATGTGATAATACTCTTGAATGGTCTGAAATGGCAGTGCAGTTCCTCAAGTAACCTGGAATCTGATAATCTAATAGAAACCATATTAAATGGTCTTTATTTATATGCAGATGAAACAGTATGTTACACATCACGCATAATCGTGGAAGACAAGTTGCATCAGTATTTAATTTAATTCTGCAGCACATGTCCAGATTGGAAAACACTAAATCTTCTTCAATAGGCCAGAAATTCCTATGTGGACAATTCTATACACTGTCCATCAGAAATATGTCCCCCATTATTCCATGGAATTAACTCTCAAAGAAGTCTATTTTTTGAGAATATAACTGAGAAAAACGTTAGAAGACATTAACATTTTCTGGACTCCTGGGGAAGGTATGGTGAACTGAAGATGGTGATTCAAATCAATAGAGAGTACACCAGTTCAGGGAACTTGGAAACCCCAGAAATCCCTTTTTCTGTGGGCTTGAGTACTGAAAGATGACAGGAACAGCCATCTTACCTGCAACCACAGCAGAATCATTTAAAGGATACTACTGTAAGTTTTCAAACCTCACTTTCTAATCACTTTTGGAAATTGCATATTAATCATCTTAAAGCTATTAGAGACCTTTAGACCAACAAGTTTTAAGTCTTTATTTGCTTTGAACAACAGAAATATATATATAAGATTAAGAAAATAAGGAATTTGAAGTACACACCAAAAAACTAAATAAGATTCTAATCTAAAAAGTTATAAATAGATTAAGAATCCAGATAAATTTGGGATATTGACTTTTAGATTTTGGAATTAACTACAAACATAACAGCTTCTCATATGAAACAAAATTATTAAGGCTACTCTGGCTATTGCAAGTCATAACAAAATATAAGTGAGGATATTAAACTGGATACAAGAGGAAAGATTTTAAGGAGAAGAAAAATGTATAAGCCTGTTCTTTACTATCAGTTAATACTGGGATTGGATTTAAAAAATATTAAAAACACTATAACACTAAAAAATATTAAAGGACATCTTATGAAGAATGGAGACAGAGATGAATATGAATACTATCAGTAATGATGTCTGCTTTTATGGATACAGTACATCTCAAAAAATGTTAATGGAGGAATAACAGATGTGGAACAAGACAGAGAAAGAACCAAAAGTAAAAACTACAAATGATTTGGCCAAGAATGATTTATAAAAGGAGGTTTACTGGATACACAAAATAAACTGGGATAAAGAATAATTGAAGAAAAATCAAATCCCATGACAATATTTGATTGAATTAAAGGTCAAGTAAAAGGAAGGAATGCAAAGTTGGTTTAATTGATCAAGACTAAAATAAACTTTTTTTACAATGATCTTGTAACCCTTTAAGGACTTTTTGTGCTGACATAAGAATTGAAAAGTTGATGTTTTATGGTTTTGCTTATAAAACGGGATGGAATAGAATAGAATAGAACAGAACAGAACAGAACAGAACAGAACAGAACAGAACAGAATAGAATAGAATAGAATAGAGCTGGAAGGGACTGGGAGGTGTTCTAGTCCAACCCCCTGGTTAGGCAGGAAACCCTATACCAGGGGTAGGCAACCTTGGCTCTTTTATGACTCATGGACTTCAACTCCCAGAATTCCTGAGTCAGCTATGCCTGAGCTATGCCTGAGTCATAAAAGAGCCGAGGTTGCTTACCCCTGCCCTATACCATTTCATTCAAATGGCTGTCCAATCTCTTCTTAAAAACTTCCACTGTTGGAGCATTCACAGCTTCTGGAGACAAGTTGTTCCACTGATTAATTGTTATAGCTGTCAGGAAATCTCTCCTTAGTTCTAGATTGCTTCTTTCCTTGATTAATTTCCATCCATTGATTCTTGTCCTGCCTTCAGGGGCTTTGGAGAAGAGGTTGAATCCCTTTTCTTTATGGAGGTATTGGAACACTGCTATCATGCCATCCCAGTCCCTCTTTTCATTAAATTAGACATACCCAATTTCAGCAACTGTTCTTTAGCCTCCAGTCCCCTGATCATCTTTGTTGCTCTTCTCTGCACTCTTTCTAGAGTCTCAAAATCTTTTTTACATCGTGATGACCGGAACTGGATGCAGTATTCCAAGTGTGGCCTTATCAAGGCATTATAAAATGGTATTACACTTCACATGATCTTGATTCTATCCCTCTGTTAATGCAGCCTAGAACTGTGTTGGTTTTTTTGGCAGCTGCAGTACATTGCTGCCTCATATTTAAGTTATTGTTCACTAGGACTCCAAGATTCTTCTCATAGTTACTACTATTGAGGGAGGTATCACCTATACCAGGGGTAGGTAGGCAACCTTGGCTCTTTTATGACTCGTGGACATGTTGATTTCACTCTGTACAACATCATAATGTTAATCAATCGTATCATATAATAGAAAGAAGAAATATACGAATAGATGTATAATTATTACAAGTAAAGTGCAACATCAATGAAGAATAATTAATTAACATACTTTGTGGGATCAAACTATAGGCTCCATCTTGATCATCTTACCCCTTCCTTTCCTATTCCTCAATTCAAGTTTCAGGACCTTGAGTAATGGGTCTCCACAATTATGAGGTATCCATGAGACCAAATCAATGACAGATTCTCTTTGAAACTTTCAACAGAAAAAAGTACTATTATTTGCTATTTTGTAGGAGATGACCAGGTTGAGGGAGGGGTCAAACATGTCATCAGTCAGAAGTCCCTTCAAGCCCAGAAGAGATCAAAGTCCATCCCACTTTGAATTCTATTGATTCTTATCTACTGCCAATTTGCTTGGACGGTTAGTAGTTCAGATTCTTGTAGAGAGCAATAAATCTTTATACCCATTTGAAGTGCCTGGGTCTTCTGATTTCCCTGGCACTTGACATTTAGTGAATGTTTACGGGCTGTACCACTTCCTTGATACAGAGTTAGTCAAGCTATCATCCTCCAGATGTCTGACATTCAGATACTGTAGCAACCTTTGATGGGAGATTACCATCTTGGTTTTTTTACTTTCCTGGACTCAGTGATTGGCATGTCCATATTCTTAATTTTTATGTAGTCATAATTTGCAAACGGTGCATTTTCTTAATGATAAGGAAAAGTAGCTTTTCCTTCTTCACCAGCCACCAAACAGGTTAATTTCTTCTTTTACCTTTCCTCTATTTGTCTTTACAACTTAATTTTCTTTCAGCACTTTCCATTGGAATTGTTAGGTTATGAATTAAAAGGACACCACTTCAAGGTGTAAAGTTACCTCCCAAGCATTTTATCTAGCAAATAGCTGATGTGCTAATAGGATGCATTGTGTAAAGGCTGAAAACTAGACTCCAGGAAAAGCAGGCATTTTAAGTTAAATACATTTTTTTAAAAACTTACATTTCTTGAGAAATAGACATTTTAGAAATGTTAGAAGACGTTTTAAAGTTCTTTCTCTAGATAATGAGACTTCCGGGGTCACCTAAAATAGTTGTAGAAAAGAGAAAGTGACTTAGGTGTTTCAACCTATTCTCCAAAGCACCTGAAGGCAGGACAAGAAGCAATGGATGGAAACAAATCAAGGAGAGAAGCAACCAAGAACTAAGGAGAAATTTCCTGACAGTGAGAACAATTAACCAGTAGAACAGCTTGCCTCTAGAAGTTGTGAGTGCTCCAACACTGGAGGTTTCTAAGAGACTGGACAACAATTTGTCTGAAATGGTATAAGGGTTTCCTGCCTAAGCAGTGAGTTGGACTAGATGACCTCTAAGGTCCCTTCCATTCCATTCCATTCCATTCCATTCCATTCCATTCCATTCCATTCCATTCCATTCTATTCTATTCTATTCTATTCTATTCTATTCTATTCTATTCTATTCTATTCTATTCTATTCTATTCTATTCTATTCTATTCTATTCTATTCTATTCTATTCTATTCTATTCTATTCTGTTATTTTCTTCAATGCTAAAGCAAAGAACACTTTGGACCATGTGTATTCCAATCTGAAACAGGCATACAGAGCTTTCCCTCTTCCCCACCTGGGTACATCTGACCATCTTTCACTCCTGTTGTGCACAAAGTGTGTTCCTCTCAAGAAAAGGACTCAGGCAGTCACAAAAAGGGTCAGAACCTGGCCAGTGGGTGCTCTCAGTCAGTTGCAGGACTGCTTTGAAACCACTGACTGGAGTGTATTTGAAGAACAAGATCTAAATTCATATACAGATGCCGTACTCTCTTATATTAGAACATGCACTGATAGTGTAACAACGGATAAGTGCATAAGGTTTACGGGAACTGTAAACCCTGGATGACTGCAGAGATACGAACACTCCTGTGAGCCCAGGATTCTGCCTTTAAGGCAGGGGACAGGGATGCATACAGAGAGGCCAGGGCAAATCTCAGAAGAGGCATTAGGATGGCAAAACAACAATACAAACAAAAGGTGGAGAACCACTTAGCGAACAACGATCCGAGGCAAGTATGGCAGGGACTGCAGCACTTAACCAACTATAAGGGCAGCACGAGGAGCATGGCAAACGCCAATGCCTCGTTGGCTGAGGAGCTGAATATCTTCTTCGCCCGCTACGAGGTTAAAAGACCAGACCCCGTAGCCTTTGCTGGCCGGCCTTCTGACTCTCAGCCACTCACCCTGTGTGAACACCAAGTGAGAGCTGCTGTTGTGACTCAGGGTCAGCCTGTGGGTTCGGCACCCGGCTCAGAGGTATCGGATGACTCAGATGAGGGGGAGGAGGTGTGTGTGGGTGACGAACCGGCTGATGATGGCTTGCAGGCTTGGCAGAGCTCCCAGCCGGGGACCTCCTCTCAGCTGCGTGAGCCCGATAGTGCGGAGGATGATGACCCACAGCTGGCCCTGTTCAAGGACGCCCGACGCAGGAGGCAGTCGAGCAGGACTAAGCAGAAAAAGGCTGCGGGTCTCCTCGGGAGGAGGCACAGGGAGACCACGCCCTGAGCTCTCTATAAAAGGAGTGTTTGGGGAGGGGCTGGTTGCTGAAAGCAACTTTTCCGCTTGAGAAGACAAGCTCTAGTGTTTTTGTTATCTGCGTAATTAAATCTTGGCAGAAGCCTTTTAGCCTTGGACGCTTTCCAGTCTCTTCTTTTGAATAGGGGTTTGCTAGAAGAGGGCTGGTTCAGAACAGTTTGCTTTCAGCCACCCACCCCTTATTACTACGATGGAGCAGCTTCTTGCCGAGAATGCCCAGCTCACCCAGCAACTCACTTTGCTGGCAGCTCAGGTGGCACAACTGCAAGCTCAGGTACATGCTGCACCCCCACCCAGGAGGAAATGTCAGATAGCTATGCCGGATAAATTTGCTGGTAAACCAGAACTGTTTCCTGCCTTCCTGGGTCAATGCCAGCTTTATATCAGCGTGAGAGCAGCTGATTTCCCCACTGACCGAGATAAGGTGGGATTCATGTTGAGCCTTCTGTCGGGAGATGCAGCTCGTTGGGGCACGCCTCTGTTGGCACAGCCTAGCCCTTTGTTGGATAACTTTGGGGGGTTTTGTGACCATATGCGCCTCATGTACGAGGACCCGATTAAGGCGCAGACTGCCACCCGACGCCTGAAAGCTTTGAGGCAGGGTCAGCGCCCTCTACAGGCCTATATCAGCGATTTCCGGCTGCTTAGCCAGGATTCCGCCTGGAATGAGGCTGCGCTCGTGGATGCCTTTCAGGATGGCTTGTCAGAGGAGATGTTGGATGAGCTGGCCCGCGTGGACATTCCCTCAGACCTGAATGGGCTGATCCATCTTTGTCTGCGGATCGATGCCCGGCTGCAGCAGCGTAAGAGTCGCCGTGCCACCCCACAGACCCCTGCTGCCCCTGTTGTGCGTGAGCCCCCAGTCCAGAGGGAGGAGCCAATGGAGCTGGGTGCCGCCAGGTCCCGTCTATCGGTGACGGAAATGGACAGACGACGATCGGAGGGGTTGTGTTTTTACTGTGGGGACCCTGGACATTTGGCTGCTTCTTGCCCGAAGAAGCGTCAGCGGGCGTCAGTGACCAAGCCTGCCCCGAGAAAGTCCCCTGCTTTGCTATCGGGAAACGGCCCGAGCCCGATCTAGATGGTGTGAAAGATCGGGCGACCCACAACGACTACGCCGAGCGACGCCGTTCCGACGGTGCCTGTGAACCTCCACGGCATTTGATTTTGGAGGCACGACTGATCCTTCCTGGCAAGCCAGAGGGGATTCCGGTCCATGCCTTAATTGACTCTGGGGCTACCACTAACTTTATGGATTCGGCCTTTGTGGCCAAATGGGCTGTTCCCCAGTGTCCAGTGGATCCGCCCATGCTTGTGGAGACCATCGATGGTCGAGTGCTCCTGTCCGGGCCTATCACGGCCGCCACGCAACCCGTGTGTATGGCCATCAGTACCCATGTGGAGGCCATTCAGTTTTACGTCACTTCGGATCTGCACTTCCCCGTGGTCTTGGGACTGGCGTGGTTCCGGGCGCATGATCCACAGATCTATTGGTCTCAGAACTTGGTCACCTTCCCAAGTTTGCAGTGCGTGGACCACACCCGCCATATCTGTGCCGGCCAGGTGGAGGGTTCCTCAGGGGTTTCCTTGCCTCCCGAACTGTCCGACTTTGCTGATGTGTTCAGCGAGTCAGAGGTGGACCAATTGCCCCCGCACAGGCCCTACGACTGCTCCATTGATCTAGTCCCTGATGCGCCTCTCCCAGTGGGGCGATTGTACTCCATGTCGGAGCCCGAGTTGGCTGCATTGCGGGACTTCCTGACAAAGAATTTGGCTCGTGGTTTCATCCGGCCCTCGTCCTCGCCTGTGTCTGCGCCCGTGCTCTTTGTCAAAAAGAAGTCGGGCGAGTTACGGCTTTGCTGTGACTACCGGAAACTCAATGCCATCACGGTGCGTAACCGCTACCCGCTGCCCCTCATCCCCGAGCTCTTGGACCGACTCCGGGAGGCTAAGATCTTCACGAAACTGGACCTGCGTGGAGCTTACAACCTCGTCAGGGTTCGGCCGGGTGATGAGTGGAAGACGGCGTTTGGTACTCGCTATGGACATTTCGAGTACACGGTGATGCCGTTTGGCCTGACCAACGCCCCCGCTGTGTTTCAGCATTTTATGAACGACATCTTTCGAGATCTGTTGGACCAGTTTGTCGTGATTTACCTGGACGACATCCTGATTTACTCCCCGTCGCGTGAAGCGCATCATCAGCATCTCCGTCAGGTCCTGCAGCGCCTCCGGGAACATCGGCTGTTTGCCAAGTTGGAGAAGTGCCAGTTCTACCAGGTGACCATCGATTTCCTGGGTCACCGCATTTCTCCTGAGGGCATCGCCATGGAGCCGAGTAAAGTCGAGTTGTTGCAGAGTTGGCAACCCCCGCGTCGCGTGAAGGATGTTCAGCGACTTCTTGGATTTGCCAACTACTATCGGACATTCATCCCTGGCTTTGCTGCCTTGACAGCCCCCCTCACCCGGCTCCTGCAGAAGAAGACTCGGTTCCAGTGGAACGCCCCCGAACAACAGGCGTTCCAAGCTTTGAAGGCCGCCTTCATGAAGGAGCCCATCTTGAAGCATCCTGACCCGCAACGGCCGTTTGTCGTGGAGGCGGACGCCTCCGACATTGCCATTGGGGCCGTGTTACTCCAGGCAGCGACGCCCAGCGGTACCCTTTTCCCTTGCGCGTATCACTCCCGGAAATTGAATCCCTCGGAGCGCAACTATACCATCTGGGAGAAGGAGCTGCTGGCCATCAAGGCGGCGTTCGAGGCTTGGAGGCATCATCTGGAGGGGGCGCGGCATCAAATCGAGGTCCGGACGGACCACAAGAATCTGGAAAGCCTGCAGACCGCTCGGAATCTGAACCAACGCCAGATCCGGTGGTCCCTCTTCTTTGCGAGGTTTGACTTCCGGGTGCGGTACATACCCAGCGGGCACAACCAGAGAGCGGACGCTCTGTCCAGGAAGCCCGAGTACACCCGAGTGGAGGACAAGCTTCCGCCCAGGACAGTGATCCCCGTCGAGTCTTTTGCTGCGGTGCGGGAGCCGGTGGATATACGGGCTCGGATCAGGGAGGCGCAGCAGCAGGAGGCGTGGGTGGCTCAGCGGAAGGAAGAGGTGGGGCCAGATTCGCCTTGGTCGGTCGCGGATGGACTCCTGTATTATCGTGACCGGCTCTATGTTCCGGGAGGGCCACTCAGGGGACTCGTCCTCAGCCAGTGTCATGATAACCCGGCTGCGGGGCATTTTGGCCTGTTCAAGACTCTGAACCTGGTCTCCTGTACCTTCTGGTGGCCCCGAGTCCGACACGACGTCCAGTCTTATGTCACCTCCTGCGTCCCATGCAGGCAGGCCAAGTCAGCGACAGGGGCCCCGCCTGGTTTACTGCAGCCTTTGCCAACACCCAAGAGACCCTGGGGGGCTGTGTCCATGGACTTTCTGACGGATCTACCCCCATCCTCCGGCTTCACGACAGTGTTTGTGGTGGTGGACATGCTGACCAAGATGGCGCACTTCATCCCCTGTCGCGGCTTACCGTCAGCTCGCGCCACTAGTCGCATGTTCATCCAACAGGTGTTCCGGCTGCACGGCCTCCCCGATAGAGTCGTCTCCGATAGGGGGGCCCAGTTTACAGCCCGCTTCTGGCAGGAGTTGATGCGGGCGTTGGACATTAAGGTTTGCCTCTCGTCCGCGCATCATCCTCAGACCGACGGGGGTACCGAGAAGGTCATCGGCATCTTAGAGCAGTATCTGCGCTGCTACGTTAACCTGCAGCAGGACAATTGGGTGGACTATTTGGCCATAGCCGAGTTTGCCTTTAACAACTCGCAGCACACCTCCACGCAGATGACACCGTTCTTGGCCAACGTGGGTTATCACCCCCGGTTTTTCCCCCTTTCGCCCATGGACTCACCGGAGCCGGCAGCGAACGAATTCATGGCGGAGTTACAGGCGATCCATCGGTTGGTGCGACGGCAGCTGGAGAAGGCCAAGGCTGACTACAAGAGGTTCGCCGATCGGTCGAGAAGGGATACGCCTCCACTGTCGGTGGGGGATCGGGTCTGGCTGTCTACCAGGAACCTACCATCCACTCGGCCGGCGAGGAAGCTGGACCACCGTTACCTTGGACCGTTCCCAGTCGAGGCCGTCATTAACCCGGTCGCCTATCGTTTAACTCTGCCACGTTCCCTGCGCGTGCACCCCGTCTTCCATCGGTCCTTGTTGGTCCCCGAACAACCGGCTTGTCCACTTCGCCAAGCGGAACCTCCCCCATCAGGACCTCGCGATGGCGGCAACACCCCCGAGTACGAGGTCGCCAGCATCCGGGATTCCCGTTGGCTGAAAGGTCGCTTCCAGTACCTGATCGAGTGGAAAGGGTACGGGCCGGAGGACTTCACATGGGAAGACGCGACCGCCGTTCATGCCCCTGCGTTGGTGACTACTTTTCACGAACAGTTCCCATCCCGACCGCATCCGGATCGGCAGCCCCGGGGGAAGGGCCCTGCGGTGCGGGATAGTGTTGTGACTCAGGGTCAGCCTGTGGGTTCGGCACCCGGCTCAGAGGTATCGGATGACTCAGATGAGGGGGAGGAGGTGTGTGTGGGTGATGAACCGGCTGATGATGGCTTGCAGGCTTGGCAGAGCTCCCAGCCGGGGACCTCCTCTCAGCTGCGTGAGCCCGATAGTGCGGAGGATGATGACCCACAGCTGGCCCTGTTCAAGGACGCCCGACGCAGGAGGCAGTCGAGCAGGACTAAGCAGAAAAAGGCTGCGGGTCTCCTCGGGAGGAGGCACAGGGAGACCACGCCCTGAGCTCTCTATAAAAGGAGTGTTTGGGGAGGGGCTGGTTGCTGAAAGCAACTTTTCCGCTTGAGAAGACAAGCTCTAGTGTTTTTGTTATCTGCGTAATTAAATCTTGGCAGAAGCCTTTTAGCCTTGGACGCTTTCCAGTCTCTTCTTTTGAATAGGGGTTTGCTAGAAGAGGGCTGGTTCAGAACAGCTGCATTGAAGGCTGTGAATCCCAGCAAAGCTGCAGGCCCAGATGGGGTGCTGGGGATACTGGTCAGGAATTGTGCCGATCAATTAGCAGGGGTCCTGACAAGGATTTTTAACATCTTGCAAACAGCATGTGTACCATCGTGCTTAAAAGCAGCTACCATTGTCCCAGTCCCCAAGAAAACTGCAGTTGAGTGCCTGAATGACTACAGACCTATTGCATTAACGTCTGTAGTCATGAAATGCTTCAAAAGATTGGTTCTCCAACATCTTAGGACATGCCTCCCACTGGACTTTGATAAACATCAATTTGCCTACAGGGGAAATAGGTCAACAGACGATGCCATAGCTACTGCTTTACACTCTGTAGCAAGTCATCTCGAGAGACCTGGAAGTTATGTCAGGATGCTTTTTGTTGACTACAGCTCGGCTTTCAACACCATTTTGCCGAGCATTCTCATTGAGAAGCTGACTGACTTGAAATTCTCCCCCGCCATCTGCGATTGGATTCAAGACTTTCTTAGGGATCAGGTACAAACAGTGAGGGTCGGGTCTGCTTTGTCCACCCCCTGAAGCTTTGCACCGGCACACCACAGGGCTGGGTGCTTAGCCCCTACCTGTACTCTTTATACACTTATGATTGTGTATCATCTGACCCATCCACTGTGATAATCAAGTTCACAGATGATACAACTGTGGTGGGTCTTATTACAGGTGGGGATGAGACAGCATATAGATACAAAAACTATCCATATGGTATAGTAACAACAACTTGCACCTAAACATTGGCAAGATGAAAGAGATGCTGTTAGACTTTCGGAGAAAAAAGGAGGAACCTGCCCCACTTTACATCGGGGAGGACTGTGTGGATAGAGTTTCCTCCTTTAAATTTCTGGGAGTCTACCTCTGTGAAGATCTGACCTGGAAAGTTAACACAACTCAGGTGGCTAGAAAGGCCCAACAGAGGCTTCACTTTCTTAGGGTCTTGTGGAAGAACAGGGTAGAACAACGGCTAATGACCCTCTTTTACCGGTCTACTATAGAGAGCGTCCTCTCGTATGGTATTGTGGTTTGGTATGCTGGTCTGACAGCTGCGGACAGGAAAGTATTACAGAGGGTAGTGAGCACAGCATAAGACATTGTGGGCTGTCCCCTGACACCACTGGATGACATCGCCAGGGCTCATTGCCTTGGAAGAGTGAGGAAGATTCTCAGGGATGACTCACACCCTGGACGGTATCTCTTTACTCTCCTACCATCCGGTAGGAGATATAGGAGTATAGCCAGCCGTACCAACAGGCTGAAAAATAGCTTTTATCCGTGGGCTGTTAGGCTTTTAAATGGGATATAATCTCTGTGAACTTATGCAGAATTGACTTGGGAGGCTGGTGTGTGGTGTAGTTGGTTCACATGATGTGGTAGGATGGAGGGTTTGTTGTCACTGTGTGTTGGGGGGAGAGAGCACGGGGGGAGGCTCAGCTAATCTCAATGTACACATGTTGTACTTTGACAATAAAGGTTTATTTTATTAAAATGTGTTACAATATGAAAACAAAACTCTGCAACTATTCATCCCAGCAAATAAGGACTTTTGTTGTCTAGTAGAATACTTTTTTTTGAGTATTAATCTGCAACATAAGTCTTTTATAAGGATGTGCTTGGCTAAACAATCGCCCCGATGGAATATAGACTGCATGTAACAGCATCACTTTGACCATCAGGTATACTATATGTGATTTCTAATGTTAACATTGTGATCTTAGATTTACTCATTATGACATTTCAAGCAGCTACAATTGCTAGAACAATGCACAACTTTGTGCTTTTCTTGGATATCTTCATTAGGATTGATGCACTTCAGATCATAATATTTCCTTGTGATGAAAGGTTACACTTTTATTTCAGTATTTCAGAAAGAGAGCATTATGCATGAACAAAGCCCCACCCACCTCCGGGCATGCAGTGAATGCAGATTCAAAAGAAGATACTAATACACAAAGAAATAAGGTTTGAGCCATCCCGGCACACTACCCATTATATCCAGGATAAAAATAAAAAGTGAGCTTTCATCTCTCTGTTGATTCTTGCAAATTATCCAGCGCTGTGCATAATGAACATTTCAACCACAGTATTAACAGGGTTTCAGTTTGTGCTATTCTACATCCAGGAACATGCTCTTCGGGTTTCAAAAGGATAAACGCTAGTAAAGAATACAGGGCTAGGATGTTTTTTTTTAAAAGGAGAAAAAAGAATGGGTGTTTATGGTTGTTTTCTTTTCTTTTTTTTGCCTCAAAGCAATAAGGAGATGGTGATGATCCAGGCTCTGGTCAGTATTCACAGTTGGAGAGAAGCCAAAATTGATACCTTTCTCAAGCCTTTAATTGTCCTAGAATTAAAATAGCACTGTATTTATATGAAAAGAGAGACTGGAAAATTATAGAAAAAAATTCTCTATGTTTGTCTGAACGTTCCAACATGAAAGTCTGTGGATGTTTCTAGAATCTTCTGGTTATGGATTATGAAGGGCACTTTGGGGTCTGATTTTTTTTAAAAAAAATCTCTTCTCATTCTATGGAACACATGAGAATTCAGTGAAACTAAGCAATTAAATGAAATCATTTAGGTAAGGTGGCTGATCTCAAAAAACAGGGTTTGTTGCACTGAATACATGGATGGGACACCACCAGGAAATACCACAATGGTGGTCTAGACTAGGATGGAAAAAAAATCCAGGGGCAAATTCTTTCTCTATTGAGTCAAACACTATATCCATGTGCTCATGAAATCCCTTGCAGTGGAGTTGGAGTTGAGAAAAATTTCACTTTGTAAAGAAAGCGTGGAAATAATTGCTTGGTTTCCAGCACATGCCAGAAGGCTAACAAGGTTTCATATTCATAATCTCACCTATTTCCACTAAGTTAATTGGCATCTTTACACCCAGTTTTTGGATTTTCTGAGTTTAACATTTTTCAACTTTGGAAATAACCAGTGCCAGAAGCAGGGAAATAAAAGGAAGAAACATATGTTGGCATGGAGACCTGGCTTGAAAATTGAAATGAGACTTTGACCACCTTATGGAACCTAAAATGCTGTCCTGGAGCTCTTATACGTTCAATCAAGCATGAAAAAAAATGCTGGATAACATTGCACAAATATGCTGGAATTGTTTCTAGACACCATAGAAAAATATTCTAATATTTTTTGAGGAATAAAGGTATCAGTGACTTAAAATAACAGTACTAAGAATAAAGTCTGTGCTCTCCTGGCCTGCATAAAAATATAATTGCAGCAAAACTGTTCAATAGGTACAGATGTTCACAATACTGCTTGTTATTATCCTGAATCCTTATCCTGATGTTCAGCAAGAATCCCGAAGGACATAAAAGCAATATCCAAAGTTCAAACCTCTTTCATTTTTTATTCATCCATTATTATTATTATTTTAAAAAATGAGGTATTTTTTTGCACATGCTTTTGATTGGAAAGCAGATTTTGTGGGTGTAATTGTTGAAATAAATCACAAAATCCTCATAAAATGTACTTTTTGAATGCAAAGAACTAAAAGAAAAACTCAGGTAGTTGAGGAAAACACAGAATTAACCTCTATGTTCATTCTAGTCCATGCTTTCTATTTTATTCAGTTCTTTACTGTGGCTTAACAGCATCTGAAGGGGGTACAAAAACAGCATCAACGTGGTAGTCTGGAGCAACACAATCAAAGCTCCATCTGTTTGTCTGCCATGGAAATGTGCAGAAGACGTGCACAGCTACCATTTTGACTTTTCTGCAGGCCACTCCCTACTCTCAAAAGCCAGCAGCATCTCCTAGGGAAGAAAGGAGGGGGGTGGGATTGAAGTCAGATGTCAACAATGTCACCATACCATTATGGAAGCGCTACCTCTTTTCTATGTACATTGTGTTGTGGCATTCATGCCCCAAAGAGGCAAAGCTTGTGATTTAATGTATCCCAGACTCTTTCTCTCTCTGACTACAAAGCAGTTGCAATTTTTATAAAACTTTTATTCATAAAACATGAAACTCAGTCAACTGAACACTCAAATTGACTGGCACTAAAGTTTGACACGGGTTGCTGCCAGCATCCTAGGTATCAACCAGGTATCTCCTTAAAATGTAAGATGTTCCGAGTAGCGCAGTTCTTTGTAGCTTTGCTGGAGTTATTGCAGGAAGCTGCAATTTCTTGATGTGTTTTGCAAAGTTTTTGGACATAGTTCCCAGTGCCCTGATGACAATGGGTATCACTGTTACATGTTTCATCCATAATCGTGCAGTTTCGATGGCCAGGTCGTGGTATTTTGTAATTTTTTCCAGTTCTTTTTCTTCGACTCTGGCATCTCCTGGTACAGCCTTGGTGGAGCAGTGGGCTAATGCCTCCTTAAGTAACACCAGCTGCCTGCAATTAGTGCAGGTTCACATCCCACCAGGCTCAAGGTTGACTCAGCCTTCCATCCTTCCGAGGTAGGTAAAATGAGGACCCAGATTGTTGGGGGCAATTAAGCTGACTTTGTAATAATGCTGCTTGGGGGTGTGTGTGAAAGCCCTAATAAGCAGGCATATACATAGAATGAAGGCTACTGCTAAGCTTGTAAGCCGCTCTGAGTCTTCGGAGAAGGGCGGGATATAAATGGAATTAAAATAAAAAATAAATAAAAATAATATCAATCAGTTGTATGCTTCGGTTCTCTACAACTGTGATATC
The DNA here is from genome assembly GCF_964194415.1 of Vipera berus. Lineage (NCBI taxonomy): Eukaryota > Metazoa > Chordata > Lepidosauria > Squamata > Viperidae > Vipera > Vipera berus. The sequence goes on from NC_138202.1 coordinate 141,383,703, forward strand.
TGGTGTGTTGTGTTCCAAATAGCGATCTGTCTGTATTCGGAAGTCCCACAAGATCTTCACTTTCTCATTCTCAACAACTTTTTCCACCCTATGTTCCCACGACTTTTCGGACACAGGCAAGTCGTATTTTTTACACAATGCCCAGTGGATTAGTTTAGCAACTCAGTCATGTCTAGCTTTGTAATCAGTTTGTACAATTTTGCTGCACTCACATATTAAATGTGAAACAGTTTGAACTTTGTTGTTGCAAAGTCAGCAATTTGAATTGTCAGTAGATTTTTGTATCTTCGCTTTCATGGCATTAGTTTGTAGTGCTTGTTCTTGAGCAGCCAGTATTAAGCCTTCTGTTTCTTTCTTGATGGTTCCCATCCTAAGCCATGCCCATGTCAAGTTGTTATCACATTTTCCTTCAATGTTTTTCAAATGTTGTCCATGCAAGGCTTTGGTTTTCCATCTATTTAATCTATCATCCAGCCGTTTTTCCTTATATTCTGCCATTGTTTCTGTTATTTTGATAATGCGCTCTGTTTTCACAGCCTGCAGCAATTTTTCTGTACTTTGATTCACATAGTCATTCCAACTTCGTTTTTCTTCTTCTACAGTTTGGTGGATTTTCAGTAGCCCTCTGCCCCCTATTCTTCTTGGCAGGTATAATCTGTTGATGTCACTTCGTGGATGTAGAGCATGGTGCATGTTCAAAAGTTTACACGTTTTCCAGTCTAGGTGTTCCAATTCGGCCAATGTCCAGTTGATAATTCCTGCTGGGTAGCATATCACTGGGACTGCCCATGTATTAATGGCTTTAATTATATTTCCAGTATTCAGCTTTGATTTTAGTATTTTGCAGACTCTTCTGATGTATTCCTTTTGTGTTGACGCTTTGACTTTTCCATTCAAGATGTTATCTGCTTCCAATATGCCTAAGTATTTGTAACCGTCATCCTTTCCTACTGCTTTCATAATACTTCTGTTTCCCAGTTCTATTCCTTCCATTTTTCCCATTTTTCCTTGTTGCATGGATAATATAGCACATTTTCCAAGCTGCTAAACAGTTGAACTGCGTTGACTATTGATTCAAGTTCAGTGTGGCTTTTTGCATACAGTTTTAAGTCATCCATGTATAGTAGATGGTTTATCTTGCCATGCTGGCTTGAGATGTGGTATCCCAGTTTTGTGTTTTGTAATATTATTGTCAATGAAATTAATGCGATGTTGAATGGTAGTGGTGAAAGTGAGTCCCCTTGGAAGATTCCTCATCTGATGTTGATTTCACCAATGTTCTCCCCATTTGCTGTTAGAACTGTTTTCCATTTTTGCATATTTGCTTTCAAAAATGTACAGATGTTTTTGCTAATTCCAAAGTTTTGGAATTACAAAGCAGTTGCTATTATTATTATTATTATTATTATTATTATTATTATTATTATTATTATTATTATTATTATTATTATTAGTAGTAGTAGTAGTAGTAGTAGTAGTAGTAGTAGTAGTAGTATTTACTATTTAAGAAAATCATGCTGTATATGATTTATATGATTCACTCTCAATGACTCTGCTCATCATACAAGGATCAAATTGCAATACAAAAACCAATAGTTAAGATGAGATTCAGCACAGCAAATCCATGGCTGGCTTTTTATAGTAACTTAGAGTGAGTACCCAGAAACCCCCCCCCCCATCAACACTGACAGGACAAGACACTAGTCTTGTAAACTAAACAGAGAGCAAACCCTGCTCCCTTCTAGCACTGATGAAGTTTTTTTTATTTTTTTTATTTTATTTGATTTGTATACCGCCCTTCTCCCGAAGGACTCGGGGCGGTGAACAGGGACATAAATATCAAAATGCCCAAATACAGAGATTGAAAACAAATTAAACCCTAGTGCCCAAATGCAGAAGATAAATTACATTAAAACAATAATTAAAACAAAACCCATCAGACCAGGCCGGATTGTTCAAACAGATAGGTTTTTAGGTCACGTCAGAAGGAGCGAAGGTCGGGAGCCATCCGGAGCTCAACTGGTAAACAGTTCCACAGGTCAGGTGCACCCACAGAGAACGCCCTCCCCCTGGGGGTCACCAGATGGCATTCTCCGAATGGCGGCACCCTGAGAAGGCCCTCTCTGTGGGAGCGCACTGGCCAGAGGGAAGTTGATGCTGGTCACAGGTGCTCCCTAAGGTACTCTAGACCCATGCCATGTAGGGCTTTGTAGGTCATAACCAGTACCTTGAATCTCACCCGGAAGGCAACCGGAAGCCAATGCAGCTCTCGGAGCAGAGGTGTAATATGGGAGTATCGGGAGACCCCCCAACACAACTCGCGTGGCTGCATTCTGCACCAGCTGAAGCCTCCGAGTGGTTCTCAAGGGCAGCCCCATGTAGAGAGCATTGCAGTAGTCTAATCGAGAGGTCACGAGCGCATGAGTGACTGTATGTAAGGCATCACGGTCTAGATAGGGCCGTAACTGGTGCACCAGGCGTAACTGGGCGAAGGCTCCCCTAGTCACAGTTAATATATGATCTTCTAAAGAGAGCTGTGAATCTAGGAGAACTCCCAAGTTGCGAGCTCTATCTATGGGAGGTAATAACTCACCTTCCATAGTGAGAGATGGAATGATCTGAGTTTCCTGAGATGCTGGCACGTACAGCCACTCCGTCTTGTCAGGGTTGAGCCGAAGCCTGTTCCTCCCCATCCAGACCCGGACCGCCTCCAGGCAATGGGACATCACATTGAGGGCATCACTGGGGTGGTTTGGGGTTGAAATGAAAAGCTGGGTATCATCAGCATACTGATGATACCCAACTCCAAAGCCGCGAATGATCTCACCCAGAGGTTTCATAGAGATGTTGAACAGGAGAGGCGAGAGGACCGACCCCTGAGGAACTCCACAAACGAGAGGCCTCGAGGTCGATCTCTGTCCCCCTGCAAACACCGACTGCGAATGTCCCAGGAGGTAGGAGGAGAACCACTGAAGAACCGTGCCTCCCACTCCCAATCCTCTGAGACGCTGCAGCAAGATACCATGGCCGATGGTATCAAAAGCCGCTGAGAGATCTAGTAGGACTAGGACAGAGGAACAACCTCTGTCCCGAGCCCTCCAGAGATCATTCACCAGGGCAACAAATGCCGTCTCCGTGCTGTGCCCGGGCCTGAAACCCGATTGGTACGGGTCCAGATAGTCAGTTTCCTCCAGGACTGAAGGGAGCTGATGCGCCACCACACTCTCAACAACCTTAGCAAGAAAGCGAAGGTTGGAGACCAGACAAAAGTTGTTTAATACAGCTGGGTCCAAGGTAGGTTTCTTGAGGAGAGGTCTCACCACCGCTTCTTTCAAGATGGAGGGGAAACAACCTTCACTCAAGGAAGCAGATATCACCACCTGGAGCCAGCTTCGTGTTCCCTCCCGAGCCAAATAAACCAGCCATGAAGGGCACGGATCTAATAAACAAGTGGTGGAGCTCAGCTTCCTCATAATTCTGTCCACTTCTTTTGGAGTCACAAGGTCGAACTCCTCCCAGATAACATTGACAAGACCACCCATGTCCTGATCGTCAGACTCTGCCCAGTCGGAGTCCAAACCGGTCCGAATCCCAACGATTTTGTCCGACAGATGTTGGCAAAACTCCTCGGCACAACCCTGTAAGGGATCATCCTTCACCTCCTGATTAAGGAGGGAATGAGTTACCCTAAACAGGGCGGCCGGGCGGTTATCTGCGGACTCAATGAGTGTAGCGAAGTAATTAGACCTCGCCATCCTCATTGCCGTGAGATAAGATCTAGTAAAGGATCTTAGTCACGATCGGTCAGATTCAGATCGGGTGGATCTCCAACAGCTCCCTAGGCCCCATCTCCGACGCTTCATCTCCCGGAGCTCCGTGAAAAACCATGGAGCGCACTGGGATCTGCACCGGGTCAGGGGCCGCAAGGGAACAACTCGGTCAAGTGCATCCGTGGCAGCCTTTTCCCAGGCTTCCACTAAGGCATCAGCCGAGCTGTGAGCAAAGGAGGCAGGTGGAGACCCCAGTGCTGCCTGGAACTTCTCAGGGTCCATTAAGTGCCTGGGGCGGAACCATCTTGATGGTTCAACAACTCCACAATGGGGGGTGGCAAAACAGAAGACTAGCCTCAGGAGATAATGATCAGTCCATGACAGGGGTATAACAATTGGGGAATCCCCACCAAGATCATCTAACCACCGTCCAGATAGAAAAACCAAATCGAGCGTGTGGCCTCCCACATGAGTCGGGCCCTGAATTACTTGCATCAGGTCCATGGCCGTCATGGAAGCCATGAACTCTCGGGCCAACTCAGATGATCCTCCCAGGGATGGTAGATTGAAATCTCCCAAAACCATAAATTTGGGGAACTCAACCACCAGCCCCGAGAGGATATCGAGAAGCTCAGGCAGGGCTGCTGCTGTGCGTCTAGGCGGAAGGTACACCAGCAGCAAGCCCAACTGTGCCTTAGGGCCACATCTCAGGAGGAGAGACTCGCACCCGGCTATTTGGACGACGGTGGACTCCTGAGGACAAAGAGTCTCCCTCATAACTACTGCCACTCCCCCACCCCTACCCTGAGCCCGAGGTCGGTGAAGCACCCGGAAACCTGGTGGGCAAAGATCAACCAGAGGGACACCACCCTCTGGGCCCAACCAGGTCTCCGTAATGCAAGCAAGGTCCGCATGCTCACTCTCAATCAGATCCCGGATGAGAGGAGCCTTATTGATTGTGGACCTGGCATTCAAGTACACCAGCCAGAGCTCAGGTGGCTGCTTATCCTCGCTCCCGGAGCCTCAGGAAGAAACCAGAGGGTCGGAGCGCTTCACCGCTTAGAGATAGCAGAGACGCACTCCCAGATGTCGATAGGGTCCTCTGTCTTTACACCTGCTGCCATTCCCTAACATCGTGGGAATAGGTAATCTGGTTGGGTCATGAAATGTTTGCAAGAACCAACCAAGCTCAGAGAGCACAAAGGGCCTCACAAGGATAACTTATGCCAATCACAGTTCACTTTGTTGCCTGGTCCCAGACCTATATTCTGCAATTGATCTGCCTGATATAAAAGAAGATATGACTGAACAATAAACTGCAAAGCAGAGCCAATGTCAATCATACTCAGTCTGGGGTGGGTGAAATAAAGAACTTGTGAGCAATAAACTATGCAGAGGTGACAGTGGTAGTTGCATCAGCTGCAAAGAACATGGGCAGATTAAGTTAATCAGCAGTTATTCTATTAGCAGGTTAGTCCCCAACCATATTTAATGCTGGGCTAAGTCCACAGTTGCTGTGATTTCTCAATCTCATTATGTTAGGCAGATTTCCTGGGAATAGGCATGCTATTTGCATGGGCTGTTTACCTCAACCATCTGACAGCTTCTTTGTCTCTGCATTGTTCTAGCATTCCTCTATGGAGACATTCATTGGAATAATTTTAATAATAATTGAAGATGCTTTTTCATGCAGTCTTGTATAATTAACACCTTTCAGAATTGGTGAAATCTACATTAGTTTCCATTCAAAATCTAACACTTATTCAAGATGGACTGATAATTGGAACATTCTCCAATGAGTTAAAAATTTTGGTGTCCACCTTTTGGCATCTTGAAAACTGTGATACTTTTGGTAGAACTTTCATTCTCTGGCCACTTATTCTGCATTCAAGGAACTGCATTCTGCATAGGAAACTGGTATGAATCCTCAGTTGTAACCATCATTTTATCCATTGTCTATCCCCTGTAGGATGGAGGCCTCTTCTGCATGTTTCTAACCAATATGGTCTTGAGCTTTTTCCTTGCCAGTTGGGCCCACAGTACTTGCTGAAGTCATCGATCCATCTTGCTTTAGATCCCATTTGTGGACACCTTACACACACACACACACACACACACACACACACACACACAAGCACACTTTTAATTACTTTAAACACATTTCTACAGAAAGAAAACATTGCAATGATAACAAGCTTTGGCAAAAATGTTACTCTTTTACAGATATTTACACCCTGAAGTTAAAGCACTGAGTATTACAATAAGCTGTTTATCTGAATTTATTATAGCTTTCTTTAAGCCTGGTTACAGAAGGCCTGCAAACACTGATGCCCAAGTTGGTCTTGGTGGACAATATGCATTATCCTACCACACAGAAACTTTTATAAACACAAATCCAACAAAGGATGTGAACAACCATGATGGCTTTTTCTTCATGCCATCTTGAACTTCAATCTAGTTTGGCATGCCTGCCATCTTTTCAATGTAAGAAATGAAAACTTCAGTGGGAATACAACAAGGTAACATACATTTCATGAGAGTGATGAACTTTCTTCTTTGAATGAGAATGGAAAAAATATGTTTCATATTTTTGATGTTCCATCAGCATTATCCCTTAGTTATACATGGCACAGCCAGTTCAAAGAGATTACATTCAGGCTTATAGAAATGCCCTTCTACATTGGACAGTCTGTTTGATTTCCATCCCATCTTTTCTTCAGAAGCTCAAGCAAGTGTACAAACCCTCCTTGCACTTTCTGCACCAAGATGACCCTGTGAACTCAGGTAGGCTGAGAGATACTGACTGGCTCAGAAGGATCCAGAGAACTTCTGGGCTTGAGATTAGACATCTCCCCTATCCAATGCCTTCACTTCTATGCCATGATGGCTATCATGGGTCACTACAGAAGATAGGGTTACAGATTTTCCTCTACATGAGATCACTTCTAAAGGCTGAGAATCCAAAGTTGTAGGAACTGAGACATCCCTTTGAACTCCTTGGGATAATACACCTGGCATTTTTTTTCTGACAACTTAATGGAACTCTAATATGAAAGGACCTCCCTAATAATTAGGGAGACATATGTTCACAGCAGGGCATACTTGTAGAGCTGACTTCCTCCTTTATTGAAATATCTAGGAAACCTTTCAAAGGAATGCCTTTGAAACTGAAGACTGCACACAATATGCAATTGGACCAAAGTTTGGCATTCATATTCAGGATGTCATTCTGTGGTGATTTCTACCCTAGTATCTTCTGCAATCATCCAACCACTATAGTGCCAAAATAACTATAATGAAGAAAGGTTTTCAGTGAAGGTTAGATGATACTGTGAAGATAGCAGTGTCGATATATAACAACAACAGCAACAACTTGATCCTGTTCCTTTTCAGAGGATTAATTCAGAAGATTAGCACATTAGGTTGATATGATAATGGATCTATGACATTGACCACAGCACTTCTGTTTTGCCACCCCAAATTGATGGGCGCTTTCTTGTTTGCTTCATATTTTGTTTTACCCTTGCTTACCTAAACAATAAGATATTTATTTATTTATTTATTTATTTATTTATTTATTTATTTATTTATTTATTTTGATTTATATACTGCCTAATATTGTTTATTAGTGATGCTAATGAACAATAAACAATTTTGCTTCCATCAGATTCCAGCTTTCCACATTGTCATATCCTTGGTCTTGTGTTTGTCATTTTGCTTTAAACTAAAACATTATTCTTACTTGGGTTTGTTTTTGCTACTGTATCTCCCCACTCAATGTAAATAACATCTTTGATACAGACAATGCATTTTAATGAAGACATGCTTATGCTTTTAAAGAATTTCTATCATAGTCCCTGGCACTTTAGACATTCTGTTGAGCGTGGGCATTCATCTTTGTCCGTGAGCATACAGTATTCCTTGTTCTATGATATGAACCAGTGTGTAATCTCTCTTAGCTGAAAAGCTGTTACTAAGGTGCATTTATCAAAATGAAAAATGGAACTGCAAGAAGACCATGCTTCAACAGAACGGCCTGAAGTAGGAGGTACATTCACACCAGCTATAAGGATAGACGATTATATCCAGATCTATATGACACAGTGGAATATCAAGGGAGGGAGATTTCATTATTACAGAATTTATATTTGAAAATATGAAGCAGTTATAAAAGGCAGTGTAATTTCAAACCATCTCAGCACGTTTTGCTACAAATTGTATTTGTACTGTGTGGTAATAACTAAATAAAAGGAACATCTTTCCAATTACTTCTAGGTTACTTCTGTTTTCATCAAAGGTGGCAGAACTCAATAGTTTTCAAAATGCTCCATGAGATTTTCCCCTAAACTCACTGGAAACTCAGTGAAATAATTGGTAATGGCTATAGGATAAGTGTTATTTATTGGAATGCAAAATCAAAAAGTAGAAGATGGCTGGACATGAAATTTGGACAAGATTCCAACTTGGGTCTAAGTCACAAGAAAACCTATGTTGTTTTCTCTGTTTATTCTGTAATAAGAGTTACCTTAAAATTATGATTGTTGAAGCATTGTATAGGAATTTACAACCCAACAATTGTCCTGGTTTTCTATATATGCACCAGTAAGAGTGAATTCAGGTAAGTTGAACTAAATACAATTGTTAGCTATGAGGAGGGAGGGAGAAAATCAAGAGGACAGGGTAAAAAATAATTCAAGATGGCAGCCACATAGGTGTGATTCATGCAACTTACATAAAAGTGGATGCACTTTCAATTTATACCAATATGGATAGAATCTTGACTTTTTTTTAAGACACAGCCCTCAGATAACCAAGGAAGGAAGGAAGGAAGGAAGGAAGGAAGGAAGGAAGGAAGGAAGGAAGGAAGGAAGGAAGGAAGGAAGGAAGGAAGGCTCTGTGTATCACAGTTATGTTTATGTTTATTTATGTTTATCTGTTACAACACCAAATCTACCATTTAAAATCAAGAACCTAACAGCAGCAGGTTGCTCATCTTGAAGAAGCATGACCTTAAAATATTTTCTTGTCATTGCTCTATTTTCATTATAAGTCAGTAGCAGTGAGGAATATTAAAATGATACATTTATCATTTTTTCTGAATAAAATTTCTATTTAGGTGTTTGAACTCACAAAACACAGGTTTTTAATGGTGAATAGTTGTCTTATTTTCCCCTCTTGCAGCAACTGCTTAAATATTTATTAAACAAAGCCTATTTTTTCTATTCCTTGACATAATCCAGAACTGAAGTACTATTTACACCTTTAGTCTTTAGACACATTATCTTAATGAGCCAGTTAGAATTCCTCCATTAGACTAGCCTCCGGTCATTTCATATTGCATCTTTGACTTCTAGTTGTTGCAAAAGCCAGGAGAAAGATGAAACTGGAGTGAATATGCAACCCTCACTCCAACCCTACTCCTGCCTCTCCCCCCCCTCCCGCCAAGATCCTGATCACTGTCTCCCTGGGCCATCCTGATTTTGTCAGCTGGGTGGTCCATTTTTTTCAAACCAGACCTCCCCATACCTACCAGGTTTCCAATCTGATCTCTGAATAACTGCTGAACATCAGTGGCAAGGAGGTTCCACAATGAAATGGAAGGCACTGAGATGGTCCTCTCCTGCTTCATAATGCTGTTCTCTCCATACAGTATGGTTTATTTTAGGGCTGCTTTTCAAGTTGGATTTAGTACAGTTCCAGATCAACACTCTTCCATGTTCAACTGATACTTGGCCTGCTTTGGATGTACCTACCAAAAGTCTTAGAGCAGGGGTCCCCAACCCCTACGCTGCAACCCACTGCCACGGCCCATTCAGAACCAGGTCATAGAAGCAGCAGGTGAGCAAACATGCACTCTCAGCTCCAGTTGCACATGCACTGGACAGCTGAGCACACACACACACACACACACACACACACACACACCTCCATTTATGTGAGTGGTGGGTGCATGTGCCTGCCACTTGCACAAATGGAACTGTGTGTGCATGTGTGCTCTCCCGCTGCTCACATGGAACCATTCCCTTTCCAACCCGTTCCCCCCCACCAGTCCCCAAAGCTGGAAAGGTTGGAGACCACTGTCCTGGAGTTAACCAGAGTGAGTTTTGACAGGTGGCTGCAGATGGTTCAGCCATCTGTCAAAACTTACTTATTCCTCTTTCTCCAAACCCAGGTCCTTAAGGATAATGAGCAGTGGATATTTTTCTAACCGTTGGTGACATCTGGTAGAATGTGATGAACACAAAGCTGCCAGAATCCACCTATCCTTAGCACATCCATAGCATTATGACAGCATTATGCCTCCCGCCAGATGGGGATGGGCAGTATGTTTCATACTATTTTCTGTTTCTGCCAATTAAAGGACCAACACTTTAGCTCAGCCATGAGGGTGGATCTTAAATTAATGGAGTATGGCAGAGGTCTTCAAACTTGGCCCTTTTATGACTTGTGGACCTCAACTCCCAGAATTCCTCAGCCAGGAATTCTGGCTGGGAGTTGAAGTCCACAGGTCATAAAAAGGCCAAATTTGAAGACCCCTGGAGCATGGTAAGTTTATCTAGGTTGCAAAAGTCTGAAGTTGTCTGCATCTCTTTGCAGTCATCTATTAAACAACCAGACCATTTTTTATCAGGGTAGATCTGGTAGACGTAATAAAACAGAAAAGTTTCTTGTTTCATGTGTGGTGAAAAGTCCCAATTTTAAAAGCACCTTCTCTACTTAACTTTCAAATCAGAGAATCAGCTCAGAAAGAACAGCAAGCTTTTCTCCGGAATGCTTGTTCATTACAACTTAGTTTTAAATCACAGTGAAGAAATAAATCATTTTCTATGTCTGAAACGCTTTTCCCCACAATAAACTTATTTGTGTAGGATATATTTGGTCTTCTCACACAGTGAAATATTGATAGTATTTATAAGTTTTGTAATCTAATTTCAGCATTAAAACCAACACTATCTCAAGTCTCTCTTTTTTTTAGTGTTCACATGGCAAAATCACATGTTTTACATTTTACACTGTTTTACATTTAAAGCAATCAATAATTGTGTGCAAACTATTTTCAATCCAAAAGTACAATCCTATGAAACCAGAAAACCAAGCCCTGCTGTTTTCCATTCCACTTAACCGAGGAACTTGGGAAAATGTTTCAGGCCTCTTTCCCCTCCCACAAAGACGTTAGAAAGAAACATCTGGGATGAATTTGTGTCATCTCATTTCTGTTAAAATGTCATTCTTATTACGTTGTGATGAAAAGGGCAGCAAGAGGTTCTGAAAGATTTTTTCTGGAGTCTGCAAAGTGGAGCAGATGGACCTGTAAAGAAGTTTTGCAAGGCAGGGCAAAGACATGGGACTGTTAATTCAGCAGCGCATGGTTTTTGTTAGACAATCGTGGTCCAGGAAGATAAGCAGCATCGTGACCTTCACTGTAACTCGCAGCAATGAAGAAGTATGCTGCTGAGCTGCAATGTGTCCGATACTATTCAAAACACACACACTGTTGGCAATGGCATTTGGCAGTTGGAGATAGTAAAGAGTGCACAGTGGGTGTTTGGCAATAGATATTGGTGGCCATCCATAAACGATCTCAAAATTTTCTGCTGCTAAGTTAGAGGGGGGGTGGGTGATGGCTCAGTGGTTAAAGATGCTGAGCTTATCAATTGGAAAGCTGACAACACAGTTTTGAGACCTGAGCACTATACAGTGGGGTGAGCTCCCATTCCTTGCCCCAGCTACTGCCCACCAAGCAATCAAAAGCATGCAAATGTGAATAGATAAAATAGGTGCCACTTTGGTGGGAAGGTAACAGCATTCTATGCATCTTTGATGTATAGTCCTGCTGGCCACGTGACCATGGAAAATGTCTTCGCACAATGCTGGATCTCTTGACCAAAAATTGGAAATGAGCACCATCCACTAGAGACTGACATGACTGGACTTGGAAACCTTTACCTTACTAAGATAGAGGATAAGGCTACCAAGTCATCCTCAGATTTTGACTTCTGTCTGAATCCAATCTAATACTTGCAGCAATTGTTTCAGCTATATGGATTTTAAAACAGAGCCTGGCTACAACAGAGACAATTATAACTACAGACTTGGCTTCTCTCTGGCAATATTTTATATTTGATTGCTGATCTCTCTTTTGTGACACTGACTTCCAATCCTAATTGAAGTCTTGTTGTATACATTAATGTTGTCTACTTTGATAGGCCATTTGGACCGAGTGGCAGGGAGAGTCAGATGCCAGCAGTTGAATATAATTTATAATTTAGTCCTTAGATAGTTGTACCAACCACTATGACATCTATTAGCCCGAGCCAAACTTAAACTTACCGAATTATATAGGGCTCCATAAATTGCTTAGAAGTCTTAATTCTTACTTTTCATGCTGTGAAATTTGACTTGCAAATATGAGACTACAGAGCCAAAAACAGACACAAGTTAGCAGAAAACAGCCACATTTAAAAAAATAATATTTTAGGGACTAATTCAAAGTTTTTGTTTTGATTGCTCTTCAGGTACACTACATGCCAAATTATGATTTGCCTGCATCTATATTGCTGGATAGAATGAGGCATGCAATGTTTTTCGCATAATATGTTGGGCAGACGTCCTTTCATCTTGTATTCTTTTCTCTCCCTCCGCCCCCAGTCAAAACTTTTTCATTGGTTAATATCAATTTGCAGTGTATGCCTAATAAAACATCTAAATCTTCATTTTAAATTGAGCCACACAGCTTTTAGATAAGCAATTTCACATTTCTTTGGAACAGCCATCTGCTTCTGAATCACAATGGTTTTCATCAGTAATTTCGAGAGGAAAAACAGTCATTACACTTTAACATGACTCCAAGTACTGAATAAAGAAGAACATCCAACCACTATTTAAATAAACCACATTCTTTACAGTGGAATATCAAAGGACCTAATATGCCATTGTTACAATAAGAGTATTTATTTATACCGGGTTATGCTGTAACTGAGGCCCAAGGGGAAGCGACGTTATCTTGAACCACATCCTTTCCACAGCACAGTTTACCGCAAAATATTATTGTGGGTTGTAAATCTATCTGCTACAAATACAGTAATTATCTGTTTGTGCCAACAAAGTCAAAACAGACCCTAGAAAGAACTTTTTATTTTTGCCATGTTTCAAAATGTTATTGTAGCAAAATAAATCTAACTAAGACAACACTTATCAGCAGCAACACAATACATCAGTGCTGATATGTTGCAATACCAGGTCTCTCTGCCAGGAACGCTAGATTCAAACATAGCTTGTTATATATGTAACGCTGAAAGATTTTGATTTATTATACTGTATCATATGTATGCTGTGCTGTGTTGTAAAGTGCTTACTCAAATAAAGTGGCAGAAAAAATAATTTGTAATAAATAATCATATATACAGTATATGATTATCATATATATACACTTCTCCCAGAAGAACGAAGCTGAAGCCACCAGCCTGAGGATGACGGATGAGATTTCATCGAAACGTTGCTCTTATACCTTCAATTCTACGTGGGGAAAAACCCGAATGACCAAAGATCAATCAATCTATCTATCTATCTATCTATCTATCTATCTATCTATCTATCTATCTATCTATCTATCTATCTATCTATACACACATATACATATATATGTATACATATACATACACACACACACACACACACACACACATATATATATATATATATATATATATATATATATATATATATATATATATATATATATATATATACACACACACACACACACACACACACACACACACACACACACATATATGGATATTTGGTCATTCGGGTTTTTCCCCGCATAGAATTAAAGGTGTAGGAGCAACGTTTCGACGGAATCCCATCCGTCATCATCAGGCTGGTGGCTTCAGCTTCCTTCTTCTGGGAGAAGCATGTGGTAGTGGCTGTTTGTTCCTCTTTTTTAAACTGCCAGAGGGGGTGTGTTCTGTGGGTGGAGGTGTGCTCTGATTGGGTGGGGGATTAAGTGTGTTCTGATTGGGTGGGAGTGTGTTTTGAATGGTGGGTGTGTTCTGATTGGGTGGGGGTGTGTTTTGAGTGGATGGGCTGGTCTCAGCTGCCAGCCTTAGACCTGAGCTGGTGAGTTGTGCTGCTTTTGTTCGGCTTCGTGTTTGTGGTGGTGCCATGTTTTTATAGTGGGTGTCAGTTTGCTTATTGTGTGGTTTGGAGGGGTTTAAAGTGGCTGATGTTGCAGCTGTAGTTAGGTTTCTGTTTTGTGGTTGTGCCTCGTTATCATTGTGGGTTCGGATTTGCTTTTTGAATGGTTGTGTGGTGGTGATGTCATGTGATGTTATCATGAGTTTGGGTCTGGTATCATTCTTGGTGGTTGGGACTCATCTGTCAATCAAGGCGGGTTTCCAAATGGCTGGTAGGCGAGAGGTATCATCTCGTTTGTTCATGCTGTGGGGGTGTTTTTCTATCTCAATGGCTTCTCTGATTATTCTGTTGTTAAAATGTTCAATTTTGGCGATAGTTTTGGTTTTTTTAAAATCAATTTCATGCCCCGTGGCTTCAAAGTGTTGGACCACGGATGAAGTTTGTTCTCCCTTTCTGAGTGAGTTTTTGTGCTCTTCAATGTGTGCACTTATTCTTCTGTTGGTCTGTCCGATGTATGTGGTGGGGCAGGCACATATATATATACATACATACACAAACACACACACACACATACACACACATGCATTCATAAGTAGATGTAATCATAAATCATCATAAATGCAATGTTCAGTTATTTGCAACTATATGTAAAGCAGAACATAATTTTTATGTATTCTTTGCATGTTGAAACAAACTACTTCTCAAACTCCATTACATTTATTATTGTCCATTTCCTTCTTTCAATGTTTCTCAACCTTGGCAACTTTGCTATGTGCAGAGTTCAACTCCCAGAATTCCTCAGCCAGCATTGGTTGAAAAACACTGGTTGAGAAACACTGCCTTATTTTGCAACCACACTGAATACTGGATTGTTTTGTTTTTGTTTTGTTTTTTTGTTTTGTTTTTTGCTTCATTCAATTTATTGACAGCCACAGCCAGAAATCTGTGTGGTTTTTAGAAATTTGGGACACCATAAATGTTATCACTTGGACCACTGATAATGTTAGTTGATGTTGTAGGACATAGTGTCTCTGAAATGATACAGGTTAATCACTTTGAGATATGATCGATTCATTGTGGATTGATAATCTCTGAAGAGGCTGTGATGCTGTGAAAAGTGAAGAGAAAGGGGAGGAGAGGATGGCCACCACTAAGGTGGTAGTTACAGTGGAAATGACTGTTAGAAGACCTGAAGCACCAGGTTAGGGACAGATCACCATGGAGAGAACCTATCTATGTGGATACTAAAAGTCAAAATGACTCGATGGTATATAAGGAATCAAACCAAACAAATTGCATTGATAAAGTATTTTAAAGGGAACTATAATTTGATCATATTTATAATTGCAAGATACTCCCCTTACGGTGTGCAGATGTGCCTGTAAATGCTTTATTTACTTCAACAAGTTATCAAAAATTCACAAGAATATAAATTGGATAAAATTATCTAAAATTACACATTGATTTGCATATGAATAGTACTTAAGTGCAAGTATTTATTTACTTATTGAAAGAATGATAGGTTTCGGCCTCTGAGGAAATGAACAAAAGGAAGAAAGTTTTGAGTAAACTGAAGAACTGAAGGCCGTAGCAAATTCTATATTCATATTATTCTGCACAAAAAAACAAAAAAAAAACCTCAGACAATAAAGAATCCCTAATACTTTTAATTTCTGTAACTTAGAACTTCCAAATTTGACAAGACAATTATGGAAGTATTCCTATCTTCGGGGAAAAAATACATTGTGGTAACAGTAAAATATATTATCTTTAAGGGTAATTTGTATTTTGTAGCTTTAATTTGGACTGGGATAGGACAGTGATTTGAACCCAATCGGGCCTACATACTTCAGTAATTATCTGATAGATGGTAGTGCAGCTTCATGAAAGAATTATATTCCTATGTAAGATTATACATAAAATGGAAGAAGGAGGAAAAGCAGAGATCAGAAGAAAGAAATGTACCTAAAGGAGCAATGAGCAGAGGCACTAGAGATGTATTTTCTGGAATTGATGTGCAGATGTCACACAGAGGCAACTGATGTGGAATTCTTCTTCCTTTCTTCTCTGTGGGTGATCTAACTGGAATTTGAAGAACAATACTCCCTTTGGAGCAATTTAAATAGAATAGTGTGAGGGAAAAGAATACCTCCAGCAATCATAACGGACCTTAACTATAAACAAGAACAAGTCTTAAGAGACTCCTAAATTTTCTAAGATGCTCTGTTAGCTTGTAGAAACTATGGAGGCTTTAGTATAGTTGCCTGTGTGTTGCCTCCATGCTGTTCCTTTTTCTTTTCCAATGCACTTTAAACTAGCTTTTGGGACAGAAGCCTGAACAGAAAGCTGGGACAATGATTATTTAACTATACCCAGTCTATTTGTCTTTTATCAATTTTAAAGAAGGAGAAACCCAAACAATAGTCAGGGGAACCCATATAGATTAATCAGAAAAAAAGTCCTGTAGAAGGAGTTGGTTTAGAAAATGCTGGTAAATGCTATAAGCAAAAATTGTTTGGCATCTAATGAATGTCCCTACTAAGGTTGCCAGAGTCAACAGCAAAAAATAAATAAATAAATAAAAGTGTATTTTTATGAAGCATATTTGCATTTGCTTGCTTTTTTATTTATAGTCTGGGGTGCATTTTGATTTGCCCCATGAACTCAATGTTTTCTTCCAAAGAAGATGGAAGCCAAATCAATGTGACCGCTATTTCCATTAAAGGGATGTTTTGCCATTTTACATCAGACCCACAGAAAGGATAGTCACAGTATCTCCGGCAAGATTATTCCAAGGCTTCCAGCACCAGAAACAAGTCCCCCCCACCCGTCAAAAAATATTTTACTTTATATACAGTAAATTTAAATGCAGTAAATATGGTCCTGGGAAAGGGCATTTCCTCCATTTTTTTTATTTTTCCAGTTTTCTCATAATCATTTAGATTACGAGATAGCATCTCTAGGCTATTCTTCTTTTCAAAATTCCGTTTGTCCCAACTAGCTACTATGAAATCCCAAGGCACAACTTGCACATTCTGAAGGAAAAGCTTTAGGGGATGATTTCAATTGGAAAATATATATTGGAAAATGAGTTATTTCTCTCACATCTCTTCTCCCTTTCCATTGCCGCAATCTGCTGCTACCCTGTAACTTAAAAGAAGTATACAAGCACACACACACACACACACACACACAGAGAGAGAGAGAGAGAGAGAGAGAGAGAGAGAGGAGGGGGAGAAATCATTCTTGCTATGTTTGATGTCCTCTTAACTTTCAAACTTTCCAGGTTCTAGATCAGAATCTTAACTTTGATATATATATATATATATATATATATATATATATATATATATATATATATATATATATATATATATATATATATATATATATATATATATATATATATATATATATATATATATATATATATATATATATATATATATATATATATATATACATATACATATATATATATATATATATATATATATATATATATATATACATATATATATACACATATATACATATATACATATATACATATATATACATATATATACATATATATACATATATATACATATATATACATATATATACATATATATACATATATATATATATATATATATATATATATATATATATATATATATATATATATATATATATATATATATATATATATATATGTCCCTTGGTGCAGGCCAGCATTCAGCTCCCCTTTACTGTTTCATTTTGTTTATATTACTAGAGCAGGGGTCCCCAACCCCCATGCCATGGACCAGCACTGGTCCATGTCATGCAGGAAACTGGTCCACGCAAACGAGCGAAGCCCCATCTATCCACGTGAGGGATCCTGGAAGCACATAAAAACATGCCCCCTCCAGTCCACAAAAAAACCTCTCACCAAGGAACCAGTCTTTGTCACCCATAAAGTTGGGGGCACCTGTCCTAAAGTATTTCTGAGAAAAAACTGAAAGACTGCAAAAACAGAGAAACTGGCCATTCTTACAAACAACAACAACAAAACCAGTGCATATCTGTAACCCAATGTAATACTGTACCTATGTATAAAAAAAAAATCAAAGTTAAAATGGACATAATAGAAGTAGGACAATTTGGAATAAGTTTGTTTTCTAGTAAATGGATCTTCTGGCATCAAGGAGATACAAAAAAAGTAATTTTGATTCCATCAAATGGTCATTCTTTTTTTAAAAAAAAATCCCACTGGTATTATATTTATGAATAAATCAAGGTGATGAACATATGTCATACTTCTTACTTCTCCTCCT
Organism: Vipera berus; assembly: GCF_964194415.1. Taxonomy (NCBI): domain Eukaryota; kingdom Metazoa; phylum Chordata; class Lepidosauria; order Squamata; family Viperidae; genus Vipera; species Vipera berus. Next base: position 141,401,917 of record NC_138202.1, read on the forward strand.
TTCTCCACAACAGGCATTTTGTGACAATGCATTAAATACTCTGGAGATCTATAGTCTGACAGTGTTCAGTTTCATTCTTTTAGGTTTTTTTTTCTGTAATTCAATCTATATAGCTGTCCATCTCACATTTCTGTTTCTGGTTGGCACACATAATTAACCAAATAACAAATTAATTAACATTTTTTTTAAAAAAAAAACCAGTAAATTACAGATCAATAAAACCATAAAATCTTATGGTTCTGGTGTTAGGTAGCATCAGGACTTATAAAAGAAATTAACATAGCAGAAGCTAAGTGTTAAGAAGATGGTTCTTGAAAGAAAAATCCAGTTCCTCAGAAAACGAGTCCCCTTGATTCAGTAAGAGGAGTGGCAAAAATTAAACAAGTGTTGAAATTTCCTTCCTTCCTTCCTTCCTTCCTTCCTTCCTTCCTTCCTTCCTTCCTTCCTTCCTTCCTTCCTTCCTTCCTTCCTTCCTTCCCTATCTGCTGAAAACCAATCTATTGCTGGGGTAATGTATTTGATGCCTATAGGATCACTTAAGTTACTTGAGTAGCAATCTATCTGCAAATAAGCAAAATACTGTTAGTCGCTAGTGATCTCACCTTCCCCCACCCCACCCCACCCAAAAAATAAAATAAAATAAACCAAACCAAAGTAAATGATGAGCCTGGAGTAACTCACCATTTTGTGTGTGCTTTTTATAAGAGAATAATGAGTGATACTGCTTCTCAGTTGAGTATATCACTTATACTCATGAAAATAAAAGCAATGAGTATGGGCCTCCATCCTCCTGCTCTCAGGCACATGAAAACAGGAACCAAGGCTGTTCAAATGAGTACTTGTTTAATCCATGCTAGCTCTCGACAAAAATCTGAACTACTAACAGTCAAAGCAAATCAGCAGTAGAGAAAAGGCAACGGAACCCATTGTGAACATGAAGGGACTCCAAACTGATAACGTGCTTGACCTTGAACTCAGCCTGGTCATCTACATCTGGCTTCCATATCCTCAAATGTTATTTCTTTTTGAAAAGCAGATGTTAGTGAAAAGTTGGCATCAGCTTGCCAGGGAAGTCAATAATCAAGTACTGATTATTGAGAAGCAATAAAAGAATGGAAGCAACAAGAAAAATTCCAGATGGACAACAGCTCAAGGAATTCCTCTATTTCAATATTCACTTATCATCCAGAAATAAATGTGCCAAAGGTGTGTTTTTTTCCCTGAAAGGCACCTGGACTTTTTTGTTGTTTTGTTTTGTTTGTTTGTTTGAAAATATTTGAAAATGTTTCACTTCTCATGAACTGAAGAAGCTTCTTGGATGAGAAGCAAAATGTTTTCAAACAAACAAACAAAAACAAGGAAGTCCAGTTGCCTTTTGGAAAAAAGCACCTTTGGGACAACCATGACCTGGATGATTGGGAATCTCCATAGACACCTGGGAATAAATTAGAAAGAGTGAAGGTTTCCCTCTAGGGATGCATGAAGGTTTGTTTTGTTTTTTTAATATCTGTTGCTTCCCTGCAGTGATCTCAAAGTGCCAAAGGATAAGCCCATATTTCCAGTGTAGATCTTCGTATTGTTGGAAATGTGTAGCTGAGCCATAAAAGTCACACTGCTGCTGGCTGAAATAAAAACAAAATAAAAAGCCAGGAACGCTGCGGTCTCGCTATGAATTATTTGTGTATGTGTCCCTTAAAAAAGATTAATTTGCCCCTCTGTTTCTAAACTTAAACAAGCTCAATTTGCTTCTCGGAACAGACACACTTTTTGAAACCTAGAGAAAGTGCAATTTAGCTGGCAATTAATCCTTAATGTGATCTAATTATTCCTGACATTTGGGCATCAGGCACTAGACTTCAGGGGCCATATTAGTCTCCAGCACTGTTGTAAGCGTTTGCATAGAATTCAAGGAAGTGAACCACTGCCATCAGCTTTCAGTTAAATTAACTTCTCTGCAAACCTGATCGGGAAACAAAAGAGGCATCAGATAATTAACCGTGACTAAAGTGGAAGAAAAGCTGACGGTCCCCTATGACCGCACTGTGCTGGTAATGCAGAATAAGGTGCAGTCTAAATCCTTTCCAAATGTGCAGCTGCGCATTTTATTCCCAAAGATAGATAAATTGTAGGGAATAAGCAGAGCCGACAAGTCACAGAGACCTGTATCGGCACAATTCTCAGCTTGGTTTAGGGAATTGTGTGTTCTAATTTCTACTTGCAATCCTTGCGTTTTGAGGGATTGGGGGTGACCTCCCCAGATCTTGCTCTCACCAAAGATAGGGAGAGGACATTCTCAAACCTTGATTTATTTCTGGCTGTAAAGCACTTTGACACCCTAGGGTGAAATTCACCTTCTTGAGAAAGGCCAGCACAAAGTTTATGACTAAGTGTACCTGAGTGGATCATAATACTTTTTGCTGAGTATTCATAGTGAAAATAATTTTGGCCTCAGTGCCATTTGCTTATATACATTTATAAAGTAAAAAACAGAGGAAAAGAAATACACCTTTGTGGATGAAAGAAAGTCACACTACCTCTCCGGTTGAACGCGAACAGGAAGACAAATGTGAGCTTAAGAAACAAGCTTTATTTATAAAGCAAATATTTTGGTCTGATGTTCAGTATCTCACCTGAAGAGGCAAGTAATCACACTTGGTATTTTTTGCACTGAAACACTCTGGTTTTATCAAAACAGGCAAGTTGCAATCCAGCCTGAGAGAATTCTGCAACTTTTCTATAAATAACATCTCTGATCAGAACTTATTCTGTAACAGCTCTAAACTAACTTGTTAAATCTGGAACCCTAAGGATTAGGGACCCTTAGACTTCAAAGGTCAACTCTCAGGGTTTCTTCTATAAAGGGATGAGGGCTTAAAAACATCAAAGAACTCAAGAATCCATTGCCAAGTCCCATCCTCTCTTTTATCTATTTGTCCGTTCCACTAGCATCATTTAGTGACAGGAAAGTAAAATCATAAATTAAAACCAATAACTTTGCAATCTCACAATCAGATTTTTTCCTGTTTTGATGTGTTTATTAACTTTGAGTAATATATTAATTTGGATGGGTTTTTTTACACACAACATTCTGACCTAGAAATGATGTAACTAGTAATTAAACCATTTATAAAATAATTTACAATCATCTGGATTTTTTTTCCAGATCTACTGTTTTCCAATCAAGGAAGAACATAAAACAAAAAGACTATTTCCCTAGTTCCAAGATCTAGTGGTATAATAGGAATACCTAGCACAGCTTTGACTATGCTACCTCTAAACACTCAGGATAATTTTCAATATATTCAATATAGTTTACTGCTGATCCTAAGACCCAGAACAAAATACTGTTTATCTCTTAGGGTCTTTTTTTTCTTATATACTGTCAAGTCTACAACAAACCTGGCTGCAGCCACCTTGCTCATTCTAAATTGCCACACGAAAGGGTGTTGTGTGGATTATTTTTGCTCATCTAAACAATTCTGTGTCCTGTGGGAACCAAGGTCATTCTATTAGTTAGCTTAGATGGTTGGACATTTTGTTAGAAAGCCCACCAAACTATTCTACTAGGAAATGTAGCTGACTGCATAGCACTGGGATAGGAAGTTTGGCTTTGTAACTCTTTGGAGGGAATTTTAGACTTGGTTTCACTTTTCACCATGCCAATATTTTGTAACCAATAAACACGTTCTTTGAGGAAACTCTAGCCTCAGAGTTCTGATTTAATTGGTTTTAGCATTGAAACCATGACATATACTATATATTGAAGCTGGGGACTTCACATTCAGGTTGGATGAAGCTGGTAGCAATTCTAAAGAGGTCACATCATTAGCAGTTTCTTTTTCCTGATGACCAAATGATTTAAAACTAATTTCTGATTTACATTGGATTCCAAAGATCACATGCAAACAGTGCTGAACTTATCATAAAATCACAAGATCATAGAATTGGAAAGGACCACAAAGGTCATTTAGTCCAGTATTCTATTCCCTGCAGGATCCATCGAAGCATTTTGTTTAACCTACCTTTCCAGTAAAACAGGAAATAGGATCTCGTGAGGCAAACAATTCCGCTGCTGGAGAGCTCCTATTGTTAGGGTATTTGTCCTAATACTTAATTACCTACTTCCCTACAATTTCAACCTATTGTTTCTGGTTCTGTCCTATAGAGCAACTTTTTAAAAAATACTCCTTCTATATCAGGGGTCCCCAACCCCCAGTCCGTGGACCGGCAGCAGGCCACAGCATGCCAGAAACCAGTCCATGCAAACAAGCAAAGCCCCATATGTAGGATGCAGGCAGTACATGAAACCATGCCCCCTCCAGTCCACAGAAAAATCTCTCTGCAAAGAACCAGTCCCTTGTGCTCAAAAGGTTGGGGACCTCTGTTCTATATTACTCCTTCTTCTATAGTCGTTCTGTAGCTATCTGAAGATTGCTTTTAAACTTCTTCCTCATTCTTCTCTTTTATAAATTTAACAAAGACAGTTTCTTCAACCATCCTTCATAGAACTTGTACCACTTCTCTGAATTTGCTGCATTTTGTTGATGTCAGTTTTAGACTGTGGTGACCAGAACTAGATGCAATATTCCAAGGCAGAATAGGGTGAACAATTGCATCTTCTGATCTGGAATCTGTTAATGGATCCTAAAAGATCCCCTGCCTTTTTACAAGCTGAATGGCCTGGCTGGCTCATGCCAGGACACCCAGATCCTTTTCATATGCATCATTACTAAGCCAGGTCTACCCACTCTATATTTGGGGCTTTCACTTTTTATTATGGTTTCTCATTCCAGTTTCCCATAATGATCAGTCATTCTAGGAGCGTCTCCTGCATGGTAGAGGCCACCCTCAAAATTTCTTTTTCTTGAAATGTACTGTTACTCTTCCTCACCAGACAGAGTAGAAAAATGAAATAGTTGTACAATGGTTAAAAAAAATAAAATAAAAAGCACCTCTTTACATAGACCTTTGGTGTTAGTTACGAAGGAATGGTAGCATTCTGTTCTCCCTGTTAGTGTCCTCCCTAGGAAAAAAAAGCATTCAGTTTCTCTGTTGTCATTCAGGAGTCATTGTGAAACAGTTCTGAAGCAGTTCTGCTTGGTCTGTTCCTAGCCTTGGGGTTCGTATTCCTCTCTCAAGCTAAAGGGACCATGGTACTGCTTCAAGGAGCAAGCAAGCAGAATGGAATGGCTTCTGTTGATGTTTTCTCTATTTGGTTTCCTCTCTGGGTGTCTCAGAAAGGACATCGAAGAGGACAAGGATAGACAGGGGCAATGGTGTTATGATAAATGTATATCCTTTAGGTGTTGTGTCCCTAACTGCCAAACAAATGATTGATATGCTAGGCATTGTGGCTGAGCTCTGCTCTCTCAACCAAAATTCCAAAAAGCTAATAATTGGCTGTCATGGGCTAGATGAGCCAGATGTGGGAAGTCTATTTTGGTCTGCTTATTAGAAAGTTGGAGGAAATATTGAGCAGCTCCTCTGAAATAGTCAGCATTTCAGGATCTGCTAGGGTAAAAAGCTCACAAGGTGCTTGGAAATATTTCTAAAGATTTGTGGTGGAAAATGTGGTGTGGAAGCACCAGAGGTTATATTGCTAATCTCAAGTTGATTCCAATTGGCATGTTTGTCTCTATATGTTCATGTTCTATTTCCAAATTGTTGTTTTAGGGAATATTTTTCCCCCCTCAGATACAGTATAATGAAAAACAACCTTTGACATGGTGCTGATATATATCCATGGATACTCTCTGAATTCCAAGGCTGATTGTATTTTATTTTTAATGCTACTGTCTTTTTGGAGCCAAGGGAGACAATATTCCAAATGGAATACTTTAATAAAAGTATCAGACTGACAATCTATTTGTAGGTAGAAAATAACAGTTCTAACCAGGCATTTGACAATTTAGTAGAGACAAGTGACAACATCTATTCACAAAGTCAAATAAATATCTGCCATTCAACACACTCCAGTATTCCAAGCCAGGGAGTTAATAAAGTAAGCCTGACCACTAAATGTTACCTCGGATGAAAAGGCAAGTCAGTAAAGAGATTCACAGTAACCAATACAGATTCAGTTACATAAACTGTTTCCATTAATATATCCAACTAGAAAACAGAAAGATTATCACATTATTTGAGAGATGGTATGTTTTCTCCTTCAATATGGAACCAACATTTGTTTATTTTCTAAAACAATTACTAACTGGCAAGAATTTATGTAAATAGATGCTACAAAATTGTACTTCAGTACATGGGAATGAAAGGCCGTGTAAAGCATATTGCAATAATGCAAGGCATGTTTGGCTGTAAGCAATGCCTCCCAATCTAGGAATGGAGACCACTGGCATCTAGGGTAGAACTGTGTGAAGGTTGTCCTGGCCACAGCTAACCTCTGCTCCTCAAGCTGTGATTCCAGCTGGACCCCTAGATTGTGCACCAACTCTGTCTAGGAAAATGTTATCTCATCATGTTGGAAAATCATTAAATGCAAATGGCCTAAAACCCACAGCTATTTAGTCTTATCAAGGTTGAGTTCTTCCCCATTAAGACCCACATAGTTTCCAGGCACTATGGTCTGTGAACATGCATGTTTAAAGCTAAGTGTTAAAACTACAATGAAACAGTAAAATATCATTTTAGATTCACAATATCTATGTGCACTACAGCAGATGTCCCTTCTGTTCATAACAGCTGCCCATTCAAGCTGGTTGAGGCTAAATGTGGGAAGATTTACCTGAACTTTAAATTTACAAATGAGCTGGGCATTTATTATGGGAAATACCAAATAGATCAAGAAACAATTCCCTTTTTTCAAGCACCAATTAGCAATTGTCCACCAGATTGTGGTGGCTCAGTGGGTTAGGATGCTGAGCTTGTCGATCAGAAGGTCGGCAGTTTGGTGGGTCGAATCCCGAGTGCCGCATAACAGAGTGAGCACCTGTTACTCATCCCAGCTTCTGCCAACCTAGCAGTTTGAAAGCACGTAAAAATGCAAGTAGAAAAATAGGGACCACTACGATGGGAAGGTAACAGCGTTCCGTACGCCTTTGGTGTCTAGTCATGCTGGCCACATGACCACGGAGACGGCCTCGGACAAGCGCTGGCTCTTCGGCTTTGAAACGGAGATGAGCACGGGCCCCTAGAGTTGGAAACAACTAGCACGCATGTGCGGGGGAACCTTTACCTTTACCTTTTTTACCAGATTGCAAGAACATAAGCAAGCGGTCAGAAAAGAAGACCTGAAGTCATTGGTAGCCTCACATTGCAATAAACAAGGACATACATTCAATTTTGTAACTACTAAGATTGTTGGGTGAGCAGCCAGAGAAGTTATTGAAGCCTAGGAAACAGGTGCCTTGACAGTCAACAGGAGTGTTGATTTACCACCAGTTTATCAAGTACTTAGGAGGTGAGGGCTTGGCAGCACAAGGAAACAATAGCTAATGTCTTAATAACCAGCCATTAACACCCCAATCAACATCTAAAAAGCTACCCATGACAGACACCATATACTACCACACAGAGAATAGCCCAAAGCACACATTCTGCTAGAAAGAAGTTCCCTGAGGATGAGCTCCAGCACAAGTCTGAAAGCTCGGAAGACTAAACCTCCGGTCCCGATGACCAGCCCAGATTGGATCCCATAGTATTGATCCCATCAATGCAGAACTTTCTCAGTTCATTCTGAAATATGAGACCATCTCTTGTCCAGCTCCTATTCAACAGTAGCAACATGAAATAAATAATATTAATAATTGCTTAAGTAGCTCAACTGGGTAGAAGTAATTTGGATGGATCCACTTAGTGCTGCATTTAAATTCAATGGCTTGTAAGTTCCCAAAGTCTGTAGAGGAGCAGCAGCTGATAGGTTTTCCTCTGCCAATAAAGGGCAATGTAACAGATTGCATATTTGTTCTGAACATTGGAGATGCTAGCTCAAACTCTCAGCTAAGAGTTATCATGAATTCTAAATCACCATGTAGCACAATGTATATGAGTCTCTCTCTGTGTGTGTGTCTTTGTGTCTGTGTATGTCACTGTGAGTGTGTCCGTATAAATTTTGCTTGTTTTTGCCTGCCATCTGTAGACACTGCCTTTATTGTTTTACCTCCTGGGTGGTGATGACATGGAATATTCAAAAGCTTGGGTGGAAGTGTCAACAGTATAGCCTATATGGCAGCAGTGAAAGATGGATGTGATTATGGAAAGCCTCAAGCTTAGAAACAAGGAGACTAGAAGCAAAGCACTTGTAGGTTGAAGGGTTAGAAACTGACATGAGAAGGCTGCTTGGGAAGATTTGTTAAGAGCTGTGAAAGGAGGCAAGGCAAAAGGAGAGGGGAAAAAATACTGAAAGATGAAGGACGGAATGGAAAAGGAAAGGTGAAAGCATCATAAGGCAAACCTAAAAGGACAACGTATTCTTAGCAGAATAGGAAAAAAAGCTGATGACTGATGTGCTGATATATGTTTCAAAGAGGGGTGAATAATAAGCGTGAAGGATTATAGTGGATAACAAATAGGGGAGAAAAAAAATGCAGCTACAAGAGAAATAGGAATTCTGAGAGAAACAGAATTCAAAGAGAGGATTAAGGGGAAAACAAATCAAACAGACAAAGAATTAAGGGAAAACGTTGGCCCTTGACAATAAAAAGGTAAGTAATGGATTTTTGGGAGAATAAAGACCAGGAACCAGAAAATGGGAAGGATGTTGGAAATTGCCTACGTAGCGCTACATCAAGCAGCACATTAACCTCAAAGGTCACATGTTTGTGAAGTCTAAAACAAGGGACGGCAGAGCCCAGCGGGGCTGGGACGCATGCTGTCTCTCACATACACTTTTCCCCCCTAAAACTACTCCTTTTTTCACATTTTCCTTTTTTTTTTTTTAATGAAATACCTTCTTTGTCTTACGAGCAGTAGATATTGATCGCCGGAGATCAAAATTGATCACTCGGCTTTTTCAAGTTCATAGGCTGAAGGCCACAGGAAATTAAGGGTCGCCTGGATTCCTGAGCTCTGGTTGTCTACCTCTTTTCAGAAATGTTAACCTCCTTGTTCTTCTTTAGCCTTCTTCCTTTTTGGTTAGTAAGATCACAATGTACCGAGAGAACAGTGATTCTCCTGTCATCTGTGGCAGGGAAAGTCTTGCCCCAGATCAATTCGGTTACAACAGACTTGTCTTTTGTTCATATAATTACAGAAAACATATTCAAGGGAAATAATAAGCACTCCCAATTACTGTTATCCTGCATATCTATGTGAGGGGAGGGATATGGACATAGGGTTTTTTTTAATTTTACTGTTAGATGTAACCTGAGATAGATGTCCCATGAAGACTGCATTAAGATCTTCAGAACTGACAAAGCAAGTGATTTAATTGTTTGTAAATTTCAGGAACATCTCTCAGAGCACTTCACCCTTCATGCTATGACTGGGATAAGTGAAGTAAGATGAAGGACAAGGATGGAATTTCCTATGGCTATGAAAATTCTGTATAAAAGCTCTTCTTTTTTGCAATCACATTAGTACTGTAGAAGCCCTTGAATGAAATGGCCTCTTATATACCACTGCATTTATTGGTATCACCATGTAGGATAATGATGAAGAGTGCAGAGAAAGAGACAGAAATAGAGGGGAAAAATAGCTGCCTTTTTTGCAACTTAATGTGTTGCTATAACAGGTTCCACTTCTGTGAAAAATACTAAGGGAAAGGATATGTGCTTCAATCATGAGGTGTCTTTAGCAATGGCAAGAGACCAGTTGAGGCAGGCATGAGATTTCCCTTTCAAACTCCTGGAGCTTACAAAACTTAGCAAAAGTTTTCTTCTTAGTTATCCGCACTTAAAGGAAAACTAGTTGTCTGTTCTGAATTTAGTGCCAAATAATTTCAAGTAGGTATGTGCAATTAATTCAAATAGTCCAAGCTAAATTGGAAGCATGACAGGATACCTAGGGAAGACAAGATCTAGTTCCTATTAAACAAATACGTTAAAACTGCTACAAAACAACATGCAATTACCATTATTCTATAATTGCTAATTAATTGGCATTCATCAGTCTTTTAATTGCTGCCCCTCAGTACATGACGTACCTTATATACAAATAAACTAAGGTTTTAAACACTCAATACCAAGCTATGTTTGTGGAGTCGGAATCACACGATAAAATACAGTCACAACAGCATCATTCATTTTTACTTCATTGTTGTTGTGTGACATAAGAAAAGTGCTTTGAGTTTTCTAGTCTTCGGCACTGTCTTTCTTCTCTTGCCTTGCATTTCACCTGAAAACTTTCTCAGTTTCATTACTAGTTCCTATTACACAAAATGATTGTCCTGGGGAAATGAAATAGAACTCTTCATTTTGTACTTTGCCGAGGAGACTAGGAAATATGAAGATTTAATATAATCTAATCAGAATACGGTGTTGGGAAGAAGCCTATAGGGTTCTCTTCTGTTCTCTTCTATAATAGCTCTCGGCCACAGGAAAAAACCAAGATTTTATTATTATTATTATTATTATTATTATTATTATTATTATTATTATTATTATTATTATTATCATCATCATCATCATCATCATCATCATTATTGTTTTAATAAAGCTTTTTCCTGACATTTTGCAAACATTGCTTCTTTCACCTATTACTTTCTTTTCCTCTCATTTTCTCCTGTTCCATTTTTGTTCGAGGTCTCTGTGCTCTCCTTACTTTTATTGCAAATGACATCTGGTATGCTATTACTATTTCGTTCCTTCGTTTCCTTTGCTTTTGCTTTGCTGCCTCTTCTAGGTCAGAAAAGAAATACAGAACGCATGCTTGGCTGCTATTGTTCATTCTAATGTGAGATATATTTTTTTATATTTTTCCAAAAAGCATCTCTTCATTCTGAAAGTGCATTTCTTCAAAGGTTTTAATCAGACCTCACTAAGATTCTGGTTAGGACATTAAAAGAAAAGTAAGCCCATCTCTTACAGTGGGAACAGTTCAAAGGAAACCAGGATAACTTTTTACTTACATGAAGCCTCATCTGATTCGTCGGGACAGTCTGAGTCTCCATCACAGAGCCAATTCTGAGACACGCAGGTCACACGATCATGACAAAGAAACTCTCCTATCTCACATATGTGGTCTGTAAACACAAGCAAAGTGAAAGAATGGAAATGATAAATGGATAATCAAAAAGAAGCAAGACAATTAATGAAACAAGAAACAGGCAAAATAGTCTTTCCCCTTCATGAAATCCAAAACACCTGCCTGAAAACATCTGCATTTGTGATTTCACACAGATATGACACCTCCTCAGAAGCACCCTGTATTTATGCTCAAATTGTCCTATTTCATTGGATAGCATGCTTACTAATGCACAAATCAAATGTAGGCTACAGGGGAGAAAATACACAACTGTATCCTACAGTGGTCTCTCTCTCTCTCTCCTGCTAAATTTGCCCATTTCATTGAAGAATGAGCAGAGGTTCCCAAATCATCTCAGATTATGGTCCTCCATGGGGATCCCAAAACTTCAGGCCTCCCAAATAATTCACAAACACTTCAGTTTAAGTAGGAAAATATCCCTGTGGATTTGCTGTGGTTTGTCTATAATTTCTGAACTATGGAACCCTACAGTTGTTGGTAACGTCCTATAAGTGCTAATAAGTAATAACCTGGGGGGTGGGCATGGGGCAAACTCTCCAAACCTTTCACCATTTCAGAATCAGAAATAGAGATAGAGTAATGGCAGGACACACTAAATATTTTGAGCACCTCACTTCCATGCCACTTATTTTGTCACAAAAGCACCCCAAGCAAGACATTGCAATAGAATCTATGTTTACTGTAGGAATAGAAATTTATTTGTAGTACAAAAAGGAATGTGATGCCCATATTCTAGTTTTCATACAGCCAAAGTTATAATAGAGGCATCCCAAACAGATATCCCAAACAAGAAAGAGCAACAGTTGTGTACAATTTTATCCTTCAGGCACACTCAGAAGCAATCATGGCCATCAAATGAAACAGAAGCAATTCACATTTTAAAAAGGGCAATTTAGACTGCAGCCTCCTTAGAAAAATTTAAAGTGGAAAAGCAACCCGCAAATAACACAGTAGATGGTTTATCCAATCCAACTTTTATTTGTCCTGTTAATCCAAATCCAAGCACTTTTGAGGGTTTGGATTATCTATACACAGTTCCACCCTAGATTTTAGTTCAATGGATTTCAATTAGATTTATTCCTAATATCTTATCATAATATCTACTCAAATCATTCTAAGGAAAAAAAAATCACATTCTTAATCTGTGCTTCATGGAAAACATAGACCTAAAGTGTTGTAATATGAGCTGTCACTGCTGTGACTACTGCCTCTGGATGGCCTTGGGTTAGGCTGAAACAGGAAATAAGATTTGTCCCGTGTTTGGGGCCTAGCAAGGTATTCTAAATACTTAACAAACACTTAACACATATCTCCCTTGCTTCTCAGCTAACAAAGCGAGAAACAGCCAGTGGCCTAAAGGTTAGAACAATTGCCTAATGTGCAATCAGCCCAGGTTCGAATCTCAGAAGGGTATGGCTGACTGATGAAAACAAATAAGTTTGAAATGATCATATCTGTCTCCTTTAATTCTTTGTTAGCAATTAAAAAAAAATACACAAATATGAGCTGTCACTGCTGTGACTACTGTCTGTGGATGTCCTTGGGTTAGGCTGAAACAGGAAATATATGCTTTCAGAGTAGGTTGATTTTATCTGCTTGGGTCCTGACTTTTTTTCCCCTGGAGAAGTTTATTTTGGGACTGCACTTTGGAGAACATGGTATTCCCACATTTGTGGCAGTTGATAGATACAGAATTCTTCCACTAGTGGTCAACTGGGGAGTTCAGTATTCAGTACTAGTTTGCCACTGTGGGGTGGCAGGATCATCCTCCATCATCCAGGCATCTTAGGAGGAAGACATTCTACCACCCTTGGGAATATTAATGTAAACTGATGCCTGACACCTATCAAGACCAACATCTGGCCTTGTAATCTAAACTTGTAAAAAACAACAAAAGCAGCATGTCCTTTACAAAGTCAGGAAGACTTTGATTTATTATGCCTTCTCTGTTATGTTGCTTGCCCTGTGGAATAATCTCACCCCTGCAATATGGCTAGCCTGACCCCATTAACCTTTGGGAAGGCTTTGAGGACCTGGATGTTCTCTTAAGCATTGGGGCCAAGAAGGCGATGGCCTCATCCTGACAGAATTAATATATGGAGGGCATACTGGTTGTGTGTGCAGTTTTGCTAGTGATTGGGGTGGGGGTTTGGTCATATACCAACAGGAATCAAATTTCTGAAGAGGGGTAACTACACAAATCCTTTTAATTATTATGGTAAATCCCATTGTCAATCAGGTGTTTATACTGGATTTGACATGTTTGTCCATCTATTTGGTCCTTCCCTAGGAGCTAGGATAGGCACATGTTGTTGTTTGATGTTGTCTCATTGCAAGATGTAAGGTGTTCCAAGTAAAACTGCCTTTTGCATTTGGTTGATGGCAATTTTGTCAGTGTGGTTTATGGCACAGTCAGCCAGATGTTCAGACTGTATTTAACATTTTATCCAACTATCAAATCTTTCCTAAGGACGTTTGTTGGTCTTAAAGGTATCATCACAGGATGTAAGCTATAGTTAATGTTATTATTATCAATATTATTATTGATCATCGCAGAGTCAGCGAGATGTTCAGACTGGATTTGGCACTTTTGTCCACCTATCAAGTCCTTACCAGGGACCTGGGATAGGCAGATGTGGATGTTTGATCGTATGGAAGCAGTTCCTAGTAAGGCTGCCTTTTGCAATTGACTAATGGTGAATTTGTCAATGGCAATGGTGTTCAAGTGGTGCTCCAGTTGTTTTGGGATTGCACCCAAGGCACCTATTACTATTGGTACTACCCTTGCTTGCCTCTGCCACAGTCTTTCTATTTTTATTTGTAGGTCTTTGTATTTTGTTATCTTCTCTAGTTCTTTCTCGTCTATTCTGCTGTCTCCAGGCACTGCCACATCCACTATCCAGACTTATTTGTCTTTCTTATAGACAATTGTTAAGTCCGGGGTTTTATGTTGTAGGTGCTTGTCTGTTTGAATTCTGAAGTCCCAGAGCAGTTTAACTTTATCATTTTCTATGACTTTCTCTATTTTATGATCCCACCAGTTCTTGCTTACAGGCAAATGATATTTCTTTCAGATTTTCCATCATCATCATCATCATCATCATCATCATCATCATCATCATCATCCATATTATTATTATTATTATTATTATTATTATTATTATTATTATTATTATTATTATTATTATTATTATTTCTGTTGCTATAATTTCTGGTGGCGAGAGGATTGCTTTGTTGTTGTTTTTGCAGAGTTATCAGTTTAAAAAAAGCTCCTTTGGGATATTGAACATGCTCTGGAGCTCATATACCGGTATGTGACAAATTATATGTGATATAGGTTTAATTTCTTCCTAAATGACCCTCAGTAGATTTCTGAGTCATCAGTTTGAGTTCAGTGGGTCTCGCTCCCTAGGAAATGAGTTTAGGATTATAAACGGAGAAAGTTAAACAGTTTAATAAACAGTTGTGAAATACATTGAAATCAATTGGCATTTGCAGCAACACTGTACAACTGCTACAATTGCAAGGCATATTTCTGGAATATATACTAAAAGATTCTCCAGTTTAAAGAACTGTTTTATCTATCTAGCCTATCTGGATTAGTTGTTTTTTTAATGTGAAATGTAATATTACAACTGTTGCAGCACCTTAAGGAATAATGGTTGTCATATTATTATGAGCACTAATATTGTTGTCTCCTCATGTAGATACACTCTTTCCAGAAGGAACAAACACATTTCTCAAAATTATGTTTCAAGAGCACAGAAAAATAATTTCAAGAAAAATTATGATCTCTTGTAGCCTTATTAGTTGATTAGAAAAATAATCCTAATGAATGTGAAATAGGCAAAATCATGATCTACATTGGTGTTCGCAAAATTGCTTTTGTTTTCTATAACAGTGGATTTTAAAATTAGCATCCCTTGTCGATTATAATTTACAGTCTATTCTAAAATGTCATTTTTCATATCAACTGCATACTGATGCACACTTAGGATCGCTTCACAAGGGGCCTAAATTTAGTCTCCCTCATATCTCTAATGCATCTACTGGCTTCAACTCTGCATACAGATAGGCTGCTTAAGTTCTATTGATTTTAATGGAATTGATGCATCCAAACTGTGTGGGATTTCATCTGCAATTTTTCATCAACACTTCTTGGTTCCCAGTCTCTGGTCATCCTTCAGCAATCTTTATGGTTCCAGTATGAGAGTTAGTTCTCAGAGTCAGTATTAAACAAGATAAGAACAAATATGACCTTTATGAAAACAAATAACTGATGAATGTGCCCAACCAGCTCAAAAGAGGAGGCCAAATAGTACCTTACATAGGGTAAGAAGGATAACAAATGCAAGAGTCTGATTGCTTTTAGAAATAGAGTTAGTCCTAGAATCAAAGCAGTTGCTGAACTTATTATAATCAACTTCAATAACTATTTCTTATCCTAACTTCTTGGACTTTCTTGTGAGTGGTTCTAGACCTAATTAATAGGTAGGACATAGCTACATTAATAATAATAAACCTTTATTGTCAAAGTACAACATGTGTACATTGAGATTAGCTGAGCCTCCCCCCGTGCTCTCTCCCCCCAACACACAGTGACAACAAACCCTCCATCCCACCACACTATGTGAACCAACTACACCACACACCGGACTCCCAAGTCAATTCTGCATAAGATTAAGTCCCATTTAAAAGCCTAACAGCCCACGGATAAAAGCTATTTTTCAGCCTGTTGGTATGGCTGGCTATATTCCTATATCTCCTACCGGATGGTAGGAGAGTAAAGAGATACCGTCCAGGGTGTGAGTCATCCCTGAGAATCTTCCTCACTCTTCCAAGGCAACGAGCCCTGGCGATGTCATCCAGTGGTGTCAGGGAACAGCCCACAATGTCTTGTGCTGTGCTCACTACCCTCTGCAATACTTTCCTATCTGCGGCTGTCAGACCAGCATACCAAACCACAATACCATATGAGAGGACGCTCTCTATAGTAGACCGGTAAAAGAGGGTCATTAGCTGTTGTTCTACCCTGTTCTTCTGCAAGACCCTAAGAAAGTGAAGCCTCTGTTGGGCCTTTCTAGCCACCTGAGTTGTGTTAACTTTCCAGGTCAGATCTTCACAGTGGTAGACTCCCAGAAATTTAAAGGAGGAAACTCTCTCTACACAGTTCTCTCCGATGTGAAGTGGGGCAGGTTCCTCCTTTTTTCTCCGGAAGTCTAACACCATCTCTTTCGTCTTGCCGATGTTTATTTATTTATTTAATAATATTTCTATACCGCCCTTCTCCCTGAGGACTCAGGGCGGTTCACAGGGCAAGAATAAAATACAAAGTTACAAATATTAAAAGGAAATTAAATAATTGCCCGATTTTAAAACAATTGATATGTTACAATTATAAAACCCCAAAGATACAATATTAAGAATACAAGAATAAAAAACCCCACCAATCCCCCATCAGGCTAGGCCGGCTTGTACAAACAAAAACCTCTTCAGATCGCGACGAAAGGAGCGAAGATCGGGCGCCATCCGGAGCTCTACCGGTAACTGATTCCATAGTTCCGGAGCGCCCATAGAGAAGGATCTCCCCCTGGGGAGCAAGTTGTTGTTACTACACCATATGGATAGTTTTTGTACCTCCACCCTATATGCTGTCTCATCCCCACCTGTAATAAGACCCACCACAGTTGTATCATCTGTGAACTTGATTATCGCAGTGGATGGGTCAGATGATACACAATCATAACAGGTTTGTGCTTGATGCTCTCTGAACCCGGTTGATTTCTCGCAGATGTTTCATTACCCAAACTAGGTAACATCTTCTGTGCCTTCAGCAAGGAAACAACCATGCTCAGAGAGCACCAAGGTCCCCACAGGTCTGTGTCTAGGTAGAACATCCATCAGAAGCTGTGATTGTATATAAAGGATGACACATGCATCATTTCATTCTGCAAAGAATAAAACATTGTAGTTCTATTGTGACATCTGACACAAGTGCATTATTTACATCATTTGTGTCATGTCATCATTTCCCCCTCTATGTAGATGTCCATGTTTATATTCCAGCAATGCATCATGGAGCAGAATAGGGTATTTGGATCAAAATTATGTCATTGGTAATCAACCCGAACCCTACAACTGCAATTCTATCTATGTTATGGCCAAGTGGCAATAGGTGAAATCTAGAAGGGCATTAATATAATTGTACTTTTGCAATTTCTGGATTATTGCATTCCTTCATCCATTTAATTCTTCTTTTTCCTTAGTCTGTTCTGCCTAAAATAGTGTTAACCTATGCAAATAATTAGGACTCCCTAAACCAAGAAGGGCTTGCAAATTTTACCTGTTTTTTTTTAAATTTTCCAAAAGTACGTTTATCTATTCAGAAAATGTCTGTTAATAGGAAAATAAGGGCACAATTGTAAGACAGGTGGCAGC
Organism: Vipera berus; assembly: GCF_964194415.1. Classification (NCBI taxonomy): domain Eukaryota; kingdom Metazoa; phylum Chordata; class Lepidosauria; order Squamata; family Viperidae; genus Vipera; species Vipera berus. Next base: position 141,419,512 of record NC_138202.1, read on the forward strand.
CGTTGTCTGTGTATAAATGTGAAAAATATCCTTTGAAGACATCCAGTTAAACCCCAAATGAACTTAAAGCTTAATGGTTGTTTGTCTTTAGTCTCTTTGAGGTCAAAAATATGCCCCAAGTTTGTAAACTGGATGAATGTAAATTAAGAAAAAAAAAGGTCAATAGGTCTTTTTAATGGACAAAAAAGAGAAATTTTAACTAAGTACTTTTTTCAGAATTTGCATGTGCTTATGCTGACAATTTTAGTATAAACTAACTGTTGCAATAGTTGAACAAACTGGAGCTGTTCTTCTAGTCTTTTAAAATTGCTCATTCTCTCTTTTACTGCACACTCCATTTTCCCTGCCAAGGATGAGAGGTCGAGCTAATTTTTAAATTGTTTGTATCCTCTGCCTTTTCAAATGTTTCCATCATTATTCTATCAGATTCTCTGATTGGGGTGTTCAATTTTGGCAATCTCAAGGCTTGTGGACTTCAACTCCCAGAATTCCCCAGTCATCCATGGCTTGCAAGAGAATTCTGGAAGTTGAAATCCACAAGTCTTAAAGTTGTCAAGGTTGGACATTCCTGATCTGAATAATTTGTCTGCATCTGTTCAATAATCTGAACTGCATCTGCTCAAAGAACCCAGAGACATCCCCCCATATCAAATTTCCCATATTGTAGTGGTTTGGAAAATAAACAAAACACAAATAGCATGGCACTTTATCTCTTCATGTATCAAATGCACATGTGTGAAATGCATTTATTAATATCTCTTTGGAAATCTAAAAGAAGGTGATCATCATTCCACTGAGAGTTAGTGAGATAGGTTGCCTGGCCCTCACATTCCATATTACAGTCTGCAATTGGGGAAGGCAGAGTTAAAAACTCTTAGATGAATTAGAGAATTAGACAACAAATTAGACAATTATGACTTATTGTAAGCTTAAGCACACTAGAAAAAATATGACTATTTTCTAAAACATTTCAGTCCTATTTCTCCATCAGTTTATGAATGTTTACCAAAAAGCCCACATGAACACCTACGTTTTCATGCAATATTTTCTAATGTGCTCATATAGATTATCCTTCTATATTTCTGAATTACAAGACTGAATGGTTATCTCTGAAGCCTCTAATTGTCCATGAAGAGCAGGAAGACATCTTTACTTATAAATATATACTTTACTTATAAGCGCCACAAAGATTATCCTCAAATGATGTCTTGTGAAAGGGCAGAAGTACATAAACCCCAAAGAAGAAAAACAGCAGATATTTAACAACAGTGAAATATTTCAAGCTAAGTTTAGAACAGAACAGAACAGAACAGAACAGAACAGAGCTGGAAGGGACCTTGGAGGCCTTCTAGTCCAGTCCCCTGCTCAAGCAAGAGAACCTATACCATCTCAGACAAGTGACTGTCTAGCCTTTAAAAAAACACAAAACCTCCAGTGATGGAGGGCCCACAATTTCTGGAGGCAAGCTGTTCCACTAATTAATTGTCCTCTCTGTCAGGAAGTTTCTCCTTAATTCCAGGTTGCTTCCCTCTTTGATCAGTTTCCAACCATTGTTTCTTGTCCTGCCCAGAACAAACTTTCTCCCAACAGGAGAGAATATCAGTAGCTTAGGGTTGAACTTGGTGCTCTCTGAGCATGGTTGTTTGCTTGCAGGCATTTCATTACCCAATTAGGTAACATCATCAGCACACATCAATGAGCTAGTATCGATGATGTCACCTAGCTGGGCAATGAAACATCTCCAAATAAACAACCAAGCTCAGAGAGCATCAAGGACTCCACATGCTTTCTTCTCATTAATTAGCAAGAAATTCCAACCAGTACTGAAGAAACTTTAGGAGAGAGGCAGATGGGAGACATACTTAGTAAGAGATTCAAGGATAAACTGTGGAGGCTTCTTAGAAGAATCAACCCTCAATTATTTCTGAGCCTGTCTAAGTCTATGTTTTCTTTACTGGCTTCTGAAAAGAAAAGATTAGAAGAAAATCCATACAGTTTTATCCTAAAGGGTTCAGATTTTTTAAAAAAAACCTAGCAGATATATTAAACAAAGATTAGAAGCCGTGTTACAGTATATTTTGAATTTGCTACTTACAAGGGTGTAATAGTTAAGATACTGGGGTTAGCAGCAGAAAAAAACCAAGTTCTAGCCCTCCCTTCAGCACACAAGCCAGGTGGGTATCCCTGGGTCAGCCCCGTTTCTCAAATCAGTTCAGTATCAGGCTGTGACACAGGATTTCCTTTTTCTTTTTTCCCCCAATCCCTTCATCATATCATGCACTGATAGCTTTGCCACATCAATTGCAGCCAATGCATGCAAAGAAACCAAACCCTGTCAACAAGCAGGACAAACTCTAAGGAAAAAAAACAACACCAAAACAAAACTGCTATTTGTGATCGTATTTAACAAACAAAAGTCCCTGTGTCATTCTTTCTGATGTAACCGTAAAGGCAAATCCGTTGTGCATAAAGATTTTATGACTAGCCTGTTTTACTTGTAGTGGAATTAGAATACCAAAAGAGAACCCTCCGGTTGTCCAATGACCGCTTTTTCATTTGTGGCCAAATCTTTTAAGGCATTTTATCTTACAGGATCCTTTTAAAAAAATCACTAAAATAGGGCTTGGGGCTGTCAGATGGGAAGGAGTTGGACTGCAACCGGACAATCAGACTGATGGTTCTTGAACCTTTTTTTTCTGCTGTCTTCCCTGGTTTTTTTTTTTTTTCATTGTTCCCCAGATCTTTCTCCATATCTAAGGATGAGAGGGATAATTAAAAAGTGAAAAGGAAAGTTGAACAGGCCTTACCTGTGCTATCACTTGACTCCTAGTAATAAACCTACTGGCCATGTTTCACTTTACTAATGGCAGCTGAGAGACTGATGGTGCACCAGATACATATACTTTATCAAACAGACTTTACCCCAAACCTCACGGAAACTATGCATTTTACTTTTAGATACATTTTCATCCATAAGATAATTTATCTTCCATATCCTGATGGATTATCTGCAATGACCTTGTCCTATTTTTTCTTAACCAAGATAGCTCAATAGCATTACAACTTCTTACAGGATATATGTTTCATAAACATGTTTTTTTCCAGCCTCCAAGAGACTTTTTTTTAAAAAAAAAAAGAAATAATAATTAGCAAGAACAGTGTTTGAAAAGTGAAAGAGTAATGCATTCTTCCTTTTACAGTACCAAATATGCATTTGGGGAGAGAGTGTATCCACCGTGAGCCAGGTACTCTAGACTATAATACACTGATTTATCTGCTATTTCTGATATACCAGCATCTCCAAATTCTCCAAATGTAGCATACACTTTGTGTTTTTAAACAACCCAATCCAAAGAAAGTGCTGCTGTTTGAAGGAAATGCCTAATGTGATTTGCTGAAAAGGATTCTAGACACAGTCTATTTCACAGAGTATTAGCCAGGCATATGCACTGAAAGGGGGAAAATAAAATCCTAAGCAATGTAGATTTGCAATGATCATGAAAGAGGAAAAAAGAGCAACTTTATGTATCTTTATATATCATACTTTTATACATCTAAGTGCACTTCAAATATATCTCAATGATGGTTCACATTTTTCCAATGCAGAGTGTAGGGCCTTTCTGAAAAGGTCCAACTTCTGCACAGTTCAAGAGTTCACATGATTTTTTTTTTCTTATTTGAGACAGTAAAATTAAAAAAAATAGTTGGATGCATATACAGGTAGTCCTCGACTTACGACCACATCGAGCCCAATTGTTAAGTGAGTTTTGCCCCACTTTATGGTCTTTCTTGCCACAATTGTTAGGTGAGTCACTGCATTTGTTAGGTTAGTAACATGGTGGTTAAGGGAATCTGGTTTCCCCACTGCCTGTCAGAAGGTGGCAAAATGTGATCACATAACCTTAGGATTCTGCAACCATCATTAACAGGAGCCAGTTATCACATGCCTGGGTAGACAACACTCCTCCTGCTGGAGCTGCTAACCAGCTGAGTACTGTCCATGTGTTTGAGGATGCAGACCCTCACAGTTTGAGCTGGCTTTCAAAGCAGCCATGCAAGTGTTTCAAAGGACGCAGTTGATTTTAATACTTGGGAGGGAAGTATTTCATTCCTGCAAATACACTTCGCAGAACACCACTTTCAAATGCTTTGTCTGACACTCATTCTTATAAATCATTTACATAACGTTTTAAAATACAATGATTTTTACACCCTGTTTCCCCGTGTTTTTTTAAAAAAAAACAGTCCACAAAAGTTGGTCAAGTAGGTCAACATTATTTCTACTTTGGAAATGAGATAATGGGGCAAGCAGTGAACAGCTAAGCAAAGGTTTAAAGTTTTGTTGTTGTTTTTTCTCAGCACGAAGCCTGGGCCTTTGTTCTGTTCCCTGGGTTGCCGTGAAATAAATATTCTGTCTTGGATTTTGGGATTTGCGGTAATCACTAGTATCTGCAAAATTGGACTTTTGTGCGATGTAATCCCCAGTGCTTCTAATCACTGTAGATTTGCTGTTCCTCCTAATAGAGTGTCACATGTTGCTGTGTTCATTGTGCAACCAATTTAAACTTTGGATCGTTGTTGACTTCAGTTGTAGAAATTTATCTACTGTTGTTCTATTTTCTCCAATGTGTTGTTAAATCATTAACTCTGGCTCATTGTTAAGCTGTAACAGAGCTGCTGATCTCAGTGACACAGTTATGTGATTCCGATCAACAACTCTCTTATGGCTTAACAACGAGCTAGAAATAATAATAGGAAAAGGTTGTTGTATATAATATAATACCACTTTACAATGCCTTGGTAAGGCCACACCTAGAATACTGCATCCAGTTTTGGTCACCAAGATGTAAAAAAGATGTTGAGACTCTAGAAAGTTTACAGAGAAGAGCAACAAAGATGATTGGGGGACTGGAGGCTAAAACATATAGGAAACGGTTGCTGGAATTGGGTATGTGTAGTTTAACAAAGAGAAGGGTGAGGGGTGACATGATGGCAGTGTTCCAATATCTCAGGGGCTGCCACAAAGAAGAGGGAGTCAAGCTATTCTCCAAAGCACCTGAATGCAGGACTAGAAGCAATGGATGGAAACTAGTCAGGGAGAGAAGCAACCTAGAACTAAGGAGAAACTTCCTGACAGTTAGAACAATTAACCACTGGAACAACCTGCCTCCAGAAGCTGTGAATGCTCCAACACTGGAAGTTTTTAAGAAGAGACTGGACAGCCATTTGCCTGAAATGGTATAGGGTTTCATGCCTGAGCAGGGGGTTGGACTAGATGACCTCCAAGGTCCCTTCCAACTTCTTCTTCTTCTTCTTCTTCTTCTTCTTCTTCTTCTTCTTCTTCTTCTTCTTCTTCTTCTTCTTCTTCTTCTTCTTCTTCTTCTTCTTCTTCTTCTTCTTCTTCTTCTTCTTCTTCTTCTTCTTCTTCTTCTTCTTCTTCTTCTTCTTATTATTATTATTATTATTATTATTATTATTATTATTATTATTATTATTATTATATTGTTTTATATACATTTTGCTTTATATACATTATTTTAAATATTTATTGACCTCATAACTTGCAGCAAACCATTGTCATGTGTTGATTACCTATTGCAATTATCTTGCCATCTCAGTTTCTGTTCTTCATATTGGACAGGATACATTGGTAGATTTTTATGAGCATAGAACACACCAATCATATAATTGGTACACATTTTTGTGTTCAACCAATCATGCCATTTTCTCTTAGGATCAGTCCCCCAAATATCTATTCTAATCCATTCGTTTACTTCAAATACAGCTAAAACTTTATTAAGAGAACTGATCTACTACCTCTCCTAGTTTGGAAAGATGGCAAGTAAGCTTTTTTTTCCCAAAGAGGTTTTGCTACAAACAAGCTCATCTCTTTCAATCGTATTGACATGTGTTGTTTTCCTTTCCTTTAAGTGGAAATTTATCGTTAACCTTCCATTCCATTCCCCCCCTCAAAACGTCTTAAATTAGACAACAACTATGGGATTTTCAGGTGATTTCCCATTCAATTGGTAACTAACTAACTCTGCTTAGCCTTTCTGAGGTGGGTTATGGTACTTCTCAGCTAGAAGGTTTTGTTTTCTAGACCAGGGGCTCCCAATCTTGGCAACTTTAAGACCTATGGATTCCCAGAATTCCCCACCCAGCATGAAGTCCACAGGTTCTTAAGTTGCCAAGATTGGCAACTCCTGGTTTAGGCCATCCTATAAAATGGAACACCCTGTTTCAGATGTGGAACATCACACATTCCACAAGATTCCTTTCCTTAGTAGGCAACAATGATCCCTTATATCAAATCTGCAAAGCTTACAGCTGGTCCCCACAGGGAGATCTGGAATCAGGTGAGCCATAGCCATTTTCCACGAAGCTTGCCCAATAAGCCATTTATCTATCATCTTTGTTACAAACAAATGAAGCCCTGGGCAGCTTCTCTTGGGAATGGGAATGCATTATGCAAATGTACTCTTGTTATTTCTATACCTTTCTTCCTCCACCCTGGTTATTTAGAAATGAGCTGCCTTCAGAGATGCTTCCCCCCCCACTCCAAATATCATCAATATAGAGCAATCTCTGATGTAAATACTGTTGTTTATTGCTTTTAAGAGATGACTTCCACTTGAAGGGGACTGTATGCCAAGATTCCGCTGTCAAGCATCTGTCATTTGTATTTTTTTTTAATGAAAGCAACACAACTAGCAATGGCATGCAATGGCAACTACATGTCACAGAGAAAATACATCTTCCTACTTTTCTCTGGCAATAGAAGCTCCCGAGAATGCATCTATAATTGCTGCAAGATTGCTTTTAAGAACTTGAAACAGGTTGTCAGCAGTGGTGGGATTCAGCCGGCTCACACCACTTCGGCAGAAACTGTAGCTAATTTTTTGTTGCCCAGGCCCAGAATGGACTTCCGGAAGCAGCATCCACACAGAGAACTGGTTGTTCACATTTTTGAATCCCACCACTGGTTGTCAGAAAGGATCATACGGTCTGTTTTGTTTCCCATGCTGCCTGACCAAGTTTCCCCACCAGGCAATATTATAGCATCACCCTTCCTGACAGACAACATTTATTTTGTCATTTGCTATAGATCATGGGTGTCAAACTGGCCGCGTCATGTGATGTGTTATGATGTATCGTGACTTTTTTGCATTGCTGGAGTTGGGGTAGGTGTGGCATCAACATGGGCCAGCAGTTTGACACTCCTGCTATAGACCCTGAGCAATACACATAGCCACCATGGTTGGAAGCTATGCAGTGCACTAAGGCATGTCTGATTCCTTGGTTCAGCAAGCAATTCTGTAATAAAACAATGTAATACTTTTTTTAAAATCTTTAGGGGGCTGCATTATTTATATGTTGGCCCACTTATATGACAAAAATACTAACTAATGCTAGTAGTCCTATCTAGGTTAATAGGAATGAAAAATGAGTCCGGGCATGGAAGATATGTAATGTAGCAACATATACTGTAGTAAATGTTTGCTATTCTGGTATTATTATTATTATTATTATTATTATTATTATTATTATTATTATTATTATTCTCAACATTTGGAATTTTATCCTGGAATTATGCTTACAGTTTCCAACTTTTGACCATTGTACTTCATCCATCATTGC